>NC_065445.1:136552041-136868373 GCF_917563875.1 Diabrotica virgifera virgifera
GGTATAATGGTATACGTAAAATATGTAATGTATGTCATTAACAAAGATCGAATGCGAGAACCCTAAATTTTTATCTAAATCTACACCATTCGCCGATGTAGATTAGATAGTAGATCTTGATATACCGGAATACATATACAAAATACCTACCTACTGAGAAAAACGATTCTCGATATGATTACTGGTACTCAAATACAAAAGTAATCATAGTAGTCAAAGTAACGAATACTGTAAATGATTACTTTATACAAAAGTAACGATTTGTAACGAATGCTCGAAAGTAACTATAATCAACATCACTACTGCTATAGGAAGAAGTCCCAACTGGAATAAGACCACTGGACGTCCTCGACTCCGGTGGCGAGATAAAATATAGGTAGGAGACCTGAAAGCTGTGGGCGCGGAGAATTGGATGGAGATTGCTCAAGACAGAGAAGAGTGGAGGCATGTTGTCGAGTCGGGTACAATCACGAAGGGTTGTACTGCCACAAAGTGAGTAATATACTAGAGCCTTGCTTAATACAAACCAGACATTAGTTTTGTGTAAAGGCGCTGTATTCATTTTTGTAGAAATTTAAAAATAATCCTATTCCACTCATATTTCATTTCCTTTTCCTACAAATAAAATTATGATTCATAATAGTCCTGTATTAGCTACCTAAGGCTTTTAAAGAGTTCCATCTTCTAACGAAATTTGGAAATAATCGTGGCTATGCAGACCTTGTTCTATATTGCTCATCTCATAGCTATGCTGCTCGAAATATTTCTGCATTTCTGCATTAAAATCATTCCCTCAGGTACATGGTATGTAAAAGGCTATTTGTTATGTATTATGTTAATTTGAGTCTTCTAACTGAATCTAATAACTGGGACTGGATTGTTAAGAGGTTTCCAGTAATAATTATAAATAAATTGACTTATCTTATACAGGAGAAAATATACATAGCGAGTGTCTTGACGCTGTACGTAGTCCCATGGTTCCAGAACTCTATATGTAGCACCAAAACTTCTTCCATGACCATGTATCTCCCATTTAGAATCAGGTGTGACAGCTAATGACTAATAGTATATAAGTATGGAAATGGATACTTTACCCCAAATTCTGTTTCCATTTCCAGCTTTTAAGTTCCATTTGTATTTTTTAGGTCTTTAATTTTCTAACTTAAAGGCTCTTATAATTATACTAAAATAGAAATAAACAAACCAAGACACGTTCAATGTTACGAGGAGCAATCTCGAATCGTGATTGACAATATATAAACTTTGTAAATCATGATTTGGGATTTACAATGTATATACATTCAGGCCCGGATACAGGGGGGAGTCAACGGGTCCATGGATCCCCTGTTGTATTTAGCCTATAAGTATTTTTTTAATATTTATTATTTTTTTCTGTCAATTTTGACCTTTAAGCCATCAGTTCAACACTAAATTACACGACAACCGCTTCCAAAGAATTCAAAGAAGCCATAAAATCTAATAAGACACCCTTCTCTGAAAAATAATCTGCAGGCGCATTTGTTTGGGTACCGGTGGAACCATAAACAACGGAAATATTTTTCTCAATTCAAAGAATAACAAAAATGATATTTTAAAATGCAAATGCATTACACTGGGTATGAACCTTATCTCATGAAAAGTCACGTTTCAAATTTGCGATACAATAAAGATATAAAAATTTGTATTTTACTAGATAATCCATGCGTACCTACCCATTGATGGTAGAAAGGTTAATCTTTATGGTAAAGAACGACCAGTGAGATTAATAGTCGTGAATTGTCTATCAATCCTTTTGATACCGTAGGTATCTGGGATTATATAGTGTATTTTATCCTTAGAGTAAGTGTGAGTCGTATGGCTAAATCTGGAAAATATAATATTTGTATTTGAGGTAAGTCTGCCCCCCCCCTATTATGAATTTCTAGATCCGCGCCTGTATACATTGTAAATCATGATTTGGGAGTGCTTCTCGTAACATGCAACGTGTCTTGGTTTGTTTATTTCTAGTGCACCTTTATTGTGATTTTAGTGTAGAATGTTTCTAGCTAACAAGTTGCTGTATAACCGTTACTTCTCTTCAACTGTATTGCAGTATTCGAAAACGTAACTGATAGATCTCAACAATATATTAAATCCTAATTTAACGACTACTGTATTTACACTTATTTGCTTATAAATTTTACACTTGTATTTCAATATTTATTTCTTAAAAAACAGTGAATAATCTTAAATACAACACTACAAATTATATTCACATAAGCAGTAAATAACATGAGCAAGGCCACACTGTACGTGCATTTAATATATGCGCAAGAGAGCAGAGAGCCAAAAGAATACCTACCACCTTAGCCGGTTTAACTACAAGGTAATCGGTAAAGGAAGTGTCACACATATGTCTTACGTCTTGCATCTTACGAGCAGCGTAAGTTAATTTTTTTATTCGGTGACGGCAATTAGTAAAAGGTAGATAGGTAAATTGTTACAGAGTGGTGCCTGAACTAGGAAGTATCATTTCATTATTTCATATAGGATTTCATTTATATTTTTAGATATTATTTTAAAAAACAATTTCATTGAGAATTTATATTCCAATGTTTCAATTTCTAATTTCTTTGCCTTAGAATCTCCTATCAAGTTACTGTAAATGTTACTAAATACTTCTCTCCTCCTAATATCCCCTCCTACAAAAATATACATTCATAATAATCACCAAAACTCTCGGTATTCGATTTTATTCGAAAAAAAAAATGGAATGAAGTGTCCTAGGATATTTGTAAAGACTGTCCTCAAGAGTGTACAATTTTAAATTAAAATAATATTTAGTAAAAAAAATATACCGTTTCTGCTGATTCTATTATCCTAAACCATCAAATAGACTTACATCTAAATACAAAATTTAATATCTGCGAAAAAAAAACATTCCTTGAAAAAAGGTCATTCGGAGACATATTGGTATGGGGTATGGTAAAAAGTGCACTTGGTCGCCTAACTAAAGTTATCTATCCTAACTAGATCTAGCCTAATAGATCTTTCTTTTAAACAAATCGAGAGTAGTAATCCACTGGTATTCTTAATATTTCTATACAAGGCAAAAAGTTGGACTCTTCTCACACAAGAACGCCACAAAATTGATGCCTTTGACATGTTGTGTTGGAGAAGAAGGCTGCGCATACCTTAAACGGCTCATCGGATAAACGTTTTCATTCTTAACCAACTTGTCATTAAAAAAATGGCTGTCCACAACATGTCTCCAGGGCCGCCGAGAGGGCGGTACAGCTGGTACATTTTACCGGGTCCCGGCGATGTAAGGGGCCCGGCGTCGACCAGACCAAAGACGTAATTTTCCCGTTTTTTTTTGCTCTTCACTTTATGTCCATAATACGTTTAATTAATCCTCGGCCATATTTAACATGACCTTTAGTTGATTTGGTGTAAAATTTTAACAGCAATAAATCACAGAAGTCAAATGTTGCAGTGCAGTCAGATAACTATGGATATGGACATTAAAAATATATCAGGGCTTCTAGAAGATTTACAAAAAATCAGAAATTGATTGAAGAATATAAGGGGTCAGAATCTAAAGGGATCAGGTCTTCCATTGTTGAAGAATCTAAATTAGTTACCAGCAATTATGGAATAAATCCAGAATTTACATCAAATAAAGAAAAACGGCGCAAGAAGCCTGTGAGATTTTTTGATGATTGCCTGGGCCTAGTAGTGATGCGACTGATAATTTTGAGCCCGACGCAATATTTCGCTGTTAACTATTTAATATTGTCAAATAATAAGCAATTTAACCAGAATATTTAATGCGGCAAATGAAATTCATTCGCTATTTAACATTTTGCGGATAATCCGAAATGACGATGACGAGAATATTAAGAAAAAAATTGATATATTGCTCGAGTTTTATAAAGAAGACACCAGTGAAGAATATATAGATGAAATTTTCCATTTGAGAGCGTTATACAAGGATAATATTGATAAATCTCAACTTTCTCCAATATTCTTCTTTACGTGCCATCTCCACGACGAAGGTTGGCAATCATCATTGCTATTCTAACTTTTGACACTACAGAGCGAAAGAGTTCAGTTGAGCTGGATCCAAACCATTCTCTGAGATTTCTCTGCCAGGACATTTTTCTTCTACCTATGCTGCGCCTTCCTTGAATCTTTCCCTGCAAGTTCTCCAATAGATTTACTTAATAAAATTATAAACATCTCAAATTAGATTCATTATTTCCTAACGTCGTTATTGCGTTAAGAATATTTTGCACATTGCCGGTGACAGTCGCAGAAGCGAAAAGATCTTTTAGATTTCTTTCCCGCATAAAGAATGCTGTGATATCTACAATGAAACAGGATTGGTTAACTCGCCTATCAACTTTGTGCATTGAGAATGATTTGGTAAAATCATGCGATTTTTCGAAAGTTATAGACATCTTTTTCAATCAGAAAACTCGAAAAGTATTATAAATATTTTCACTATTATAAATATAAACAAAATTTAATAAAATTTATATTTGAAATGTTTCTTATTACATATTTTTACTATTGATAATTTTATTTCTATAAAAACTGAACAATTTTTTTCGCTCTTCACTTTTTGCCGGGGGGCCGTTCGTCACTTCTTGCCGGGGCCCGCTCATCCCTCTCGGCGGCCCTGCATGTCTGCAGCGAATTCTAAAGTTCTTTGATTACGTAATTCGCAGAGGTAACGACAATTTAGAGAGATTAATAATTGTTTCTGGAAATCTTCCGGGAAGAAGTTCAAGAGGACGGTTACCAACCAGATGGTCCAACCAAATTCAGTATTCAGCGGGTCATTATTTTGCGAAACTCTTAGAGCAGCTGAAGATAGAGGCCCATGGAGATACTTTGTTAAAAATATTTGAGAAAGTCAAGATCCTCAGTAATTGGGAAACAATAAGAGAGGGAGAGAGAGAACAACTGGCCTTATAATTTTCACATTTCACTCCATCAAGATTGGCACACTAGGATCACAATACAGATTTTTAAGAAAGGACAAAGAACATATTCGGACAACTACAGGGGAATAACTCTCTTAAATACGACAACGAAGTTATTCACAGGCATACTCAAGGATAAATTGGACTCACAGATAAAGAACAGAGAAGAACAGCAGGATTCAGAAAACACAGGTCGTCGACGGACGCAATATTTGTCATGAAACAAGTGAAAGAGAAATCGATAGAATATACCATACCCGCATCTATTTGCTTCATAGACCTACAAGAGCATTTGACAAAGTCAGACTTAGCGATATATTACAGAAAATGAAGCAAAAAATGATACCGGCAAACATTGTGAAAGTCATAAACAAATGAACAATAACAATACAACAAAAATTAAAACAAAAGACACCACTACGGCCAACATACCAACACCAGAGGGAATCAGCCAGGGAGACAGCCTCAGCCTATTTCGATTCAATATGCTAATAGGTGAAATAATAGAAGATGTGGAATCGCTACAATTAAAATACACACTCAGTCAGGGCCTATTTTACCACTAGGCCAGTGAGGCACCTGCCTCGGGCCCGCATTTCAATGGGGCCCGGAAAGATCATCAAAAAATTTTTATTGCAATAAAACAAGATAAATTTTCAAATTTGTCAACTGTGGTCTTAGAACCACATGAGCCACACTTTGAAAATCTTTCTACGTATCATCCACAGTAGAATCAGAGATAAATGTGAAGAAGACCAGGATGAAACACAATTTGGCTTCAGAAATGGACTGGGAACCCGGGTCGCACTCTTTGCACTAAATGTATTATTGCAGAAATACCTAGATCAAAGGAAATACGTGTTTGCTGTATTTATTGACTATGAGAAGGCCTTTGGTCGAGAACAACATCACAAATTAATTAAAATATTAACGGATTAAGGAGTTGATAGTCAAGATGTACGAATCATAGAAAAATTATACTGGCGTCAAACAGCGACAGCTTGCATAAAAAGAAAATTAACAGAAATATGCAAAATACAAAGAGGTGTCAGACAGGGTTGCATACTGTCCCCGCTGTTATTCAATTTATATTCAGATATTTAAAGAAGCGCTCCATATTTTGGAATGGAGTGTGAAAGTTAATGGAATTCTGATAAATACAATCAGATATGCAGGCGATACAGTTATTTTAAGTGATGATATGAATACATTACAACACCTTTTAAATGCCATTGACACAGTGGGAAGAGAGTTTGGCCTAAACATAAACTGTTCAAAAACAAAATACATGGTATTTAGCCGTTTGGCCCATCAAGATTCACAGTTATATGTTGATGGTCATATAATTCAAAGAGTACCCAGTTTTAAATATACTGGTTGCCATACTGAACAACTAGATCCAGATAAAGAGATAAAATGTAGAATCGAGATAGCCCGCACGACATTTTAAAAAATGAGGTCATTCTACTGTAATGATAACTTGCAACTTAATTATCGAAAGCGCATGATTAAATGCTACATTTGGTCAGTCCTCTTGTATGGTGTCGAAGCATGGACATTAAAAATATCGACCATTAATCGTTTGGAGGCCTTTGAAATGTGGCTGCACAGACGTACACTGAAAATACCATGGACGGCTAATCTGACAGTGGCAGTCCTTAAGAGAGCAAATGCTGCCCGCGAGTTGCTTGATAACATCAAATATAGAAAGCTGGACTATTTTGGACACGTAGTAAGGGGAGACCGGTATAATATTCTTCAACTTATTACGATGGGTAAAATCGAAGGACGCAGAGGAATTGGTAGAAAGCAGGCCTCTTGGTTGAAGAATATCCGGGAGTGGACAGGAATAAAGAAAGCAGAACAACTATTTAGAATAGCTAGAGATAGAGACAGTTTCGCCATGTTAATCGCCAACGTCAAGAGGACTTGATAGGGCACGTTAAGAAGAAGAAGGTCTTAGAACAATTAAAAAATTTGATATCAATGTAGCCTTTGATATGTAGTGCCTCGGGCCTGATTTTAAGTAAAATATGTTCTGCACTCAGTCACACTAGAATCAGTCTAGTGTGCTATGCGGATGATGCAGTCCTGAATTCAGAGGATGAAGATGACCTACAAAGATAACTTTATCGATTCTACCAAGCATGTCGACGACTCAACTTGAAGGTATCCACACAGAAAACAAAATGCATTACCATTGCGAATGATCCAATTAGATGCAAGCTCGTGGTAGAGGGAAAACCCATAGAACAGCTAAACCAATTCAAATATCTAGGTGTAGATTTATCAAGTTATCATGACCCAGCCAGAGACCTAGATGACAAATAAACAAGGTCGCAGTCATGTCCGGATGTTTGAGAGATGTGGTCTGGAATAACCCATATATGAGAATTTATAAAATTTGCATCAGACCTGTTATGACCTATGGTATTGAATCAAGAGAAGACACCAATAAAACTAAAAGCATGCTACCAACAGCCGAAATGAAGACACTAAGAGCAATAGCAGGGAAGACAAGAAGGGATAGAATACGAAACAACATCATCAGGGAACAATGTGGCGAGCAAGATGTAGTAAGATGGGGTAGGCAAAGACGAAGAGAATGGTTCAGTCATGTACAAAGAATGGAGGAGCACAGACTACCAAGAATTACGCTAGAAGAAAAACCGTCTAGGTTTTCCTTCTAGCAAGCGTCCACCGGGAAGACCACCAAAAAGATGGAGAGATAGCTGGCGGTCTACCTCTCAAGAAATACTTCAACGTCGGAATTAACAGATCGACAGATCTACAACAAGTATGAGAAGAAGAAAACTTCATCCCGTTTGATATTTTTTATCTGAACTAATAATATATTATTTTCCCAGTTTCATGGTCAATCATCTGCTATTCATGAATTTTTACATTTTAACCACTTCAAAAATATATGACGACATTTCTATAGTTTATCCCAAACACTTCTTTGATTGCGTCAATATTTTTGACGTCATATAAGATTTTAAGGATATCGCGAATCACTGCATGACATTTTAGTTAAATCTGACAGTTGTCAGACTATTATATTTATGTTTAGGTATATAAATATCAATATTTATATAAATATTTACCAGAATATTAATATTTAAAATATTTTAAGGAAAGAATAAATAAATATAGAATAAAATTTCACTATACAATGTCCGAATATACTAATGACATAAAATATTTATATTTACGTCATTGACAAATACTAACCTAGAATTACAATTATCATTTTACCCGTTGCATTGTGAAAGTACTGTCACGATATATTACTTTTGTTTCAAATTACATTTATTCGCATCATGGATTTTTTATCTATTTAGAGTATTGTAATTGTCAACCAATTATAAGTATAAGTCGCTTTAATATGGAAATACCCTTCAACGAATACATAATTTTGGAATTAACTCTTCTAATTGGGAAATAAGCTACAATTTAACTTGAAAAAATAATTTTATTAATGTTTCGACTTCCACTTTGGACGTCGTGGTCAAAATACAAAATAGTTTGTCTTCTTCGGTTTTTCCAATGACCATGTATCGTGTTTTATCATAATTGATTTGTAAACCTCAGTTCAAAAATTTTTCTTCTAGCTTTTTTATCATGTAGTGATTGAGTGATGCGAGACCATGAATATTAAAATTATTATTTTTGGCTACTAATTTCTCTATCTTTTTACGATTTCAAATTTCTCCTGTGCCTACGTGACATATAAAATAAATTCATAATTTTAAATTATATCGCATCTCTGGTATTCGTAGTAAAAGTTGTCTGGAGCAAAGAGGGAACAATAAAAATGTGTTGCAGTCATTCAGATATATTAAAACGACATTTAGTTAAACTGACATATCGTTAAGTTCATTCTGCCCCGAAAATAAAATTATTATACACTCACCGGCACAAAATTCCGCCACTAAAAATTTTTTAAAAGTTTGACAATTTAAACTTTATTATTTGTACTCCGATTTTCAAGATTTTTGCATCAGTTTGTCGTCTGTTATTATTCCTGTACAAAACATTTTTGCTTAGATGGCATTAAACGGTGGTGAATGAAAAGGTTTTATTTTCTCCTAACTTTAAAAAATTCTGTGGGAAAATTGAAGGGCTGATTTTGTTCTATACTCCTTTCGTATTATCTCGGAGGCATCCATAAGATTTTGTTTTTTGAATTATCCGAATATCTCTTTTCTTGTAAAAGCTGTAAATGAAAACACTGATTTTTAAGGTTTATTATTATAAAAATATCAAACGCGCTAAAATTAACAACACAAAACAAAATTAACAACAAAACAAAATTAACAACAAAACAAAACAATTTAATAGCGGGTATGTCCACCTCTCACAGCAACGACTGCTCGCAATCTGTTTTGCTTCGAATAAATAAGATGTGTTATACTTACCTGGGGGAAATCCGGATATTTCTCTACCATGGCCATAACTGTACCCAGGCCCGGCCCCAGGGGTGGGCGAACTGGGCGGCCGCCCAGGGCGGCAAATTCAGGGGCGGCAAGTTTTAGAGGACAGTCAATTTTTGAAATTAAAGAAATAATAACTTATGTTTTTAATATTATATGTAATAAATCAATATTATGAACAAGAGTGGCAAAAATGTAACTGTAAAAGGAGAATTAAGTAAGTAAAACAATTTCAATTGCAAGGTTCATCCGACGAAAAATCTACAACACCGCCTTCTTCTTCATCGCATAAGAATAGTAGGATCAGGACTAAACTAAATTCACTTAAAATTAACTTTACTGAAAATGGATATAATAATTAGAAATATATGGCTGGAGCTTTGTCCAGCTAAAGCCCGATTCTTATTAGACGTGCAAGGAACCGGACCGGCAACGGCAAGGCACATGCTCGGCAAAGATTGTTTCGAAAAGAACGTCGCATGCAAAGCCTGTCGCTTGCCGGTGCCTGACACGCATAGTGTGAATTACATCCCCTGAAGTGCATAAGATTTTATGTAAAATGTATCTTGCCGAGCCGATGCCTTGCCCATGCCGAGCACTTGCCTTGCATGCTAGCGTGAATCAGCCTTAAGTCTCCAGCTCATCTACAGTCACAGCGACAGTGGGTAAAACTAGCAATTAGATTAAAATCGGGCAAAATCATAGATGAAAAAACACAAAAAGTTATAAATTCAGAAACTGGTCATTGGAAAAATGTAATACAACGACTTATATTGAGCTTTATATAACTTTTATTTATATTATATAACTTCAGAAACTGGTCATTGGAAAAATGTAATACGACTTATATTGAGCTTAATATAGCTTTTATTTATATTATATAACCTTTTTAAGCTTTTTGAGCTCTTTAAATATTTTGACTCTGTTTTACAAGAGGACATTAGGAGAATAACTAATGGGACTAACAAGCAGCATCACAAATTATTCAGCTCCTCCATGACCAAATCAAAAATAAAATTTTAAACTTTTTGAAATCAGCAAAGTATTATAGCATAATTTTAGATTGTATATCTGATATTGCTGGGGTGAAACGGATGACTATTGTTGTACATTTTGTCGATTTAGGTTCTTGTTCACACAGTGTTAAAATTGAAGAACATTTTCTTGGATTTGTGCCTGTGGTGGAAACCACTGTCTTGGGAGTTACAGATTCCCAGAATGAACTGGGAATACCTTTGGGGAAGATATGAGAGGACATTAGGACAAAAGGGTATGATAATGGGGCAAACATGGAAGAGAAGAACTTGGGAGTTCAAAACAGAATTTTGAAAATGAATCCTAGAGCATTTTTTGTCCCATGTTCTAGCCATTCACGTACCTTAGTCGTTAACTATGCCGCTAAAGCCTCACAGTTTGCAGTTTCTTTCTTTTCCTTAGTGACAAAAATTTACAACTTTTCTCAGCATCTATTTATCTTTGGACTATGCTGAAAAATCATTTCTAGCCTAACATTGAAACCTTTGTCCGAAACTAGATTGGAAAGTAGAATAATTTATGCAGTTACTCCCATTAGATACCAAATTGAAGAAATTTACGATACTCTTGTAGAAATCTCTGTTAATAAAAACAACGATAAAATGGTTGCTCATGAGTGTCATGAGGTAAGCTGTTTGGCAAATCAGTTCCCTGATTTCACTTTTCTTTACTCTGTGGTAATATGGCATAACATTTTACTTCACATTAACGTAGTCGCGTATGCAGAGTATTGATTTGAGAGCGTATCAAGCTATCAATTTATTAGAAAAATCGGAAATCCATTTTGTCTCTCAGAAGTGATTTAAAATTCCAGGGCTATTTGACAGACGCAAAAGAGCTCATCAAAGTTAAAAATTGAGAACCTCAAAAGGAGGAGTTACAGCGAGAAAAAGGAAAGTGAAAAGGCAATTTGGCCATGAGAATGAAGATGAAAGTATAGACCTAGATCCAGAGACACGATATAAAGTTGACTTCTATTTAAAAATTATAGGCACAATGGTTAATGCATTAAGTGATAGATTTCAGCAAATTAAGAGCCATGGTGAAATTTTTTAGTTTTTGGGTATACCAAGGGGGGGCGCTCGCCGATCTTGCCCAGGCCTGACCCTAGGCCCGGGCCTGACTGTACCAACATTTCTGGAGGCCTAGGATGATGGCGAATAGCTATTTTCAATTCATCCCATAAATCCTCGATAGGATTGAGATCTGGGCTGCATGTGGGCCATTCTAACCTTATCAATATATTTCTCTATATCTCTATTTGAAGTATTTATGTTTATGAGTCAATCAGTGTTTTATTTACAAAAAATTGCGCAGCTCTTACAAGAAAAGAGATATTCGGATAATTCAAAAAAATATATTACTGATGCCTCCAGGATAATACGAAAGAACTATGAAACAAAATCAGCTCTTCAATTCTTCCACAGAATTTTTTAAAGTTAGGAAAAAATACAATGCTTATATTCAGCCCCGTATAATGCCATCCAAAAAAAATTTTTTGTTGCCGGACTAATAACAAACGATACCAATACATGTACCTACAAACTGGTGCAATAATCTTGAAAATCGAAGTATAAACAATAAAGTTATTAATAACAAAAAAGTTTTCAAACTTATAACTTTAAAAAATTTTTAGTGTCGGTATTTTGTGCCAGTGCGTGTATTATGTTTGTGAACTACCCTTATCCTTATGTTATGGTGGAAAGTTTTCGGTGTCGCTTTGTAGACAAGGCGATTATAGTATTAACAAAATATCTGAAGCAATAGCGGCCGGTCAGGGTCGGCAGGGTCGGCAGTGCCGACCCACACATTTATATAGATCTTATAGATCTATATAGATCTCCACAGATCTTATAGATTTTTTAAATATATTTATACTTTAATCAGAGTTGATGTCATTTGTATATGTGAAATAAAAAAATCTGTCAGATAATACAGATTAAATTTTATTCATGGTTTTTAAAAGGATTCGGCCAATCCGAGCGTTAAGTGATCCCTGCGCATAAGAGACTTGTCAAAAAATAAATGATCCGAGCCATTCATCTGACTGTTTTCGGCTTATACGGCTAGCCGACCCCAGCTCATCCCTAGCTTGACGATTTATACCTAAAACTCAACGAAAAATACAAGTCGATGAGCAACCAAACATACTTTTTTCCGTAGGCATTAAGCGGCAGGTACGGCAAATTTAAATCTGCCGATGTTTCATGTGGAAGGATCGACAGAAATTGTAAAAAATAACCACGCCGTTTTAAGTCGTTTAATTGATATTGTAATTTTTTAAGTTGTCAGGAATTATCATTTAGGGGACATGATCAATAAGAACATTCGTTAAATCAAAGTAATTATAGAGAATTGATAAAATTATTTAAGAAATACGATTTGGAATTTTCCAATTTACTTTCTTATTTGAAGATATTTAGCAGCGTGTCTAAAACAGTACAGAATGAACTAATTTAATCAATTCATTACATTTTGAATAACGTTATTGAATCTAAAGGTACGTATCCATACAAGGGTGATCCGCGCTCGGTGTAGCAAGTAGCAGCTCCACATAGTAGATACGTTGGTGATTGCCGCTCACCCTCTTCGATTCAACCGGTTTGCGGTTTATATATGTAAGGGAGCGCGTGTCTATCCATTTGAGCAGCTACACCGAGCGCGGATCACCCTTGTATGGATACGTACCTTGAGATTCAGAAAACCATTTGCTTTTCGCTAGAAGTAGATGAAACTTCTGATTATCATGTCATTCACAATTATCAATTGTTGTTCGATACGCGTTACATGGTAATATTTATGAGAGGTTTTTAGGTTTTACAGATGTGAGTAAAGGCACTAAGGCAGAATATATTTTTGGTGTTTTAAAGAACAGATTAAAATGTTTTGAAATCAAAAATAAATTGGTAGGGCAAACTTATGACGGCGCTGCCGTGATGTCCGGTGAATTGAATGGTCTCCCGGCAAAGGTTAAAACTATTGCACCACAAGCTTTATTTACTCACTGTCATGCGCATAAAATGAATCTAGTTTTGCAGAGTACTTGTAAAATTTTTAAAGAATATCGTCTTTTCTTGCCAGTTTATCTCGCCTAAACGAACTACTCTTTTAGAACAATTTGTTTCGAAAAGAAAAATGCAAACAGTTTGTCAGACGCGATGAAATTTTAAATCTCGGTTAGTTTTCCCTGTAGCAGATTTTTGTGAGCAGTTTTTGGAAGTTTTTTTATTTTATTATCGAAGGCGACGATTTTGAAAGTGGTAATATCTCGATCCGTGAAGCAATCGGTTCAAGAACTATATTAAATGATTACTCTTTTAATAGTCTTTTAAATATTTTTAAGATAGTGTTTGCCCAAACCGATTTGATATTCATTGTTGTTCAAAATCAGTCAACTGACATTATTTATTCCAAAAATAGGATAAGAAAGCTGGTGCAAAATCTCAGAGATTTTCGTAATGATTCGTTTCCAATATATAAGCAGTGACGCGACGTTTTGGATTCGCTTGATATTTCCGAACTATCCCTAAAAAGACAAACGCATGACATATATCTCGAAAAAAGAGTATATTTTGAAATTTTGGATACCTACTATTATGCAAATAGATACTAGTTTTTCGAATTTTGAAGATTTGAAATTTTTTGACCTCTTTGATGGTTCAAAATTTAAAATTACCTTCGCCAAAGAATTTCCAAGATATTTATTATTACCAGTTAGGTACTTAAAAATTATGCTAATACAAATATTTTCGGAAAGTGGGATAAGTTACAAAATACATATGTATAATTTTATATAGTGAGTACTGCCATTCATTACAACAAACTGTTCATCTCTTATTATCACTCTTCTTCGGCCTCAAATGAACGGGATTTCTCTTGTCTCAAAAGAATCAAAACGTATTGTCGAAACACCATGAAACAAGAGAGAACGTCAAGTAAACCAAACAAAAAAAAACAAAAAAAATTCCTATGAAGATTTAATCCTTTTAATTAGATGGTATACCTATATGAGGAGACAAAAAAACCTTGCCGACCCTGTCTCTAAGGCCATTATTAGACTAGGTAACTGGTGACGCAACTAGTGGCGCAACTGGTGGCGCAACTAGTGGCTCCACCAAATTAAAACACACAAAATATTATGGGCAACTGGTGGCCGATATGGGCAACTGGTGGCGCAACCAGTTACCGTAGTCTAATAGGCCTCATTTACTTAAATGCCCCGTGACGTAATGAGTCACTGGTGGAGCAACTTGGTGGCGTCACCAGTTGCCTAGTATAATACTGGCCTAAGGCCACGAGCCGCCACTGATCTGAAGACTAATCGTTGACCAGTCTGTTGTAACTGTAACAAAATGACTCGTGGAAAATTTTTAATTTCAATTGATGGTGACATTGTTTGTGATGCGTTATGTATGTGCTATGATGAATTGAACAACCGAGAAGTGGAATATTCCTTTAACCCTTATATGATTGACGAGGTACCTGGATACCTTTAGTAGATTTCAATGTTTTTTTTTAATTTAAAGTCATCTTGAGTTATTAAACTCTTCTGAATTTAGAGTTGCCTTAAAGACGCCAGACATCTCTAAGATAGTCTTGTAGTTCACTTTGTCCTTTTCTTTTAGCTCTTTTGTCATTGCTGGAGGTAAGTAACTACATCTGAAGTTCTTACACCCTCTAATGACGGTGTGGACACCTGAGTACCTTTATATACAGGGTGAGTCATGAGGAACTGTACATACTCCTACCTCGTATAGAGGCTCCTATGGGGAATAACAAATGACCATTAAAAAGTGTCTGCTCCCCTTGTTTAATAATATACAGGGCGAGTTTCGCATTTTGACAGAAATTTATATTCGTCATAATTTTTAAACGGTCAGATCGATGTGTCTCTTATTTTGGTCAATCGTTACAACACTATTACCACCTAATCAACTGATTTATTCAAACTAGAGAAAAATCAGGTTCGGCTTTAAAAAATTAGTTCGTTTGGGTCTTAGAAAAAAATTCACACTGTGTACGCTTTTTAAAAACTCTAATATGAATTTTACAAATTAGACAAATAGGCAATTAAAATGGCATATTTATTTTTCCCCACAAGAGTACTTAATTTTTTATAAAAAAAATCAAATTTCAGTATAAATTAAAAGTTTGGTAATGTAAACCATAGATTTCAAAAAATTAACTTTTATTACAAAAATTAAATTTTTTTAACAAATATTTGATTTATGTTACCACCCAATCAACTGATTTATTCAAGCTAGAAAAAAATCAGGTCCAGCTTTAAAAAATTAGTTCGTTTGGGTCTTAGAAAAAATTTCATCCTCTATACGCTTTTTGAAAACTCTAATAATGAATTTTACAAATTAGACAAATAGGCAATTAAAATGGCATATTTATTTTTTTCCCCACAGGATTACTTAATTTTTTATAAAAAAATCAAATTTGACTATGAATAATAATTAAAAGTTTGGTAAAGTGAACCATAGATTTAAAAAAAATTTACTTTTATTACAAAAATTAATTTTTTTGAACAAATATTTAATTTATGTTACCACTCAATCAACTGATTTATTCAAACTAGAAAAAATCAGGCCCGGATTTAAAAAATTATTTCGTCTTGGTCTTAGAAAAAAGTTCACTTTGTATACGCTTTTTGAAAACTCTAATATGAATTTTAGAAATTAGACAAATGGGCAATTAAAATGGCTTATTTATTTTTTCGTCACACGATTACTTAATTTTTTATTAAAAAATAAAAATTGTCAAAATCGGAATTTTAACCTAAAAATGAAAAAAAAAAACGATGAAATCACGGTTTAACTCGCTACAACGTTCCATTTAAAAAAAAAATTCTGAACTTTTTACAGCACATATCTCTTACCATTGTGAAGACTATGACAATTGTTGTAGACTTTCAGTCTTCTTCTCGTAAAAGTTATGAATTTTTAAAAATAAAAGGTGCAGATTCGTGAATTGCAAAGTTAAATCGCAAAAATTAAGTGAAAAAATGTAAAATTTACCTATTTGATCACGTCTATGTTAAACTATAGAGTCCAAAGAGAAGTGTTATGGGGAGTTTTAGATCTAGACGTGTTATAGAAAAAAAATGGTGAAACTTTTAATTTTAAGAAAAACGTTGTTTAATTTTTTTTATTTTTATGGTAAAATTGCGATTTTGACAAATTTGATTTTTAATAAAAAATTAAGTAATCGTGTGGGGAAAAAATAAATATGCCATGTTAATTGCCTATTTGTGTAATTTGTAAAATTCATATAAGAGTTTGTAAGGAATGTTGAAGGGTTGGTATACAATTAACCCTTATAGTCCTTATTTAAATAATTACTGCTTCATCTGCTACAACATACTTTATTTACAAGTCTTTGAAGTGTATTATAAACAATAACATTATATCAGCCAAACCATTTCGCAATTCTACGTACAATAATATAATTCATTCTCTCGTGTTTTGTCGTCTATTTTATATTTTATTCTTAACTCAAAACAACACGTCTTATGGGTTCACCTGAGTTCAATGTCACTTCACTAATACATATCTTATAAGGTTATTTAAAATTAACTTAAAACATATTATTCTATATAGATTGTCCTAATGATATTACATCTCCCTGTTTTAAAATGAGAGATTACCTAAAACTCTATTAAATAGTATATATATTATGGTATAAAAAATAATTTAACGTTACTTTGCTATTTCATCTTATTATTTCAGTCTTATTTTGATTTATTTATATACACCTTACTAACTTTAGAATAATGTACCTATAATAAAAATGTAATCTCTCTAAAAATTTCTAATATTTCTCTAAAATCTTCTAATAACTCTTTTGTAGCTATAATAAAGATTTAATCTCTCTAAAAACTTCTAAAATGTCTCTATAAAACTTTCAATATCTCTCTTGTACCTATAATAAATATTTAATCTATGTTTCTGAATGTCTAAAAATTTCACTTTCTGTGTCCCTTTGCTTACTATCTACTAAAACTTATTGTAAGATATTGTCTATCCTTAATTCAAACACTTCCATTTTCCGCGAAAATTTAACCTGAATTCATTATATGCATTTAAAAATAAGTTATTTATAATTTACGTTACTTTAGAAAAAAAATTACAACTTTAATTCTTGGACAAAAATTCAATGATTAGCTACTTATTTGCTTAGTATCTTCTTAATTTTGCTTGTTTATTTTGGCATTTTTTATGTTTCTTCTTTCATTTTTCCCACATATTTTATTAAAAATTCTCTTTTTTTTCTCTTCTTCTTCTTGTCTGGTACTACACTATATATTTTTTCATTTTTCTCCACATATAACACTTCTACAGTGCACATAATTCATCTTCCTATATCATTTCATCATAATAATCATTCCATATACTAGCCACGAAACCTCTGCGTCTTACCTAAATAAAAGCGGGTATACTTTCGTTGCATAGATCAAACTCTTCTACAAATTTCACAACCTCAATCATAATACTCAATACTAATATACTAACCACGAAACCTCTACAATCTACCTTGATAGAAGTGGGTATAACATCGTTGGCTAGATCAAATTCTTTTACAAATTCCACAACCTCAATCCCTTGTTATGAGGCCGTTGTTTATTCACGAATAATCATGAATAAAATAGGTACCCTTCAAAACACAGAGTGGGTCTCTAATAAGCTTTCAAGCTTCTATAAATCACTTAGTACCTTCCTAATTTGACAAGAGCAGTGGGTTTCTTATTGTCTCTAGTTGCCTCATAATATTTAGCTTATAATATTGTTAGTTCTTCTTCTTATCTATATAGTTCTTCTTCAAATTTCTTATCTCGACTCATCAGGTCGGTTCGTTAAAAATATATCTCTTGCTTCTAGCAATGTTTATCTTAAGCTCTTATATCAACCTATGTCATCACTAATCATTATTCATTAAAAAAATATCATTTATCACACAAAATTATTAATTCAGGTTCATCTCATACAAAATTTAACACCAAATCGATGAAAATGTATCTATAGAATCAATAAATATCAATAATAAAAACAAAATGGCTAATAAAAATTCAATAATAGTATACATATTCGTCAATAAAAAAAATAGCATATGCAAAAGTTGGATAAAAATATTCAAAATAAGTTTATATCTCAAACTTCGATAGAAATTTTTGGAAAAAATTCGATATTCCATAAAATATTCAAAAATAACCGTACTTCTTCTTTCTCATAATCCTTAGTGCCCTTCAGGGCGTCGGATGTCGGGTTCCGCCTTTTATCCACTTCTTCCAATTGCTTCTATTGGTGGCCAGGTTCTTCATATCCCTCATACTGATGTGTCTCCTTTCACCTATATCTTGGATCTGGTCCATCCATGTCTTCCTCGGCCTTCCCTTTTTTCTTTTGTTTCCCATTTTGGCTTCATGTACCTTCTTTGTAAGTCTATTTTGCTCCATTCGTTGTATGTGTCCAAACCAGCTTAATTGTTTGTTTTCGATCTTCCTAATTATCGGTTCTTGTTCCAACTCTCTTCTTATATCTTCATTTCTGAATCTGTCAAACTTCGTAACTCTGGCTATTTTTCTCATGTATTTCATCTCCGTCGCGTTTATCATTGATTCATGTTTCTTTTGGACAATCCATGTTTCCGCCCCATATGTCATTATCGGATTTACTATGCTGTTATATACTCTGAGTTTAGTTTTGTTGCTTATTTCTGACTTTCCAAAAATTGTATTATTTAAAGAGTAATACACGCTAGTTGCCTTCTTCAGTTTATTACTTATTGCCAAGTCCGTTTTCCCATCATCTGTTATTATATTTCCCAGATATTCAAAAGTAGATACATGTTCTATTACTTTTTCCCTTACTATTATATTAGTATTCCTTTCTCTTTTCTCATCTTCATTTATTATCATAAGTTTTGTTTTGTTGAGGTTCATTTCCATTTTTAATTTATGTATCTCTTTTTGCCAAATATCTATTAGTTTCTGCATTTTCTCTACTGTGTCTGTGATTAGAACTATATCATCAGCGTATAGAAGGGAGTTGATCTTTATTGCATTTAAGTTTTTATATCCTACTATGTATTGAAGGTTTCTTGTTTGATCTTTGGTATTTTTGATTAAAGTATCCATGACTATTATAAACAAGAGGGGGCTTAGTCCATCTCCTTGTTTAATTCCCTTATCCCATTTAAAAGTGCCTGATCTTTCTCCATTTATTTGTACTTGGCCTTCTACTTCCATATATATAGATTTTATGACTTTTATCATCTTTTTTGGTATATTATAGCTCTCCAATATTTTCCACAATATTTCTCTGTTTATCGTATCAAATGCCGCCTTCAGATCGACGAACATGAGAAATAGTTCATTCCCTTTACGGCATTGTCTCTCTATTATATTTCTTATGATGTAGACGTTATCGTTTGTTTGACGGTTTGATCTGAATGCAGCCTGTTCGTCTTCCAATTCTTTCTCTATCACTGATCTTAGACGCTTCTCTATAATTCTCGTGTATACCTTGAAGGCGACCGATGACAAGCATATTGCTCTATAATTCTCGCATTCATTATGTTGTCCTTTTTTGTATATTGGTAGAACTATGTTCTTCTTCCAGTCATCTGGGATTTTCTCTGTACTCCATGCTTCCTTGCATATCTGTAATAGCCAGTCCTCTCCTTTTTCACCCATCCATTTTATCATTTCTGGATCTAGTTGGTCCTCTCCTGCCGCTTTTCCAAGTTTAATATTGTTTATAGCTTCTTCCAGTTCTTCCTTCCTTATACTCTCTGGTTCCTCTTCCTCCTCCAGTTCTGGTCTATTTCTTCCTGCTTCATATATTTCTACTTCTTCGTGTTTGAATTTATCTTCGTAGTATTGTTTCCATACTTCTACTATTTCTGTAGTCTCTATTTTCAATTGGTTATTTTTATCTTTGATTCCATACTGTTCCCTACCTTTTTTCCCTCTTAGACCCTTTATACGGTTCCAGAATTTTCTGTTATCTGTTTTGTAATTTGCTTCCAATTCTTTTCCGAATTCTTCCCAGCTCATATTTTTCGCTTTCCTTACTGCTATCTTTGCTCTATTACGTTTCTCCATGTATTCTACTTTGTTATTTTCATTTCTACATTGTTGATATTTTTTCCAGGCTTGCTTCTTTTCCTTTATTATTTTCTTTAGTTCTTGACTCCACCATTCTGTTCTCTTATGATATTTATTTATTGACTTTTTTCCACAAATTTTCTCTGCTGTTTTATATAGTGTGTCTTTTAGTATTTTCCATCTTTCTTCCATATCCAATTGCTCTCTTTCCAGCTCCATTCTTTGCAATTCCTCATATATTTCTTGTTTATAGTCACTTTTCTCTTTCTCTGTTTTCAGCTTCTTAATATTTATCTTAGTGTATGACTTATCGACTATATATTGCTTTTTCTTTGTAGTCATTTCGGCTACGAGTAGCTTGTGTTGAGTATTAAGTTCTGCAAATTTTTCTGTTTTTATATTTTTGATAATATTCATTTCTGCAGGAATCACGATGTAATCTATTAGACTTTTGGCATTTCTTTCCTGTGCTTCAAAAGTGTATCTGTCCTCCATATTTTGATACCAGAATGTATTTCCAATTTTTAAGTCGTTATTTACACAAAATTGTATCATCTTCTTCCCATTTCTGTTCTCAGCTTTTTCTCCATACCGCCCAAGGCTTCCAAGTCCCTTGTTGATGTCATTTCCAACTCTAGCATTCCAGTCTCCCATAATAATTATGTTCTCAGTATCTTCTCTCACTTCGTCTAAAGCTGTTTGGAGTTCGCTATAGAATTGAGACATTTTCTGTTCTTCTGTGCCCTCGACTGGTGCATATATTTGTATTATGCTAACTAACTCGTCTAGTTTTATACTTACGGTAATTATTCTAGAGTTTATTGCTTGGTATTTTACAACTCTCCCACTCAGATCATCCGTGATTATAAAACCGACTCCCTCTTTTGCTCTTTCCATTTCTTGTACACCTGAGTAGAAGAGCTTGTAACCATCGCCACATCTCATATTTCCTCTTCCCTTCTTCTTCGTTTCACTCAGGCCTAGGATGTCAATGCCGTATGTTTTCATTTCTTCTGTCAATTCGAATTCTTTACCATAAAGACTTGTGATATTCCAAGTACCTATTATTGTTGTTTCCTTTCCATTATTTTCGTTGTCCTTTTCCATTTGCGTTGTCTTTTTTACTAGTATCTTTGCAGTTTTTGGTGCCTGTGTTTTCAGTTTTTTGAGTTATATGCTCCCCCTTCTGCTGTTCTTATTGATTTTGGTATTTGCTGTATTTCGTTTCCTGGGGATCTTTCACTCGCTTTTCTCCCCTTTGTTTTTTGTTCCTCTGCTCCATTTTCAGGTTGAATTTCTCCATTGTTATCATTTTTGTAGCCCAACTGCTCCGGGGTATATATTTCTCCATCTATTTTGAGCCCGTTATAGTTTAGGAACGCTCTGTAACCTTTATCTCTAGCCAATTTCAGTTGGTGGATTAGAAATTTCCTTTTCTGTTGGTATTCTTTTGAGTAGTCTTCCGTAATGAATATTTTGCTGCCCTTGAGTCTGCGTGTTTGGCTTAGTATCTCTATTTTTTTCGACACATGTTTAAGTTCTATTTTTATAGGCCTGCTTTTATTATTTTGGTTTCCTACTCTATAGATATCTTGTATCTCCTCGTTTTCGTCTATTGAAATGTTCATTTTATTAGTTATTTCTTTGAATTAATTTTTTAGGATTGCTCTATTTTCATTTGTTGTTTCGTCTACACCATGTATCACAATGTTTTTCTTTCTTACTTCTTTTTCTAGAGCCTCGATTCTTCTTTCTTGCAATTTCATCTCCTCTTTGATTTCCAGGTTTTCCTTTTTGATCAGTTCATTTTCTAATTTTAGCTTATTGAGTTCGATTGATATAGCATCTATTTTATTTTCTACCCTAATCTCTCTCTCTTCCATTTTATTAAGTTTTTCTATTATTTCTTCCATTATTTTTTCCATGACGATGTATTTGTTTTTACCTTTCCCTACACGACCACTCACCGATAAAGGTTTATCCCAAGTCGACCCTGCGGAGGAACCGCCTTTCCTTGAGTGGTTAAATGTAGTTTGTTTAGATTTTAAATCAAATATTTTATTTTTAAATTGATTTTTAAGTTGATTTTAGGCTTACTTTATTTATTATGGTTTAAAGAATATTTATACTATTATAATCCAATACTTTAACCATCCAACCGTCCAGAGGATCCAAAATCTATTTTTAATAATAAAAATATGGAATATTCTTACCTTGAATTGTTACGCCTATGTTTATGTTATTGTTATTTTTGAGTACCTTATTAAATTCTGTCACCACGCGTCTTACTTGTTTGTAGGTTAATAAACTAAATTTACACTTCCACAATAAAATATTATGAATTTTCACTATGTAAATATTTTAAACCATTTAACTATTAATTAAGTTTTATTAATTGTTGTTTATAAGTTTTAAAATTCACTTTTTACCACCAAAAACTTGATTTTTAGACGATCGATCTAATTATACGTATCTTCTAATATATAGCCAGTGACGGAAACCCCCGTCACCCCCGAAATAACCGTACTAAAAATCGAAATCGGATAGAGATTTTTCAAATAAATTCAATAAAAATTCAAAATTCAATAAAAATTCAAGAATAGCATATATATAATAAACTTTGATAAAAATATTCAATTCAAAAATCACTTCATGTTTCAAAATTCATAGATAAAAAAAATCGATACTTCATAAATTATTCAAAAATCAGCAAAGATAAATATTCAATGTTCAATAATAATATAAAAACGAGGGAAGCATTTTTAATAAAGATAGACATTCTTACTTACATTTTATCACTTTGTCTTTGCACTGGGTTCGGTTCCTGGGTCCTGGTCTGGTCCATTTTCCGCCGTCGGTGTTTCCAATTTTTGTCGCCCATTTTCAGAAGATTCTCCCAATTAATTTACAGGAGCGCCATGTAAGGAATGTTGAAGGGTTGGTATACAATTAACCCTTATAGTCCTTATTTAAATAATTACTGCTTCATCTGCTACAACATACTTTATTTACAAGTCTTTGAAGTGTATTATAAACAATAACATTATATCAGCCAAACCATTTCGCAATTCTACGTACAATAATATAATTCATTCTCTCGTGTTTTGTCGTCTATTTTATATTTTATTCTTAACTCAAAACAACACGTCTTATGGGTTCACCTGAGTTCAATGTCACTTCACTAATACATATCTTATAAGGTTATTTAAAATTAACTTAAAACATATTATTCTATATAGATTGTCCTAATGATATTACAAGTTTTCAAAAAGCGTATACAGAGTGAAATTTTTTCTAAGACAAAACGAACTAATTTTTTAAAGCCGAACCTGATTTTTTTCTAGTTTGAATAAATCAGTTGATTAGGTGGTAATAGTGTAACGATTGACCAAAATAAGAGACACATCGATTTGACCGTTCAAAAATTATGACGAATATAAATTTCTGTCAAAATTCGAAACTCGCCCTGTATATTATTAAACAATGGGAGCAGACACTTTTTAATGGTCATTTGTTATTCCCCATAGGGGCCTCTATACGAGGTAGGAGTATGTACAGTTCCTCATGACTCACCCTGTATTTTGCACAAATGAGATCAATTTACAAGTCTGCTTAATTAAAACATACACACATTAGTCTAAGATCCGAATATAGGTCGATCTGTACCCATCTGCTTGCCGGATGAAACATTGTTTATATTAAATTTCATACACTGACAAATATTTTTAGCATGGGTTGCCTATCTAAATCGTGTCATAGCTATGCTTAAGGGGGAGGGCGAAGGGGTTGAAATAAATACTTCAAGTACATTTTTTAAAGTATGGTTGAATTATTTTATTTTTAAATTATAGGCATATTTAGTACAATTCATAGATTATTCAAGAAAAAATTCAAAGAAAAATATTGAAAAATAAGCCAACGGTGGCAAATTTTTGAAGACACCTCAAAATATAATGAATTTTGCGGTGGACATCAGAACTCATCATTAGCTCATGGTAAACAAAAAATTCAAAAATATTTTATTAGCTTATGAGTTTTTCGAGGTAACGCTGTCGAGTTTTTTTAGTTTCATCGACTTTTTACTTTTTGATATCACTCGGAAGTCAAAACAACGAATTTTTTTGCAAAATGGGTGAAAATCAACATATTTATTATTGTTAAACAAAAAATAAGCATAAAACAAAAAATATGCGTTACCTCAAGGAATGTCTAAAGAAAATATTATACATATACAAAATTCCAGGTGGGTCGGTCAAGTAGTTTTTGAGTTACAATGTCTACAGACTTTGAAAAAAGCAGTTTTGAGGAAAAAGCATTTAAAGTATTCTCAACTTTTATTTTCAATTTCATTTTTGTCTGTCAAATCGAAAATGACGCACACCGGAATATCTTTTTGAATCGCGGAGTAATTTACAAAAGAAAATGAGAACAGCTGTTGACCGTTGTTCACTAAGTTCAAACGCGCTGACGCGAACCTGCTGCAAAGCGAGTCGAAGGTAGGGATATTCAACACTATCTCCCTACCTATCTACCTTCGATTCGCTTTGAGGCAAATTCGCGCCAGCGCGCTTAAGCATAGTGAGAAACGGTCAACAGCTGTTCTCATTTTCTTTTGTAAATTACTCCGCGATTCAAGAACATATATTCCGGTGTGCATCACTTTACGATTTGACAGACAAAACAAAATTAAAAATAAAAGTTGACAATACTTTAAACTCGTTTTTCTCAAAACTGCTTTTTTCAAAGGCTGTAGACATTGTAACTCAAATCTACGTGACCAACTAACTTGGAATTTTGTATATATTTTCTTTAGACACTCCTTGAGGTAACGCTGTCGGGATATTTCTTGTTTTATGCTTATTTTTTGTTTAACAATAATAAATTTAAAAAAAGACTAAGCTTTCACTCTAATGGCATATAAAACAACATAATGCTATTCTACACCCCACCAGAATGAAAACAATGGGAACCTTCTCTGGTTACACCTCCGAGGCTTCTACAATTTGCAAGCCATACGGATGCTAAGACTAAAGAAGATGAGGGAATTTTACAATTTACAATTCACATCCCATCTGCTCAGCGCGGTAAAGTTCCAACGAGAATGGTTTCCTTCATACTCCACACAGAGTAAATGTAAATAAAAAATGAATAACCATTTTTAATTTCGTTGCAAAACGAAAACACAGCCGAACCATATTCTAGTCCAATCAGAGAGTGCTGCAAGCACCCCTACCGGTTTCGAGACTTATTAGTCTCTCATCAGGAGGCACATATGCTGCTCTCCCTGATCCAACCAAAACAAACCCCAGCGTGCAGTCCCGGAGTGCAACTAACGAAATGGCATAGATGCCCTAGCGGCAACTGCTAGCAAAAAGACTAAGTTTTCACTCTAATGGCATATAAAACAGCATAATGCTATTCTACACCCCACCAGAATGAAAAAAATGGGAACCTTCTCTGGTTACACCTCCAAGGCTACTACGATTTGCAAGCCATACGGATGCTGAGACTAAGGAAGATGAGGGAATTCTACAATTTACAATTCACGTCCCATCTGCTCAGCGCGGTAAAGTTCCAACGAGAATGGTTCCCTTCATACTCCACACAGAGTAAATGTAAATCAAAAATGAATAACCATTTTCAATTTCGTTGCAAAACGAAAACACAGCCGAACCATATTCTAGTCCAATCAGAGAGTGCTGCAAGCACCCCTACCGGTTTCGAGACTTATTAGTCTCTCATCAGGAGGCACATAGGCTGCTCTCCCTGATCCAACCAAAACAAACCCCAGCGTGCAGTCCCGGATTGCAACGAACGAAATGGCATAGATGCCCTAGCGGCAACTGCTAGCAAAAAGACTAAGTTTTCACTCTAATGGCATATAAAACAACATAATGCTATTCTACACCCCAACAGAATGAAAACAATGAGAACCTTCTCTGGTTACACCTCCGAGGCTTCTACAATTTGCAAGCCATACGGATGCTGAGACTAAGGAAGATGAGGGAATTCTACAATTTACAATTCACGTCCCATCTGCTCAGCGCGGTAAAGTTCGAACTTAATCTTTTTGCTAGCAGTTGCCGCTAGGGCATCTATGCCATTTCGTTCGTTGCAATCCGGGACTGCACGCTGGGGTTTGTTTTGGTTGGATCAGGGAGAGCAGCATATGTGCTTCCTGATGAGAGACTAATAAGTCTCGAAACCGGTAGGGGTGCTTGCAGCACTCTCTGATTGGACTAAATATGATGTGGCTGTATTTTCGTTTTGCAACGAAATTGAAAATGGTTATTCATTTTTTAATAATAAATTTGTTGATTTTCACCCTTTTTTGCAAAAAAATTCGTTGTCTTGACTTTTGAGTGATATCAAAAAGTCCAAATCCGATAAAACTAAAAAACTCGACAATTTTACCTCGAAAAACTCATAAGCTAATAAAATCTGTTTGAATTCTTTGTTTACTATGATCCAATGATGAGTTCTGATGTCTACCGCAAAATTCATTGTTTTTGAGGTGTCTTTAAAAATTTGCCACCGTTGGCTTACTTATTTTACAATATTTTTCCTTGAATTTTTTCTTGGATAATCTATGAATTGTACTGAACATGCCAATTTAATTTAAAAATAAAAAAATTCTACCAACCCTTCTAAAACCCTTCTACATAGAAATATTTTTCTATGTATGAAATTTAATAAAAAAAAATGTTTCATCCGGCAAGCAGATGGGTACAGATCGACCTATATTCGGATCCCGTACTACAGAGTGAGTTTTATATATGGAAACACTCAATTATCTCAAAAACGGCCTGCACGATTTTTATAGATTTTGGTAGTTAGGGATTTTCTAATGCGGCCGATATTATAGTGCTAATTACATTGTTGTCAAATCTTGCGTTTTTCTGGAGATCTAATGAACTTTCTGATTTCAACAAGAATACCCGGTATATTTTTTGCGTTTTGAAGTCCTTAACAAATACTGATTATTTTCCATGTTATATTTCCTATACCTAAATGCCACAATTTCGGAGTTATTGCCACATTTATTTTAAAAAAAATTTAAAACAAATTATAAAAATCAATTTTTTCGGCCCGGGTAAACATTATTTTAGGTTGTTTGGATCATTGGGAACAAAAAAGATCTTTTGTAATTTTTCTGTAAAATTTATCGTTTCCGAGTTATAAACAATTTAAAACTGAAAAAAATCGAATAATGACGATTTTCAAGGTTCAAAAACACAAATAGAAATATTATTTGTGAAACTGCGAAGTACCCAAATTCAAGTTCAAGCCTTATTTTATTAGCTATGGATAAGTAATTTGAGCTTGTTTCATTTTAAAACATTGCTTTTTAGTTGTTAATGCAGCCCGATCGCCCGTCATCTCATATTTTATGCACTTCATTAACAATTAAAAAGCAATGTTTTAGAATAAAACGAGCCAAAAAGTCTTATGGCAATCTATTAGACGAAGAGTTGAGCTTGAATTTAGGTACTTCGTAATTTCAAAAATGATATTTTTACTTGTGTTTTTGAACCTTGAAAATCGTCATTATTCGATTTTTTTTTTTCAGTTTTGACTTGTTTATTACTCGAAAACGATTAATTTTAGGGATAAATTACAAAAGACCTTTTTTGTTCCCAATGATCCAAAGAACGTAAAATAATGTCTGCCTGGGCCGAAAAAAATTATTTTTATAATTTGTTTAAAACTTTTTTTAATAAATGTAGCAATAACTCCGAAATTATGGCATTTAGATATAGAGAATATAACATGAAAAATAAATAGTGTTTCTAAAGGACTTTAAAACGCAAAAAATATACAGGGTATTCCATTTGAAATATGAAAGTTCATTAGATTTCCAGAAAAACGGAAGATCTGACAACAATGTAATTAGCACTATAATATGGGCCGCATTAGAAAACCCCTACCTACCAAAATCTATAAAAATCGTACAAGCGGTTTTCGAGCTAATTGAGTGTTTCCATACATAAAACTCACTCTGTATATTATAGAAACACATCACATAATGTAAATCAATTGTCATCAGTGTGTCACTTTGAAAATGTACCACCCTCTATAATTTGGTACTTACCTATAGAAAATTAAAAATATGCAAAACACGTCAACTTTATTTGTGAGGGGGACATTTTTTAGACCAGTTTTCAACAAATTACATGAACTCTCTGGCGGGGGCAGACACAACCCCTAAAATCTCTAATTGAAAGGGGGGTTGAGTGATATCTCATTTTAAAGGTCATTCAACTACCTTTTCAAAAACACCACATACATTGTAAATATTTTTAATACTTTTGGAAAAATCTTTGACTGAGTACTAGAAAAAAAATTTGGAGTTCTGAACTCGATACTTAATACCTTTACGATTTTACTTGATTTTTCCAAAAGTTCTGAAAAAAATATAATGTATGCGGTATCTTTAAAAAGGTAGTTGAACGACCTTTAAATTGAGGTATCACTGAACCCATCTTTCCATTAAAGATTTTGGGGGTTGTGTCCGTCATATTTGATGTAATTTAGTTAAAAATTGAAACAGTAGTCCCCCCCACAAATAAATTTTACGTGTTTTTGCATATTTTTAGATTTTCTGTGGGGACCAGATTACATAGGGTGGTACCTTTTCAAATGGACACACTGTATAATGTAAATCGAACATAACCCTTAACCACCACTGACATGCGGTATGCCATACCACGCCGAAGCTCTATTTTGTTGTAAAACTTGTATAAAAGATTCCTAGAAAACCATCTGTGTACCTTCATGTGGTGTGTAATTTTACCTGCTCCCAATTTCTGCAATTTTAGTATGGTTTAGTCTTTTAGCTCCGTTTGGAGCAGTTTGGAGTTCTTATTTGGAGCAGTATTTTATTCTACATTTATTTTACAGCAGTGTGAAGAATCATTCCTTAGTTGATGTAAAAAACAAATACAGTGACATAAGACAAATATTGAAACCCAACGAGAATAGGCAACTGTATGACATACCGCATGTCAGTGTTTACGTTCTGAAACATCCACGTCAGTAGTTAAGGGTTAGTTAATCGTCCTGTTGGGTGCAGGTTTCATATTATATTCATTTGCTTATAGATTGTTCATTACAAACCTGTTTCAATCTGAAGTCTTAAGGACTGTTCATTACAAACCGATCAATCTGAATAGTATATGATAATGACATCAAACACCCACTTCACGCCCTGGAGGTGGGGTGGGGACCAACTTTAAAATATTAAATAGCAACCGCCACTTCTTAATTGGAGATTTAGACCCCCTACTTATGCAACAATAAGTAACTTTTATAAGAAACATCTTTTCTCATTGTTGATAGATGGCGCTATAATCAGAAATAAAAAAATATGAAAAAAAAATTTTTAAGAAACGCTTTTCTTTGTTTACGAGTGACTAAAATTAAAATTATAAAAAAATCAACTAAAAAGCAAAAAATAAAAAAAAATTGAAAAAATCTAACACATTCGTCAAAGAAAAGCGTGGCGCGTCTTCATCGAATAAACGGTTTTCGCCCCACGCTTTTCTTTAACGAATGTGTTAGATTTTTAAATTTTTTTTTGTTTTTGCTTTTTAGTCGATTTTTTTTATATTATTAATTTTAGTCACTCGTAAACAAAGAAAAGCGTTTCTTAAAAAAATTTTTTTCGTATTTTTTTATTTTTTACTTTTTAGTCTTACACTTTTCAAACATTAAAATATATCGCCATGTTTATTAAAATATGTATAAAACATATGATGTACAAACATGAAAAGTAGTCGGAATCGGCATTTTTTTTCAAAAAATTTGAAACTTAATTGTTTATTTATGAAGCATAAAGCATAACGTAAACAATTAACGTAAAAAGTGAAATTATGTTTGGTTCATATAATTAGCTACAATTTGTAAAAGTTTCAAGTTTTTTCATTGTAAAAACCAATAAGCATTTTCCGTTAAAATCGTTTTTTTTTTATTTAAACAATTATTATTAATAAACATAAAAAAATTTTTATTGACTATTCGTGTATTGTTCCCGCGAATGCATATGTTTGCAAATGTTTAGTCATTTGCATTGAAGAAGAGGCAGTAAAATTAACGTCCAACGATTTGACCCAAACGATTGAACTAAAGAAAAGCGTTTAATTAATTAATACGCCAAAACGAATTCTAATGTTAATAGTAGCACAAAACGTCTCTACCGTTGGTTTTTCTAAGACTACGATAAAATCACGAATTTTTTGAATTCGAGTTTTGGTTGAAGTTTTGTTTCGTTTCGTATTGAAATTTGAGACGAATAAGCGCCGATTTTTATATGAACAAATATATGAGCGTTCAAAATTTGAAACTTTATTATTTATTTATGAAGCATAACGTAAATAGTTAACGTAAAAAGTGAAATTGTGTATAGTTCATATCATTAGCTACAATCCGTAAAAGTTTTAAGTTTCTACATTGTAAAAAACAAGAAAATTTAAGAATTTTTCATTAAAATCGTTTTCTTTTATTCAAACAATCAATAAACACAAAAAAATGTGTATTGACTATTCGTGAATTGTTCCCGCGAATGCATATGTCTGCAAATTTTCATTCATTTGCATTAAAGAAAAGGCAGTCAAATTAACGTCTAAAGATTTGATGCAAACTATTGAAGTAAAGAAAAGCGTTTCAAAAACACTTTATCGTGATACCATAGGTAACTTATAGAAACGGTGTAATATCTCGAGAAATGCACTTGAAAATGAAAAACCAAAAAACACGTGTTTAATATTTTTGTAAAATCTATCGAATGGCACCAAACACGACACCGCACTCCCATCACCTGGCGATGGGTCGGGGGACAACTTTAAAATATTAAATGGAAAAGCACATTTTTCATTTTAAATTAGGATTATGCGTGAAAAACTAAACAACTTTTATCTGAACTTTTCTTCGAATGGTCATAGATGGCGCTGTAATCACAGAAGAACATATACAGACCTGAAGTCTGCAAACTAATTTTTATGGTACTGGATGCAGTTTTGATTGTTTTGTAGGATCAGAACCTGCAATAAAAAATGGGGTTTTTATTCAAGATTTTAAAATTGCTCTCCTATCTCCACCCTACGGGGTAGGTGTGGTCATTAGATAGATTTTTGAAAAATATTTAGCATGCGTTTTTAATTTTTTCAGTAGAAGTGTATTTCTCGAGATATTAGACCGTTTCCATAATTTTTCTAGAGTAAAAGGATAATTAGTTTTTTCCGAGTATAGCGCTATCTCTTAATAATTCGGACAAATGTCTCAAATAAAAGTTACTTATTTTTGCATAAGGAATCTAAATCTGTAATAAAAAAATAGGGGTTCCTATTTAAGACTTTAAAGATTTTACTTTAAAGATTTAAGATTTTTATTTAAGATTTTAAAGCCCCCACCCCATACCCAGGGGATAGAATGGCGTCTTGTTTGTTGTATTCGATAGATTTTTGTAAAATATTGAATAATTGCGTGTTTCAGTTTTTCGATCCGATGTTCGTTTCGCGAAATACTCGGCCGTCCAGCTATTTTTGACACACCCTATGTAGGTATGTATTAAAAGAAAATTACAAATAAAATACAGTTTTGTGTAAATGTCAAAAGAAATATATAATTATAAAATATCAACTCAAGCAATATTAAAAAAAAACATTGCCGACTTTGGTGTCAACTTTAGGTAAATCAAATATGATTACGAAAATAATCAATGATCAAAGCAGCCCGGTATAGTCTTTCTTTTGGTAACACGTCAAAAGAAAACCTACAAGGTACTATGTTAATGCTTTCGACGTTACACGTAGTAGTAAATTAATCCGTTACTGTTTGTCTACCATTATTTTATTAATATGTTAAAGAAGCATAAGGACTTTATAAATTGTTAATAAGAGCTATGGACAAAATTTAAAAATATCACTACTGAAATAGGGATACCATTGGAGGAAAATTTCAAAAGTTTTCCTTAAAAGTTAAATAAAATCGAAAGTTATTGAAAAAAGAACACCTAATAGACAGCACATTAAAGTATCCACAGGATACATATAAATTTTTTTATATGATGGAGTGGCCAAGTTCCTTGATAATCCGAGCCATTTTTTTAAATTTAAAACAAATATTTAAATTTAGAAAGTGTAAAAAAAGGTATAAAACTTTTCTCTCAGTGTTTGGATTTCACGAATTTTAAATTGAAATAAACTTGTTCACATCGTTGTTTCAAATATGGAAATAATTCTACAAGCAGCCTTTACTATTGTAGTATATTTAGATTCTTCATCATCCTTCCATCTTTTTCTGGTACGGTCTACTGATCTTCAACCGTCTCTCAAAAAACACTGTCTGCAACACTCTGTCTTCCTCTGATCCTACCACATGACCTGTCCATTTTATCTTAGCTTTTATAAATATGTCTTACGATGTTTTTAGTACCATACAGTCAGAAATTCAGCTTTGCGCGCCTTCTCCACTCTCTTGTCAATTCATCTCTTTGAGGGCCAAATATCATTCTGAGAACTTTCCTTTTAAAACCAGCAGCATATTTATTTTCCGGTGATGTAGAGTCCATGTTTCATTTCCATATGTAACCATTGGGCGAATAATTGTCATGTACAGTATTACTTTAGAATGTCTTTTTAGCAACTTGGATCTTAACAATGATGATAGGGAGTAAGATGCTCTATTCACCGCAGCTATCCTTGCCGAGACCTCTTTTTATAATGTGGTTATGATTACCGCCCCAGATATTTAAACTCTTTTACTACTACGAAGTTGTAGTCATTAATAGTTATGTTCTGCCTAACTCTTGGTCTTGGATTTTTGGTTACTAGCATGTACTTCTTCTTCTCTTCATTCATTCGAAGGCCCAGACTACCTGTTTATTCCTCGAGTTGTGAAAACAGCTCTGTCACGTCTCTTGTAGAATAAGCAACTGCACCTATAGTCCGTCCCACCTTGACTTTACAGTATTAGGAACATAGGCAATGCAGTCCTTATGAGAGTTTTTAGCGCGGTGATGCCGATTTTATCAAATAGGATTTGTAATCAAACATTAGACAGATCAAATTAAAACTGTTTTAGAAAGGCAATCTACAATTTTAGGATTTATATGCATTTAAGTTTATTTGGAATACTATAGTTATTACGCATTGAATCCTAAAATTGTGGATTGTCATTCTAAATCAGTTTTATTTTAATCTCTCTAATGTAGCGTAATTACTGTTAAAATAATACTCTCGGTTCGTTTATACGAATTTATTTATACAAGTTACAGATCGAATTTATATTATAAACTAACTCTGTTTACAAAATCCGTTCCAATTTATAGCCCAGCCGTTATTCTGGAACCATCTACGCTCATCTCTAGTTATTGTCCAGACATTCGGAGAATTTCTCGTCTTTCGTCCCGCTACATCGCGTCTTATCTAGAAAGATCCACGTGGAATGTGTATGTGAAGATGGGATCTGTTATACGAGGGTCGGTCATTAATTATTTTGTTACACTGTTCCCCTCTTAAGATCTGAGCGTCCCGATCAGCAACTCTAGATGGGCCAGGATGGCGGAATCTACAGGATTCTCTAGCTCTGCATACACCCCTAGAAAAGAAGTAACAGTCTACTGTCTTTGAAGGGTATGACATCTTCGGGTTCATGCAACACCCAGTAATTCGTATACCAGTTTCTCTGAAGGTCACTTCAAGCATGCTTCTCACAATCTTCCAATCCAGATTTTCTACTGCATGGCCTATTTTTAGTAAAGCCAAATCTTTGATGTCATAACTACGCACGATTTTCTTCAAATTAGTTAGAGCACGCCATATGTTCTCGTAGCTTGGCGTTGTCCGTATAAGACTTCTTGGTCACCATATACAGCAAAGATCGAGGACCATCTTCCAATCGCAGTACTCTTCCAATTTTAGGCTGCTGATTTCTTAATTCGTCCAGACGGCCGAACTTTATATTGAATACGGACGAGATTTCTTTAGTCATCTCGAGGTCTTGGTCAACACAGTGGGCTAGAAAGACGTTTTCTGGAACGCTAAACAGATCTTGCTGAACTTCTGTGGTCACTCCGAATCTAGCACTCTTTCTCTCTGCGTAATTTGACATAAACTCCTTAAAACTTGGCTGTGCGGCATCTTTCATTTCGTGTTGGAGGACTCGGGCTTCTTCTGTTTCATTGGAGCCAGCATATGGTGCAAGACGATTTATGTGAATAACTTTTGGTTAACCGTTTGGCAACTTTTTAATTCTGTATATTACGTCATGTATTTTCTTCTTAACTTCATACGGACCTTCCCATTGTCTTTGCAGTTTAGGACACAAGCCTCGACGACGTTGTGGATTATACAGCCAGACATGATCATCTACTTCAAAGCTTTCACTCTTGCATCGAGAAACATATTGATCTTTTATTCTGTCACTGGCTATCTGAATGTGTTGTCGGGCAAGTTCATGCATGTTGTTCATTCGTAACTTCAGGCGGTCGACGTATTCTTCGCCTGCAACATGTTCCTCGGAAGGTCTGCAGCCAAACTCTAGGTCGCAGGGCAAACGAACTTCACGACCCAACATCAGGCAGGTTGGTGTTTGACCTGTAGTTTCATTCACGGCCGAGCGGTAGGCCATCAGGAATAAATGAATGTGTTGGTCCCAATCTCGCTGATGTTCAGATACAACTTTGGACAAGTGTTTACCCATCGTTCGGTTCATCCTCTCGACCATTCCATCTGATTGAGTATGCAGGGGTGTCGTTCTGGTCTTATTGACACCAATCAATTTACAAACGTTTTGGAAAAGGGCTGACTCAAAGTTTCGTCCTTGGTCGGAGTGGATCTACAAGGGAACACCAAATCGACTGAAGAATTATTTAACAAGTACCTCTGCAACGGTAGCAGCTTCTTGATTTGGTATTGCATAGGCCTCAGTCCATTTCGTAAAATAATCCATGGCTACCAGGATGTATTTATTTCCAGCATCGGTTTCTGGAAATGGACCTGCAATGTCGATTGCTACTCTTTCCATAGGACTGCCAACGTTGTACTGTCTCATGGGTGCTTTCTTTTTACCAACTGGACCATTACTGGATGCACACAGTTCACATTTCCGGCACCATCTTCGTACATCATCTTTACAGTTCACCCAATAGAACCGTTCTCGAACCTTGTGTAGAGTCTTCGTAATACCAAAGTGTCCACCTGATGCACCGTCATGCAACTGACACAATACTTCTGACACTTTACTTTTAGGTACAATCAACTGAAGCTTGGATTCTGTACCATCATCACTCAAAGGTTCTGTACAGAAGATCATCTTTTAGTACCAGGTAGGGATGGGAAAAACCTACAGGTTTTAACCGAAAACCGGTTTTTTTACTTTGCAATAACTTTGCAATAAATTTTTTGTCCCGGTTATAACCGGTTTTTTCTTTTTAAAGTAAAAACCGGTTATTAGGTTTTTACGGTGATTAGGATTAGGTTAGGTGTTATTTTGGATCCCAATCATAATTATTATTCTCAAGTAATTATTCCAAACAAAACCATAATTCAAATTTTATTTTGTAAATACAGAAGCAAACTGAAAGTGCAAACTCACATCAGCAAGAAACAATTAAGTTTTATTATAATATTTCGTTGAAAAGATATTTGTAATCATAAAATTTACATAAGAAGTGATCTGGTTGAAGTAGACACAAACATGATCTATTTTTCCGACTTGACTCTTGACATTGAAAGTGGGTGAATGACTTTTTCTGATTACCAAAAATAATGTTCTGACTATGAATATCGAATTACCGATTACGAATACGAATCTCCAAGGATTTACCTACGTTTTCAATAAATACATATAATAATAAAATAATAAATAAAATATAATAATTAATAGAAGATAATGGTTTTATTAAAAATTGTGGTTTATTTATATTGATATTGATGTTCTTTCGATAGTATTAATTTTGATCATATTGATATCGAGTATCGAGTCGAGTGGAGTATCGCAAACTAAAGTGCATTGTAAATGTAACATTGTAACCTATTGGATTAAAAAAAAAACGATAACCGGTTTTTGGAAAAACCGGTTTTTTTTTGGTCGGTTATAACTGCCAGGTTAACCCGTAAGCAAAAAAAACGGTATAACCGTAAACCAATGTATTGTCAAAAACCGCCATCCCTAGTACCAGGCAATTCCATTGGCTTCAGTAGGCCTTGACTTCTGGACTACACGCACCAATGTTCTGCCAACTAGGTCTCTCACCTTGCCGCATCCAATCGAATACTCTTTTTATACATGGATCATCATCTTGTGCGTCTTGTAACTGTTAGGGCTGCCATTGCTCATTAACGACGGTGGTTCGTCTCACAGGGCAAAGCTGCTCCTCTATTTTAAGCCGGTGATTACAACTTTCACCGCATAGCCGTATCGAGGAAGCATCTGTATTTGAACCAACTCTTTCAGCCCTCTTTAAGCGTCTCGTCGGCATCGTGTCACAAATCACCCTCCGTACCATTTCCACCAAACGTTCATCTTTTCTCTTATCGCCTTTTTCCACGGTTAGTACTCGATTGTTTCGTGAAGTTTGGCTAGCTGCTTCGTGTTCCAAGGCAATAGCAAGTGCTTCGTCTAAAACTTTCGGTCTTGCTAGTCGTAAAGCTTTCTGTAGTTCACTATCTTTTAGCCCATTGAGGAAGGTGTCTACTGCAATTTCTTCTAAAACGCTGTCTGGCACCTCCGGATAAGCCAACCACACGAGCCACATCTGCTTCAAATTCTTGCAGATTCTCACTTGCTCGTTGACTTCTACTTCGCAATTGTGCTCAGGCCCGCCTTAAGGGCCGGGCAAACCGGGCGTTTGCCCGGGGCGCCGCAAATGTAAGGGCGCCGGAGGCGCCCTGGCATTCGCGACTCCTCAATTTTGTCGACCACCAACAGCAGGCGATCCACTAAGTTGGTGATCCACAGCTCTGAACAAACAACGTGTGGTGCATTTTCCTTTTACTTATCTTGGACACTTTTACTTTCGAAATAATGGGGTTAATCAATATATATATATATATATATATATATATATATATATATATATATATATATATATATATATATATATATATATATATATATATATATATATATATATATATATACAAGCTGTACGCTCCCGAGGAAGCTGAAGCTGTTTTCACTTCAAGATCCTTTTTGTGGGGGATCATCCCATTCTGACTTTGGTTTTACAATTGCTGGTGTGACTTCGCTGTTTCCACTACCTTTCTCCATTCTTCTCTCTCTCTGATTTTGCTTCCTATATTTCTAATTTCCATACTTCTTAAGTCTTCTTCCACTTGTTGTCTCCATCTGAGTTTAGGCCTGCCTCTGGTTCTTGTACCTGGTGGTATCCATTCGGTTATAACTCTTAACGGATTGTTCTTCTCTCTTCTCATTATGTGTCCATACCATCTAATTCTCTGTGCTTTTGTTGCTCTTACTATGTTCTCTTGACCCATCCATTCTTGTATTTCGTGGTTCATCCATTGCCTTGCATCCTCTTCGTTTTCCCTCTTTGGTCCCAGAATTTTTCTCATAATTTTTCTCTCAAAAACTTTCAGCTGCTCTTCTTCTCTTGCTGTTAATGTGAATGTCTCCAAAGCATATAGCACTATTGGTCTTATGGTCGTTTTGTAGATTTTAATTTTTGTATTTCGGCTTATCTTCTTATCTTTGAAAATTTTTTTATTTCTGTAGAATGCTTTGTTTCCTGCTTGAATTCTTCTTTTCATATCTACACTTTCATTTCTTCTGTTGACTAATACTCCCAAATATTTGAATGTTTCAACCTCTTCGAAGCTGTGTGCGTCTATTGTCATTTCTGTCAGTTGCGTCTTCTTTTTTTTACTTACATTCATGTATTTTGTTTTATTTTCATTTATTTCCAGTCCTCTTAGTTTGTATTCGTTTTCTATTTCTTGAAAGGTTTTCTTTAATGCCTTTTTATCTGTTGCTACTATGGTTATATCGTCCGCATATCCAATTATTTGTACTGTATTTTTATTTATAGTTCCTGCGTTTGACAACTTTTTTATTATCTTATCTAATGATAGAATAAATAGTACAGTTGAGAGCGCATCTCCTTGTCTTACTCCATTTTTAATTTTTATTATTTCTGTTCTCTCTCTTTCGGTGTCTATTGTTGCTTGGGAATCTCGCATTGTCATTTCTATCATTCTTAAAATTTTATTTGGTATTTTGCTCTCTTGTAAGTCTTGGATCATTTTTCTTCTACTTAGTTTGTCAAAAGCCTGTTTAAAGTCTAGAAAAAGTATATGTGCTTCTCCGTCGTACTCGTATGTTTTCTCTATCGCTTGTTTTAGTGTATGGATAGCTAGATAACTAATCAAATTACATTTTTAATAATAACAACGATGGCTATACACCAAATACTAGATAGTTTTAAGGGCAAACCAATCGGTAGGTAACTTAAGTAATGCTGTGTTGATTTAACTCGAACATTTTTATAGTGGGGCTGTCAAAGGTCTTAAAATGAGCAGTTACTCGAAAAGTGTTGCATACTTAAAAACCAGCTGATTGTTGTTGTTTTTATAGGGGTTTTTACTAGGAGGGGGGGGCGACTCAAAGGATCCTTGCCCGGGTGAAAATTTCGTCCTTAGCCAGGCCTGGTTGTGATTTGTATACTTGTTGTAGATGGGCATTTCCATAACGTTTTTCTAGACGAGTTAACAAGGTCTAATAACATTTTTCTTGACCCTTAGGAATTGATCTTAATATATCTGCAGCATCACCTCGTAAAGCAGCAGTCAACGAAACAGCCTTTTCTTGTTCGGTCCAATGGCGGTCACAATAGCTTCGAATTGTCTAAGGTATATGGACCATGAGGACTTTCCATCAAATAGTGGTAATTTAAATCTCATATTATGCGACGTTTCGTCTCTCGTTAGTTCATATTTCACTACAGGATCTAAAGCTACTGCATTAACTGACGGTTGCACTTTTGTATCGGTTATCATGCTCTCTAATTCTTTGACCTTCTCTTCTACGGCTAAAACCACTGCATTAACTGAGGGTAGAACTTTCGTATTGGTTACCATAGTCTCTAGTTGTTTGATCTTTTCTTCTAACATTCCTTTATTGTCGTCTACACTTTTCTGTATTTAATCGAATGTTCTAGAAACTTCTTCAAATTTCTCATTATTCTGTCTACAAACGTCTTTAATTACTTGAGAAACACTTTCAAATTTCTCGTCGCTTTTTCTATAAGTTTCATCGATCTTTTGAGAAACACTTTCGAATTTCTCGTTGTTCTGACTACTAACTTCTTCAAGTTTCTCGTTGTTCTTTATAGAAGCTTCATCGATATTTTGAGAAAGACTTAGACTTATCTTAGACGTTTCATCGATCTTTTGAGAAACACTTTCGAATTTCGATAAGATTGCTTGTTCTGCTGACTGGAAGTGGAACGTTTTTGGGTCATCTCCATTCTTCTTGAGGACCTCCTCGAGTCGTGCTTTCAAGACTTTCTTGGACCCACTGGCATCTAACTCGTACTCTTCTAATTGTTCACGGAGCTGTTTTAGGGAAAGTTCTTCTAGACACGTCTTTGGTAAGCACACACATACTGTAAAGTCAAGGTGGGACGAACTATAGATCGCCAGCAAAGGCCAACACTAGTTTTGATCATCGATTCGCGAATCCCTCTGTCATCTCAGATAATATTTTACTTTTTACAGATTCTAAGGCCAAATTGAATAGCAACGGTGATAAGGGGTCTCCTGGTGAAAGTCCTGATGTTACATTTAGTCTTTTATATTTTTTGTTGTCAGTAATAATTACTTACTTAAATTATTTAAGACATTTTGAAAGAAAAAAATTCAGATATTTATTGAGAGCCACAAATAATCCTTCAAAGAGCCGCATGTGGCTCGCGAGCCACAGTTTGGCCACCCCTATATAGGTTGGGTGTAAGCATCCAACCATCTGGATAAAGTTGAAGAGACCGACGGTTGAACATACTCTGAAGATGCTTTTGTAAGCCGAAAACGCTCAGCTAAGAATTAAATATTTTACACAATTTTAAAATACCTTTCTTTTTCCATTTATTTATTTGTCACAAGTGTGTACAAAATATATGAGTATTTTTCAATTAGTATGTTTGTTGTTCTATATTTTTATATGGATTTTGATGTTTGTTTTTCTATATTTCAAGTATTTGAAAAATATGTGCCCCAAGAGTTCAAGCCACAACTTTAAGCCATTCATGACCATAATGGAGAAATTACTGCTCATAATTATACGTAGATACTTCAAAGGATGTATCGATCCCAGAACACAAGAAAGTTGCAATCAGAGGCAGAACCAATCATTTTACGAGTAGAAGTAGAGGTGGCTCTCAGCAAACTAAAAGGTTTGTTCCAACTAGCGGTCAAACCTGTCAGAAACTATCAGCGAATAGTCGACCAGCGAGAGTAAAAAGGATAGCACTGATGACTGTATTATGCTCTCGCACAGGCCAACTGTTTGCTGACGATTTCTGACTAGTTTGACTGTTGGTTGGAACATACATTAAGAAACAAAAAACCTCAGGGATCGATGGAATACCAGCAGAAACTCTAAAATCAATGGGCGAGATTGGCGTAGATGTATAGATAGACTGTCTAGGTATGTGCAACATAATGGCACAGGTAAATGGCTTGATGAGTGGTGCGAATCTTAAAAGCAACGGAGGTGTAACCAGAAAAATTGGTCCAATCAATTTAATATTATTTTATATTTTAGTGGATTAAAGACTTTTTAACTTGACTCGTTTCTAGTAGATGTCGCTTAAACACCCCAGCCATTTCATTAGTTGCAATCCGAGGCTAGTAAACCTGAATTATTTTAGTTGGTTCAGAGGTAGCTCCTCAGAGGTAGACATATGCATCCTCTAATGATAAACTAATAAGTTTTGAAATCGATTAGGGTTGTACCGCTCTCTGAACGGACTCAAATATAAGACAACTTTGGTTTCGCTTTGCAACTAAATGAAAATGTTTATTCATTTTTATTTCATTAGTTTACTGCTATAGAGTACAGGGGTCCATTTTTCGTTGGAACTTTTCCGCGCTGGACAGATGTGTTGTGAATTGTAAATTGTAGAATTTGCTCATATTCGGCTTAAATATTTTTTAATTCCTGAGATAGCCAAATACAATGCGGATTCGTACCAGGAAAAGGAACGCGTGAGTAGATATCCGATAGTAGAAGACCGATAATATAAAAGGCGAGGAAACGCAATATACCAATGCTACTCTGTTTCGTAGATTACACAAAGGCTTTCCATTCTACACTAACTTGTAGAGGTGGTTTAACAGGCTTATGGGCCGGTAGTTCTTGAGGTCTGTTGGATAGCTCTTTTTGTTTAATAAAATGGTAAGTGCACTGTGACGTCTTGTAGGTGTTTCACTTTGGTACAGATATATATTTATTATGCAAGTTGAAAAGTTCCTTTATATTTTCTAAAAGTCTGTCTCCTTTAATATTTGCGGTTTTTTAACAATATTACTGATATAGCCATGTAACGATATTATTGTAATGTAACAGAAGAAATCCTTTTACCGGGAGGCATATTTACAAATGCTGCTATACTACGGCACCAGAGTGCTGAAATTGGTTAGCCTTTGAAATACACTATTACGCTACAAACCCTCATTGATTTAGGCACCTATTAAATTAAGACATCTATTAAATTATGGTGCCTAAGCTTTTATTGCAATTCATATTATTGTAAGTATTCTATATTTCAATTTATTGTATTCAAATAGAAATGTCTAAACATAAGTATTTATACAGGGTGTCCAAAAACAATCTTTTTATTAAATTGATTAACACAAAAAGAAGACTTTGCGTAGTTTACTTAATTCAAAATACATTTTGCTGCTGTTATAAAACAGAAATAAAATATTTATTTCAAATATAAACATTACTTTTTGCTTAAATTCAATTTTTAATCTGCTACCCACCTGCCTCTTGACAGTTTGAACATTTAATTTAAGCGAAAAGCAATGTTTATTTTCAAATAAAATTTTTTATATTTATAACAGCAGTAAAATGTATTTTGAATTAAATAAATTTCGCACATTCGCCTTTCTGTGTCAATAATTTAATTTAAAAAAAAATTTGGACACCCTGTGTAAAAAATTATTTTGTTAATGTTTATATTATTGAATAGACAATTGAATTGCCTTTCAAATGAGCTAACACGCGACCCCCATTCTTCTTTAAAAAAATCATCGATTACGTAATCACGTCCAGACGGATGACGTTACTAGTATGATATAATATGCCAAATATCATAAATTAAAATCAAAAGTCGATCTGTTTCGGTAATTTCTAATAATGTTGTTTATTTAGCTAATAATGAATTCATGCCATACTTTATGGATGCTCTGTATACCTACGAGTAATTATATCTGTACCTATAAATAAATAAAAATAAAAAATATTTATCTCTTTTTTATTCAATGGCGTTTTTTATAATTTTTGTTTTACTTGTTTCTCGGGTTAGGGTCAAAAAACACATTCTTAAATAATATGCTAGGTTTATTGCAGTTTCGACATTTCTATAAAATAAAAATAAAAGTAAAGCAACAAATTGTACCTACGTATCTATAAAAATAGTATTGTAGTACTTATGTTATGAAATAAGAAATTTATGACTATGAATCTGCAATCAATCACAAACAAGTCTGGCTAATTGGCTCTGCCAAAGATATTTTTCATAAAAGAAAAGACATTTCTGTTTTTCAAGCAATAAATTGAAAAATAAATATACAATACTTACAATAGGTTTGTTCTAGCATCAGTCTCAAACGGTTTGAAACCATCAGCGAATAGTAGACCAGCGCGAGTAGAGGGGATAGCACTGGTGACTGTGTTATGTTCTCTCACTGACCAACTGTGTGCTGACGGTTTTTGACTAGTTTGACTGTTTGCTATAACAAACCTAATATTAATTGCAATAAAAACTTTAATAGATGTCTTATAATTTAATAGGTGCCGAAATCAATGAGGGTTTTCGGCACTCTGGTGCCGTAGTATAGAAGCATCTGTAAATATGCTACCGTGAGATTTGGATAGTTTGTATGTATGATAATAAAGTAAATTATATGTAAAATTAGAATTTCATGTTTAATATGGACAATATATAGTATGGTGCAAATGTTTGAAATACATTTAAATCATCTTGGAGGAGATTACTAACTCAGTGAGCTTTATTAGTGGACTGTTTAGCATAGGGTGAATTTAAAATAGAATAAAAAAAATAACAGTAAAAAAACCAGACCTTAAAGTAAATTGTAATAAAAATATTTCCTACCTTGTCATTTCTCGTTGCACAAGCTGGAGCAGGCCTGCTATTTTTCGTACTGCTATTGCTGAGTAGTATAAAGTATAAATCACTCGCGAGGACTATATTGAGTTTCTATACACTTTTCGGAATGATTGTAAGTGACTGTTAACCGAGAGAGTTGGTTGGCGAATTGTCTTTTTAAAATGAGGCGAGTAGGCAGGTAATTACATACAAAAAACTTTAAGGTTTTTACTTGAAAATAATGATAAAAATTAATACATACTCACTGAATTAGGTATTGGCCTACTCGTATATACGGGGTGTCCCATAATATTGAAAAGAAAATGAATTAAAATATTCTTTACAAAAACAAGAAAATTAAAAATTGTTATTCCTACTTATGTGGACGAACCACAACCGCCCACCACAATACGCAGTATTGTTACGGCTCAAAAGGCAAAGGACATAATTTTACTATAGAGCGTTTATATATACCACTATTAGTTTTCACTGTGGCCACTCTAACTATACCATCAGATCCAGGATGAACCTCAATTATACGGCCCAAAGGCCATTGTAGCGGGGGAATATTATTTTGGCGGATTACCACTAAGGTACCTAGTTGGACGTTTGGAGACGGAGAATTCCATTTAGCCCTTTGATGAAGAGTTTGGAGGTACTCCTTAGACCACCGTTCCCAAATCTGTTGGTGCAACTTATTTAATAATTGCCAACGATTCAACCGATTGTGCGGAACATCGAGCAACGTTTCTTCGGGCGGAGCACTCAAAGGCTCCATGGTCAAAAAATGTCCTGGAGTTAACGCACTAAGATCGTTTGGGTCTGAACTTAACGGGCATATTGGCCTCGAATTCATGATGGCCTCAATTTGAGAAAAAATAGTATGTAACTCTTCAAAAGTTAGTACTTGTTCTCCAATTGTGCGAATTAAATGACCCTTTACCGTCTTAATATTAGATTCCCATAAACCTCCAAAGTGTGGAGAAGAAGGGGGAATGAGATGCCATTGAATAGATTCATGAGAAGCAGCTTGTGATGCCAATCTGTTAAGTTCTGCTCTGGCTCCAACAAAGTTAGTGCCATTGTCACTATAAACATGTTGACATCGGCCTCTACGACTGACAAATCGCTTAAACGCAGCTAAAAACGCGTCAGTGGATAAATCAGATACGAGCTCTAAATGAAGAGCTTTTGTTGATAAACAAATAAAAAGCGACAAATACGCTTTAAGAGTTTGAGACTTTCGAAGTTTGGAAGCTCTTATAGGAAAAGGGCCCGCAAAATCAACTCCAACATTACTGAAAGGTTTTAGTTGAGATATTCGAGCTAGCGGTAGATTTCCCATTAACGGAACTGGGGACAAAGGATTCACCTTAAAACATTTAACACATTTAGACAGTACTCTACGAATGGCTCGTTTGGAAGATATAATCCAAAAACGCTGAGAAATTAGGTATTGAACAGTTTGAAGCCCGGCGTGTAGATATTGCAGATGAGTAGATTCAATAATCATATCAGTTAATTTACAACTGTTAGGAAGTAATGCCGGAAATTTGCGATCATACGAAATGGGCGCATTAGCTAGGCGACTACCTACACGTAGAATTCCCTTTGCATCGATAAAAGGTGAAAGCTTTCTTAAATTTTTTGGAAGCAGCTGTTTATCTTGGATAAAATTTATTAAAGTATTAAAAAAGATCTGCTGTGTTCGTTTAACAAAAACCAGTAAGGAGTTATGTTGCTCCAATAAACTTAAACAACCTATTTCCAGATTACCATATCGGTTTTTGGTTACATAATGGAAAAAACGAATAATGTAACACAAACATCGAACACACCTATTTAAAGACGAATGACGATCCAATAAAATATCTAAAAAATTATTGGGAATTTCAGCAATCAATGCGACAGTCCGCACTTCCAAATTTACATTAGTAGACTCCTTTGAATTAAGTTCAAAGAACGTTAGCGGATCAGATTGTAAGAAGGTTGGCCCCGCCCACCATTTGGAACAGTTAATTAACTCAGAGGGTAAGCAACCCCTTGAACCAATGTCAGCAGGATTTTCTTCAGAAGGAACATAGTGCCAACATGAAGAAGTTACTCGTTCCTGCACATAAGCTACTCTATTGCTCACAAAAGTTTTCCACTGATGAGGGGAAGATTGTAACCAACGTAATGTAACAGCAGAATCAGAATAACAGTATATTTCCTTGATTTCTACTTTATCTTTAATAACAGAAGAAACAAAGGAGACTAGTCGAGCCACTAAAACCGCAGCAGACAATTCTAATCTGGGAATAGTAAGTCCCTTATTAATGGGTGCGACCTTAGATTTAGCTATAACAAAAGAAACAAAAGGTTGGCCTGAAGGTGATAAGCATCGAAAGTACAAGACAGCGCAGTAACCTTTCTCGCTAGCGTCACCAAAACAGTGAACTTCTAAGCGTAAAATATCGTCAATTAATAAACGACGAGGTAAATTTAATTTACTCAAATATGCTACATCATCAATGTATTTTTTCCACAAACGGATAATTTCTTTTGATGGGGCATCATCCCAACCAATCTTTTGAGTCCATATTCTTTGAATAAGGTGTTTAATTAGAAATGTTATTGGAGATAAAAATCCAAGAGGATCAAATATTTTTGCTAAATTGGACAAAAGATGACGTTTTGTACAAGAAGAGTCTAAAACTTGAACTTTAAAAGCAAATGTATCCGAAGAAGCGTCCCATTCCAACCCTAATACTTTAAGTGTTTTGGACGAAATATCATCATTAAATGTAAGAGGTTTTATTGCTAAATCTGATACAGCTAATCCTTTCAATAAATCGGGTACATTACTGGACCATTTTTTCAACTCAAAACCTCCTTTGGCAAGTAAGGCAATAAGTTCGTCTCTTAGTGCTAAGGCATTTTCGAAACTAGGACAGGAAGAAATGATATCATCAACGTAGGTTCCAGTTTTAAGTGCCTCGGCTGCTAGAGGAAACGAATCCCCGTCATCATTAGCCAACTGATGTAGACATCTAATAGCAAGATAAGGAGAACAAGAGAGACCATAAACAACTCTGTTGATACGAAGATCTCGAACAGGTTCAGAATTATTAGAACGCCAAAGTACTCTTTGATAATCTGTTTGAGTAGGATTAATTAAAATTTGCCTATACATTTTAGAAATATCGGCCGTAATTACATAACCATGCAATCGAAAATTAATCAAAATTGTACAGATGTCAGTCTGAAGCTTAGGACCAGTGAATAATTTGTCATTGAGTGAGGGTTGATTTGGAAGATGCCCGGAACCATTAAAAACGACCCTTAATTTACTTGTTAGACTTTCAGGTCTTAAAACACAATGATGCGATAAATAGTAAACATAAGGTGAATCGAAGTTATTCAATGGGACAGGTTCCATGTGACCGAGCTCAACAAATTCCTTCATAAAGGTGCGGTATTGGTCATAAAGTTCAGGAGATTTTTGAAGCCTTCTTTCTAATGAATAAAACCTACTAAGGGCAAGTGATCTTATATTAGGAAAGACAGGATTTTCTTCCTTAAAAGGTAGATCTACTACAAAGCGTCCTGATTGTTCACGCTTATAAGTATTCATAAACATATTTTCCACTTTAGCGTCATCAGGAGCTAAGCAAAAAACTTCAGGGACTGCTTCTAATTCCCAGAATTTCTTTATTTGCTGATCCAAAGAAACCGTATCTTCAACTTGGCAAAATAAAGAAGTAAGAGTAGGTGCCTTTGAAATATTTACTTTTCCCATAAGCACATAGCCAAATATAGTATTAATTGCATCAGGTTGATCTTGATTGCCGTAAATACGTCCATCCAAAAGAATTGTAGAGAATACATCAGCTCCTAAAAGAATGTCGATGGATCCTCTACGAAAGAAGTTATCATCTGCTAACTTTAAATTAGCAATATGGGGCCAAGTATTAACTTCTAAATTACATAAAGGCTGATCCTCACATATTTTTGTCAAGACTAACGCATCGGTTGTCAAAATAGGAGAAGATTTACGTACTGGTTTAAAAGAAATGGTAACCCCACCTAAATTAGTGGTCGACTGCATAGAACCTAATCCTTGGATGTTAGCTGAAGTTTTCATGGGACGTAAACCTAAACGCCTAAGGGTCTTTTGACAGATGAAGGACGTCATGCTTCCCGAATCTAACAGACACCTAACAGGTTGGTAGTTACCGTGACAATCAAGCACCTCAATACATGCAGTGGAAAGCAAAGTACTTTTATCAGCGGAAGAAAAACACACAGAAACGGATGATCCAGTCGTTGAATTTAAAGTGGATGCCGCCGAATCTTGAACATTCTCTTCTTTCTTAGAAGAGGAGAAGCAAAGGAGTGTATGATGTTTTTTATGGCACGAGTGACAAGTCCATGTAGATTTGCATAGGCTAGAACGATGTGATCCAAGACAGTTAATACACATCTTGTTCTTTTTTATTAATTGAAATCGATCTACAGGAGATTTTGCCAAAAAAACGGAGCATTTATAAATGGCATGGGTATCATTAGTTTTACAGATAGAACATTTTGGTTCAGGTTCTGTTTGAGCAAGCAATGATGTAGATTTGGAAGAATTAGGTTTTTTAGAAAAGTTAGATTTTGGTTTAGTGTGAAAATCAATATTATCTAAAGCGAGACAACTTTGATTTAAAAAATCAATCAGTTTTTTATAGCTTGGGATGGTTGAATTATTATGAAAAAGCTCAAAACGTGTTACTAAAGAAACAGTTAATCGTTTTAAAATCATTTGAACAAGTATAAAATCCCAATGTACTGTGGGTAGTCCTAGCTTATTTAGAGATGCCACATTTTTCGAAAATGTATCTAACAACTTGCGTAGTTCTTTTGGATCTTCTGAAGTCAGTTGTGGTGAACTTTCAAGGTTATTCCATAAATTGGCACCGATTACCCTAACATTATTAAACCTTTCACAAAGCAGATCATAGGCAATTGGATAATTGTTTGCTGTGATGTCAATATGATCCACAGCATCGCGCGCTGCACCCTTTAAACACGATAGTAACAAATTAAATTTGTCAATTGGTTGTAAGTAAGTAAGAGTATGAACGCGAGCATCAAACTGATCTATAAAACTTCTAAATTCAGTTATTTTTCCACTGAAAGATGGCAATTCCGGTTTCGGTAAATTAAAATAATTTATAGATAAAGGATTTTGAGACTGTGAAGTTGATGTAGTTTGCTGACTTGATGTTGAAGATTTTCTAAAGGCTTGCACGTATGTTAATTTAATTTTATAATATAATTTGTCAAAATTACTACGGCAACCATCTTCGACTTTAAATAGCGCGTCCTCATTATCTTGCTCAGAAACTAACATAATTATTTTATTATGAAGATCATAAAAATTGTCACGAATTTTTTCCAATCCTTCATACATAACTTCCAAAACCGGGTAAAAATTCTTATCGTCAGCAGCTACCTTTAAAGCAACAGCATGAATTTCAGTCATTTGTTGCACTTCAACTTGTCTTAAAGATTGATATTTTTTAATTTTATCTGCCATTTTGTAAATTTAAATGTAGAAATAATAAATTTAGAAAAATATGAAATTAGCGTTAGGAAATAAAATAGGTTCACCACACGAAAATTAATAAAATACAACCGAACTTTGTGCTAATAAAATAGAAAACTATGTCCTCTGCTATTTGAATATTTATAGACAAAAAATAATTATAAAACATAAACCCTTTAAATAAAAATTACTGTGTAAAATAAACACACAGTTTCATCTATAATAGAGTCAACCTGTATAATAATTATTATAACAAAATTTGTCTATTGGCCGACGTTGACAATTTAATAATAATTACTTTTACATTAATGTGTTCCTTTTTTACTTAAAAAACAACATTAACTGAGGTATAGGTACCACTAACGATCGGCACAAACAAAAAACCAATTTACTAATTGATACGTGATTTTAATTTTGTAAAGAACATTTTATCGCCTTATGTTAAAGAATAACAAAAAAATAAAGTCAAAGGAAATGCGGTTAAATAACCTGAATTTGATTCTGATCTTTGTAAATTAGCAAAGTATGACAATAAAATCAAACAATTCAGGTTTAAAAGAAACTTTCCCCGACTATATTACCCTCTTAGAAAAATGAAAAATGCAAGAAAAAAATATAGAAAATGGATCTATCAGGCTCGTAACGGATCAATAAATCATCTTGGAGGAGATTACTAACTCAGTGAGCTTTATTAGTGGACTGTTTAGCATAGGGTGAATTTAAAATAGAATAAAAAAAATAACAGTAAAAAAACCAGACCTTAAAGTAAATTGTAATAAAAATATTTCCTACCTTGTCATTTCTCGTTGCACAAGCTGGAGCAGGCCTGCTATTTTTCGTACTGCTATTGCTGAGTAGTATAAAGTATAAATCACTCGCGAGGACTATATTGAGTTTCTATACACTTTTCGGAATGATTGTAAGTGACTGTTAACCGAGAGAGTTGGTTGGCGAATTGTCTTTTTAAAATGAGGCGAGTAGGCAGGTAATTACATACAAAAAACTTTAAGGTTTTTACTTGAAAATAATGATAAAAATTAATACATACTCACTGAATTAGGTATTGGCCTACTCGTATATACGGGGTGTCCCATAATATTGAAAAGAAAATGAATTAAAATATTCTTTACAAAAACAAGAAAATTAAAAATTGTTATTCCTACTTATGTGGACGAACCAACATTCGTTATTTCGTAAACCGGCAATTTTAAGGAAAAATCTAGAAACCGGTCAATTTTTATTTTTAAATTATAATATTTTGGCATATATTTCATATGGGTGACGTCATCCATATGAGCGTGATGACGTAATCGATGATTTTTTTTAATAAGAATAGGGGTCGCGTGACTGCTCATTTGAAAGATTATTCAGTAATATAAATATTAACATTATTGTTTATACAGGGTGTCCAAAAAATATTTTTTAAATTAAATTAATTGACATTAAAAGAAGAATGTTATGTAATTTGTTTAATTCAAAATACATTTCACTGTTGTAAAAGAACAAATAAACATTGTTTTTCGCTTAAATTCAATGTTTAAACCAGCTCTCGCCAACCACCTGCCTCTTGGAAGTTTGAACATTTAGTTTAAGCGAAAAGCAATGCTTATCTGTCAAATAAACATTTTTCTGTTTTCTAACAACAGTGAAATGTATTTTGAATTAAATAAGTTACATGTATTCTTCTTTTTTTGTCAGTTAATTTAATTTAAAAAATATTTTGTTGGACCCCCTGTATAAACAGTAATATAGATATATATATATATATATATATATATATATATATATATATATATATATATATATATATATATATATATATATATATAGTTATAGTTGGATTCTTGAACCTTAATATATTTTATTACAAGAATTTCTTGGGCTTAGGTTCATATAAAAAAATAGTGATATCTATGATGTTATGACATTTTTATTTCGACGTTTCGGCAGGAATCCATGCCTTTTTCAAGAAATACATGACTAAAAAAACATTTTATCAAGGATATAATACAAACAATGTAAAAAAGTTGACTTACCATGCATGCAAAATTGGTTGTGAAACAACTAGGTACACAAATAGACGTCACAAATTTAAAACAATGTTAAAACATAGGAAATATACCCACTATGTCATTACTTAAGATATAGTGTCAAAATCAGTGTGATATTGGTTGATGTTTGATTTATCACTTAATCAGTAGGTTGCTATCATGTCATGGGCGTGCTGAAATTTTCTTTTATTTATTTTAGATTAGATTAAAATAAATCTTGTTTAACTGATTAACGTCTTTTTTATCATTTATGGCGTTGTTGTTTTTTTTAATCTCTATAGACTCCAGGAGCTCCCTCTTTTTCCTGTTTTGTTCAGTTTTTAGGATTTTAGTTTTGTCAAAATCAAATTTATGCCTTTTCTCGTTTTCATGTTTTGTGAGGGCTGTTGAGTTTTTTTTATCATATTTGTGAGAACGTATTCTTGAGTTCAGTAGCTGGCTGGTTTGTCCAATATATACCCCATCGCAATTTGAGCAGGGGATCTCAGCTCCAGAGGATAAACTGGATATTTTGCTAAGTGAATTTAATAACTTTCACCAGAAACTAAATTTCACATTAGAAATCGAAAAAAATTGTCAAATCAATTTTCTTGATCTGACTCTACATAGAAAAAATAGCACCATAACTATTTCATGGTATACCAAAAAAACATGGTCGTCGAGATATCTAAATTTTAACTCCCACCATCCTTTATCTCAAAAAAAATCAGTTGTTATCGGTCTCGCCGACAGAGCTATCAAATTGTCCGATCCTATCAATAGACCTCAGGCCATAGAAAAAGCAAAAACAGCACTGGCACTCAATTCATACCCACATCAACTCATCGAAACCACCTTTAAATCGCGATTACATACATTCTATAACAACAGGAACAACAACAAAAATATCAAAGTGAAGAAGAATTACATGTCTCTTCCTTATATAAAAGGGTTATCGGAACAACTTGCAAATCTCCTATCCAAACATAATATTACATCACATAAAGGGTACAATCTCTTAAAAAGGAATTATACACAACTAAAAGCGAAAACTCCTCAATTAAAAAAATCGCATGTTGTATATGAGATCCCCTGCTCAAATTGCGATGGGGTATATATTGGACAAACCAGCCAGCTACTGAACTCAAGAATACGTTCTCACAAATATGATAAAAAAAACTCAACAGCCCTCACAAAACATGAAAACGAGAAAAGGCATAAATTTGATTTTGACAAAACTAAAATCCTAAAAACTGAACAAAACAGGAAAAAGAGGGAGCTCCTGGAGTCTATAGAGATTAAAAAAAACAACAACGCCATAAATGATAAAAAAGACGTTAATCAGTTAAACAAGATTTATTTTAATCTAATCTAAAATAAATAAAAGAAAATTTCAGCACGCCCATGACATGATAGCAACCTACTGATTAAGTGATAAATCAAACATCAACCAATATCACACTGATTTTGACACTATATCTTAAGTAATGACATAGTGGGTATATTTCCTATGTTTTAACATTGTTTTAAATTTGTGACGTCTATTTGTGTACCTAGTTGTTTCACAAACCAATTTTGCATGCATGGTAAGTCAACTTTTTTACATTGTTTGTATTATATCCTTGATAAAATGTTTTTTTAGTCATGTATTTCTTGAAAAAGCCATGGATTCCTGCCGAAACGTCGAAATAAAAATGTCATAACATCATAGATATCACTATTTTTTTTATATGAACCTAAGCCCAAGAAATTCTTGTAATATATATATATATATATATATATATATATATATATATATATATATATATATATATATATATGAAAGGAAACGGCAATTGCATTTTATTTCACTTCGACCACCACCGATATTCTACACGACGTGTTTCGAGCTCATGTCAAGCTCTCGTCAGGAACATCTAGGTGGATGGTCGAGGTGCAAGAAAATGCTTTTGGCCTTTCTGGTAATAATAAAATAACCAGACTTCAGTACACTTGGTACGACATCTATATTAATTAAACGAAAAGATTTCTCTGGTATACAGAAGAAATCTTTTCCGTAGCGGACGCGAAAATGTAAATTTCAAAGTCTTCATAAAAGACGATGAACGACAAAAGACACCTCTTTGTGTCACAGATTTGTCTACAAAGCCACGTTATTCGCTACACATTCGTCAATAACGGAGAAGAACCGTGATATGAAAGGAAACGGCAATTGCATTTTATTTCACTTCGACCACCACCGATATTCTACGCGACGTGTTTCGAGCTCATGTCAAGCTCTCGTCAGGAACATCTAGGTGGATGGTCGAGGTGCAAGAAAATGCTTTTGGCCTTTCTGGTAATAATAAAATAACCAGACTTCAGTACACTTGGTACGACATCTATATTAATTAAACGAAAAGATTTCTCTGGTATACAGAAGAAATCTTTTCCGTAGCGGACGCGAAAATGTAAATTTCAAAGTCTTCATAAAAGACGATGAACGACAAAAGACACCTCTTTGTGTCACAGATTTGTCTACAAAGCCACGTTATTCGCTACACATTCGTCAATAACGGAGAAGAACCGTGATATGAAAGGAAACGGCAATTGCATTTTATTTCACTTCGACCACCACCGATATTCTACACGACGTGTTTCGAGCTCATGTCAAGCTCTCGTCAGGAACATCTAGGTGGATGGTCGAGGTGCAAGAAAATGCTTTTGGCCTTTCTGGTAATAATAAAATAACCAGACTTCAGTACACTTGGTACGACATCTATATTAATTAAACGGAAAGATTTCTCTGGTATACAGAAGAAATCTTTTCCGTAGCGGACGCGAAAATGTAAATTTCAAAGTCTTCATAAAAGACGATGAACGACAAAAGACACCTCTTTGTGTCACAGATTTGTCTACAAAGCCACGTTATTCGCTACACATTCGTCAATAACGGAGAAGAACCGTGATATGAAAGGAAACGGCAATTGCATTTTATTTCACTTCGACCACCACCGATATTCTACACGACGTGTTTCGAGCTCATGTCAAGCTCTCGTCAGGAACATCTAGGTGGATGGTCGAGGTGCAAGAAAATGCTTTTGGCCTTTCTGGTAATAATAAAATAACCAGACTTCAGTACACTTGGTACGACATCTATATTAATTAAACGAAAAGATTTCTCTGGTATACAGAAGAAATCTTTTCCGTAGCGGACGCGAAAATGTAAATTTCAAAGTCTTCATAAAAGACGATGAACGACAAAAGACACCTCTTTGTGTCACAGATTTGTCTACAAAGCCACGTTATTCGCTACACATTCGTCAATAACGGAGAAGAACCGTGATATGAAAGGAAACGGCAATTGCATTTTATTTCACTTCGACCACCACCGATATTCTACACGACGTGTTTCGAGCTCATGTCAAGCTCTCGTCAGGAACATCTAGGTGGATGGTCGAGGTGCAAGAAAATGCTTTTGGCCTTTCTGGTAATAATAAAATAACCAGACTTCAGTACACTTGGTACGACATCTATATTAATTAAACGAAAAGATTTCTCTGGTATACAGAAGAAATCTTTTCCGTAGCGGACGCGAAAATGTAAATTTCAAAGTCTTCATAAAAGACGATGAACGACAAAAGACACCTCTTTGTGTCACAGATTTGTCTACAAAGCCACGTTATTCGCTACACATTCGTCAATAACGGAGAAGAACCGTGATATGAAAGGAAACGGCAATTGCATTTTATTTCACTTCGACCACCACCGATATTCTACACGACGTGTTTCGAGCTCATGTCAAGCTCTCGTCAGGAACATCTAGGTGGATGGTCGAGGTGCAAGAAAATGCTTTTGGCCTTTCTGGTAATAATAAAATAACCAGACTTCAGTACACTTGGTACGACATCTATATTAATTAAACGAAAAGATTTCTCTGGTATACAGAAGAAATCTTTTCCGTAGCGGACGCGAAAATGTAAATTTCAAAGTCTTCATAAAAGACGAAAAGACTATCGGTGGTGGTCGAAGTGAAATAAAATGCAATTGCCGTTTCCTTTCATATCACGGTTCTTCTCCGTTATTGACGAATGTGTAGCGAATAACGTGGCTTTGTAGACAAATCTGTGACACAAAGAGGTGTCTTTTGTCGTTCATCGTCTTTTATGAAGACTTTGAAATTTACATTTTCGCGTCCGCTACGGAAAAGATTTCTTCTGTATACCAGAGAAATCTTTTCGTTTAATTAATATAGATGTCGTACCAAGTGTACTGAAGTCTGGTTATTTTATTATTACCAGAAAGGCCAAAAGCATTTTCTTGCACCTCGACCATCCACCTAGATGTTCCTGACGAGAGCTTGACATGAGCTCGAAACACGTCGTGTAGAATATCGGTGGTGGTCGAAGTGAAATAAAATGCAATTGCCGTTTCCTTTCATATCACGGTTCTTCTCCGTTATTGACGAATGTGTAGCGAATAACGTGGCTTTGTAGACAAATCTGTGACACAAAGAGGTGTCTTTTGTCGTTCATCGTCTTTTATGAAGACTTTGAAATTTACATTTTCGCGTCCGCTACGGAAAAGATTTCTTCTGTATACCAGAGAAATCTTTTCGTTTAATTAATATAGATGTCGTACCAAGTGTACTGAAGTCTGGTTATTTTATTATTACCAGAAAGGCCAAAAGCATTTTCTTGCACCTCGACCATCCACCTAGATGTTCCTGACGAGAGCTTGACATGAGCTCGAAACACGTCGTGTAGAATATCGGTGGTGGTCGAAGTGAAATAAAATGCAATTGCCGTTTCCTTTCATATCACGGTTCTTCTCCGTTATTGACGAATGTGTAGCGAATAACGTGGCTTTGTAGACAAATCTGTGACACAAAGAGGTGTCTTTTGTCGTTCATCGTCTTTTATGAAGACTTTGAAATTTACATTTTCGCGTCCGCTACGGAAAAGATTTCTTCTGTATACCAGAGAAATCTTTTCGTTTAATTAATATAGATGTCGTACCAAGTGTACTGAAGTCTGGTTATTTTATTATTACCAGAAAGGCCAAAAGCATTTTCTTGCACCTCGACCATCCACCTAGATGTTCCTGACGAGAGCTTGACATGAGCTCGAAACACGTCGTGTAGAATATCGGTGGTGGTCGAAGTGAAATAAAATGCAATTGCCGTTTCCTTTCATATCACGGTTCTTCTCCGTTATTGACGAATGTGTAGCGAATAACGTGGCTTTGTAGACAAATCTGTGACACAAAGAGGTGTCTTTTGTCGTTCATCGTCTTTTATGAAGACTTTGAAATTTACATTTTCGCGTCCGCTACGGAAAAGATTTCTTCTGTATACCAGAGAAATCTTTTCGTTTAATTAATATAGATGTCGTACCAAGTGTACTGAAGTCTGGTTATTTTATTATTACCAGAAAGGCCAAAAGCATTTTCTTGCACCTCGACCATCCACCTAGATGTTCCTGACGAGAGCTTGACATGAGCTCGAAACACGTCGTGTAGAATATCGGTGGTGGTCGAAGTGAAATAAAATGCAATTGCCGTTTCCTTTCATATCACGGTTCTTCTCCGTTATTGACGAATGTGTAGCGAATAACGTGGCTTTGTAGACAAATCTGTGACACAAAGAGGTGTCTTTTGTCGTTCATCGTCTTTTATGAAGACTTTGAAATTTACATTTTCGCGTCCGCTACGGAAAAGATTTCTTCTGTATACCAGAGAAATCTTTTCGTTTAATTAATATAGATGTCGTACCAAGTGTACTGAAGTCTGGTTATTTTATTATTACCAGAAAGGCCAAAAGCATTTTCTTGCACCTCGACCATCCACCTAGATGTTCCTGACGAGAGCTTGACATGAGCTCGAAACACGTCGTGTAGAATATCGGTGGTGGTCGAAGTGAAATAAAATGCAATTGCCGTTTCCTTTCATATCACGGTTCTTCTCCGTTATTGACGAATGTGTAGCGAATAACGTGGCTTTGTAGACAAATCTGTGACACAAAGAGGTGTCTTTTGTCGTTCATCGTCTTTTATGAAGACTTTGAAATTTACATTTTCGCGTCCGCTACGGAAAAGATTTCTTCTGTATACCAGAGAAATCTTTTCGTTTAATTAATATAGATGTCGTACCAAGTGTACTGAAGTCTGGTTATTTTATTATTACCAGAAAGGCCAAAAGCATTTTCTTGCACCTCGACCATCCACCTAGATGTTCCTGACGAGAGCTTGACATGAGCTCGAAACACGTCGTGTAGAATATCGGTGGTGGTCGAAGTGAAATAAAATGCAATTGCCGTTTCCTTTCATATCACGGTTCTTCTCCGTTATTGACGAATGTGTAGCGAATAACGTGGCTTTGTAGACAAATCTGTGACACAAAGAGGTGTCTTTTGTCGTTCATCGTCTTTTATGAAGACTTTGAAATTTACATTTTCGCGTCCGCTACGGAAAAGATTTCTTCTGTATACCAGAGAAATCTTTTCGTTTAATTAATATATATATATATATATATATATATATATATATATATATATATATACAGTATGTCCCTGTAAGTTGTATCCATATGGAAAACTTTTTTATTATTAATTTTACGGAAAAAAGTTATTCTTCATAAAAAGCTCTGCATGGTCCAAAACCTAAGATTTAATTATCAAATATTAATTATTTTGAATATTATACGCGGTATGTCAAAAAGTTTGATTTTCACTCAAGAGTAAAGTAGCTTTATTTTTCACAATATTGAAAATTGCTATTATAAAAAGTTGTTTGGAATTAAAAACTATATTCTAATATGCAATTACATCCTTCTAATTGAATTTTTTTTTTTTTTGAAAAATTATGGATAACAACATTATTTTCAGTTATTTCAATTCTGATAATTCTTTTATTATTATTTTACGAAAAAAAGTGATTCTTAATAAAAAGTTCTGGATGGTCTGAAACTTAAAATACAACTGTTTTATAACAAATTTTATCAATTTTATACGAGGTATGTCAAAAAAGATAAATTTAGATCAAAAAAGTACCTTTATAGTTCAGAATATTTCAATTAAAAGGGTATAATTACACACTGAAACATAGTTTTAATTATAAATAACTTTTCATAATAACAATTTTCGATATTGTGAAAAATAAACGTATTTTACTCTTGAGCGAAATTCATATTTTTTGACATACCTCGTATAAAATTGATAAAATTTGACATAACATGGTTGTATTTTAGGTTTTAGACCAGGCAGAACTTTTTATTAAGAATCACTTTTTTCGTAAAATTAATAATAAAAGAGTTATCTAACTTGAAAAAACTGAAAATAATGTAATACAAAATTTTTCAAAAAATTTTTTTTTCAACCAGAAGAATGTAATTGCATACTAGAATGTAGTTTTTAATTTCAAACAACTTTTCATAATAGCAATTTTCAATATTGTGAAAAATAAAGCTACTTTACTCTTGAGTGAAATTCAAACTTTTTGACATACCTCGTATAATATTCAAAAAATTTGATATTTGATGGTCAAATTTTAGGTTTTGGACCAAGCAGAGCTTTTTATCAAGAATAACTTTTTTTCGTAAAATTAATAATAAAAAAGTTTTCCATATGGATACAACTTACAGGGACATACTGTATATATATATATATATATATATATATATATATATATATATATATATAAAGTTTATATTACTGAATACAGAAATGAATAACCTTTCACATAAGCTGTCACGCGACCCCTAGTCTCGTTAAAAAAAAATCATCGATTACGTCACTCGTATGATATATGCCAAAATATCATAATTTAAATGTTTCGGGATTTTTTCTTAAAGTACCTGGCTTATTAAATAACGAATTTATTCCAAACATTTGCACCATACTATATAGTTGAAAAGATCACAAGTTGTAGCGAATCTCATCATTTATCATAATATCCCAAATTTCCAAAATGAATTTGTTTTCTTTGTGGGAGTCATGTGGGAATCAAAATATGTGGTTAATATAACGTCAAAAGTCAATATATTTTAAACAGATCATCGTTTAGTTTAACATATAGCAAAATCGGTTTAATAAATTTCTCGACAAAATATCTATTTCACGCCAATCTAAAATGTTTTATACCGGAGGACCGCAGACGTTCAGATAGAATTAGCGTCTCTTTACAAAGACAATAACATCGACTTTGCTAAGCAACAAGACATTTACTTAACACACACTACACATTACACTAGGTACCTGATTGCATAAATCCACTGTACCATGCCAATGGCCATAAGTTGTCGAGGCATTAAGCTAAATAAAAAATAATAATCTATTTTATGTTGGAAAATGTCAAATTTATTACAGTATATCATCATTTTGAGTCATATATCGGTTCACATACACACTGTCTCTCTCAAGAACAAAGAGTTTATAAAATCCGAAAATGAATATCTGAAATGCATTACCTGAAATGACAAAAACAATCATAAGTACCTACATGAAATTAATGCAAAAACTCCACAAATATTTTTAATCCCAGCAGATGACATAATTGCTCTTCTTGAATACTGTTACGGCAGTAGTAACATTAGTAAGTATTAATAACCATTAAAATTCACACCAGACATCAAATCACTTATTTCTACATTATACCAAATCCACCCAACTAAACCAAAAAAAAATTAAAGACAAAACTGATCTCTAAATGAATAATTTTATTAAATTACCCAATTTTGACTTCTCATACGAAACAACTTATGATGAATATATCTCTAACACCAGCCAACTTAGCCTACCTCCACTAAGTAGAGGGCAGTTTAAGTCGAATTATTACAATTCGTAGTATCAAGGAAAGTATTTGCATATAACGATATTATTGATGCAACCATATTATGTGTAACGATATTACTTAGTAACAGAAGTTTTGTTATTACCGGTAGATTTGGATAGTGTGTATGGATGTTGTATAAAATTAATTATATCTTCTTCTTGTTCCTTCTTGTATGTAGGTTTTAAAGCCTGTTTCTTCTTCAATATTAGACTCCTAAATTGTTTAAATTATCCCACCATCTTTTTCTTGGTCTGCCAATACTTCTTCGTCCATTTGGTGACTTATCTCGTGCTATTCGTACTATCCTATCCTCTACCATTCTACTAATGTGTTCGTTCCACTCCTGTTTCCGTCTTGTCACACATCCATTTATGTCTTCTACATTGCAGGATCTTCTTATGTTTTCGCTTTTCTCCCTATCCAACAGACTTTTCCCTGATATTCGTCGAAGTATTTTCATCTCTGCTGTTTCTAGTAGTCGTTTCGTTTTAGATGTGTCGGGTCTTGTCTCCGCCGTGTATGTCAATATAGGTATAATTGCTGCTTTATAGATTCTTGCTTTTGTGTCTTGTCTTAGGTGTTTATTCTTCCAGATTGTGTCATTAAGAGATCCCGCCGTTTTACTTGCTTTTTAGCTTTGTTGTCGTACTTCCTCTTCAACATCTCCGTAACTGGATATATCTATTCCCAGATATCTGAACCTTGCTTCCAGCTTTATTATTTTCCCATTAATTTCGATTTTACATCGTGGTGGGCATTGAGATGTTGTCATACATTTGGTTTTTTCTGCTGATATTATCATATTGTATTTCTTAGCTGTTGTATTGAGTATGTATGTCTTGGAGATCGTCTTCTGCTTCGGCGATTAATGCGGCGTCGTCTTGATAACATAATATTTGGATTTCTTTGTTCTCCATTCTGTAACCATGAACTTTACGTACTGCTTCTATTTATTCGTCCATTATGATATTAAAGAGAAGTGGGCTTAACGATTCACCTTGTCTGACTCAGCTTTGTACTATAAACTGTGTTAGTTTTCCATTTATCTTTGCCTGTATTCGATTGTGGCAGTAGATGTTTTCGATAGTTTGTATAATATTGATTGGTATGTTTCTTCTATAGAGTAAGTGTAAGACGTCTTCGACTTGGATCCGATCGAAAGCCTTTGTCAGGTCTATAAAACATAGATATGCTGGTTTATTTTACTCGATGGCCTTTTCTGTGATTTGTCTCAGTACAACTACGGCGTCTACGCAGGATCTTCCTGCGCAGGATCTTAGCTTAAGTACGGTGTTCAGTAGATTTATATCTCTATAATTGTTGGGGTCTTCTTTGTTTCCTTTTTTGAACATTAGTATCAATTGAATATTGTATAAATTAATTATATAAAATCAGGATTTCATATTTATTATGGATAAATACAGTTGAAAACACCACTGATTGTGATTGTGATAAATACTGCACTCTTCCATTATTCTTGGAAACATAAGGTATCTCATCATTTATCATATCCCAAATTTACAAAATGAATTTGTTTCCTTTGTGGTGATCATTGAAACTTCCGCAAATTGTTTGGTTAATATAACGTCAAAAGTCAATATATTTCAAACAGCTCATCGTTTATTTTCACATATAGCAAAATCGGTTTAATAAATTTCTCGACAAAATATCTATTTCACGCCAATCTAATCTATTTTATGTGGGAAAATGTCAAATTTATTACAGTATATCATCATTTTGAGTCATATATCGGTTCACACACACACTCTCTCAAGGGCAAAAGGGCTTATAAAATCCGAAAATGCATATCTACACAACACCGCATCGTATTTTCGAATAGATCGGTGGATCCAAGGTGGCTTTATCGCTTGCTACCAGGTTTCCGAATTATAAAATGATTTATTCCGAGAAATAGGCGGTACAGAATATATGGGTATGTCCTGATTTTACATGGGAACATATAAAATGGTGATTTATCCAAGTTCGGCAGTTTTTAGAGCTGCTAACTTGAAATATGTGGAGCTTTTTATCAATATTTCGGTTTGAAATTTTTTTTTTTTATATCTGGTGGAGGTGCCGGCACCACCGATTGGTAATTTCTTCCATAATTTAGTTTTTTTATTTTTGTAACTATACAAACCGTCAAATTCCTTGTAAATCGATAAACCTTTCGTCATGTGTTAGATTTTTAATTAAACAGTTGATAAATAGTTGCCAGTATTATAAATACAAGAATAAAAAAACCGCTAAGCCCGGTAAAAATGAGTGGCGTACATAATATTCCAGCTACAAAATAAGAGCTGATACGAATGTTACGTGGTGCAAAAATGTATTTTCACTGTGATGAACAATAAAATAATTATGGTTTTGTTTTGAAAGTATTGGTTTATTTGAAATAAAACGCGCCACAAAAGAACTTCAAAATGCAAACTTTACCAAAGGTACTTTTTTGTGACTCGTTTTACTTCAATTTAACAAATATTTTGGAACATCTTTCAAAATAAAACTATAATTTTATTTTCCAGCAAAACGAAAAGTCATTTTTGCGTCAAGTAACATTCATAACAGCTCTTTTATTCCTGTATCAGGAGTTTTACAGTTTTTTTATAAAGTAAATGTATGAACTTGAATGTAATGTTTCTCGATTACACGTTAAGCGTAATAAATGGTCGCCTTTGTCGCATTATCGCTAAAATGGTCTAGTGGTTACGACACTAAGTTTGGGATAAGGCAATCCAAGTTTATATCCCAGCGATCCCAATATTTTTTTTAAATATAATTTTTTTAGCCCATGGAATGTACACTGTGTTTTTATTTTTTAAACAAAAAAATAATTCTCGAAACTATTGATATTGTTATTGACAAATTAGTTTTACTTTATAATAATTGCCTTACTGAGGGGATTTTCCCTGATGTACTAAAAGTAACAAAAGTGTTGCCACTATTCAAAAAAGGGTCTTTAGATGAAATTGGAAATTACCGTCCCATCTCTATCTTTCCCATTTTCGGTAAAATTTTTGAAAGCATTCTTAATACTCGTTTGATAGAATATCTAGATAAACACAAAATACTTCACTGTAACCAATATGGCTTTAGAAAAAAGTGCAGCACTACACAAGCTATACAGAAAATTGTGAGAGATATAGTCGACGGCATGGAGGAAGGTCATTTCGTGTCTTTGACATTGTGTGATTTATCCAAAGCTTTTGACTGTGTTTCGCATAAATTAATGTTGGAAAAAATGCATAAATATGGTATAACGGGAACCACTCTCAATCTATTTAGATCTTATTTAACAAATAGAAAACAGGCAGTTTTTCTTAATAATAGCTATTCTGATTTGAACACGGTCGAATACGGGGTTCCTCAAGGTTCAATACTAGGACCCACTTTGTTTCTTATTTATCTGAACGATCTATTTCACTACACATTTCCCATAAAATGTGTGTGCTTTGAAGATGATACCACTCTCATAAATACTGACATTAATCATCATAATTTGAAAATTAAAATAGATAGTGATACTCAGAAAGCAAAAAACTGGTTTTTGCATAATGGTCTGAAGCTAAATGAAGACAAAAATCAGAATTTGATGTTTAGTTCTGACCGAAAGTATGTCTTAGGAAATAGTGTTAAACTCTTAGGAATTTTCCTAGATGATAATTTGGACTGGAGTGCTCATACAGACTACTTAAGTTCTAAACTTGCTACAACTATATTTTTGATACGCAACTTAGTTTTTATGATCCCTAAAAGTACCCTTAAAATGATCTACTTTGCACTGTTCCATAGCCATTTAAAGTACGGAATAACTGTTTGGGGTGGCTCTTGTCACGCAGACAGAATTTTTAAGTTACAAAAGAAAGTAGTGAGGATACTTGCAGGAGCAGAGTATAGGGAACACTGTAAACCTTTATTTCAGAAGTTAGGTATTATGTCACTACCTTCACTCTATATATATGAGACGCTGATTGAAATTCATTCCAACAAAAGTAAGTTTAACATAAACTCCAACTTCCATGATCACCATACAAGATCGAGCGATGCTATTAGAGCACAACGTTTTAGGTTGACGAAAAGTATAAAAAACTCAACTGATGTTAGTTTGTACAATTTTTTGCCAGATGAAGTAAAAAGTCTTCATTTACAGTCGTTTAAAAATAAAATAAAATCACACTTTTTAAAACATTGTTTTTACACAAAGACAGAGTACTTAGGTACCGCTTATAATACATTATAATAAGTACACTAGTTTGGTCAGGGTTTTTTGCCGATTATGACGATATTTCATGTTTTTAAGTTTATTTCATGTCTTTACGTTTTTACATAGTGTGTTAAATTGTTTAAATTTGTTAGTACCTGTTTGTATATCTGTTCATTATAATTTATAATATTTATCTTTTAAATTTTGTCAAAATTTTATAATGTAGGTACGTACTCTTTTGACTTGTCAAAAACAAAAGAAATTTTGTATATTTGATGAAATAAATTCTATTCTATTCTATTCACTCGATTTTTTTTCCATTCGGAATAGATATAAATATTGGGCTGGCTGGAAAATTAACTTGGATTGCCCGATCAAATTTAGCGTCGTAACCACTAGACCATTTCGGCGATAATGGTTGAATGGATCATACTTTTGCAGCTCAATAATTGTTCCTTCTAAACGGTTTAACCGATTTTGACCGCTAAACATGAGTTTAAAAGGTATTGACAAGTAGTGTCTGATGCATAAGATCAAATATGATATCTGAAGGTATTGGGTATAGGATTCAGTGAGCTTGAAAACCCGTTTTTTTTTCATAGGAAATAGATTTGATCATATTTATGAGGCCTATAAATTAAAAATTTGAATTTTCCCAGATATGAGATATACACTTTTAGACGCGTCTGGAGTCTTCCTACAAACGCTTAGCTATTGGCGCAATTCATAGGTGGAAATTTTGAGTAATTGTCGAGAAACAAAAATTTTCAAAGTTCAATGTTTCAGCTTTTTGGCTATACTGAGCCGTGTGTATGTCCGATGCTGACCACTTGGGCACCATTTGAAAGCTGAACTCAACCGCTATTGATACGGTGTACTTACGGTTTTCCTATCTCTCTTTGAACCGAAGCTACGTGTATATAGCTGGCTTGTGGTTGTTAAAAGTCATAAACTACACCAGTTCTAAATCGGTCTCGGCCCCCTCTTCAAACATAAAAAAATTCAGATTGATCAAATTTTTCCACACACACCCACGAACATTTTCCCCTTTTTAAATAGAAATTGAGTCAAATTTTTGAGCTCGGTAACTTTTGAATGGTATAACCAATTTTTAAAATTAAACATGCGGTATAAAGGTAATGATCATAATATGATCAATACTAACAGAAGCCGCAGAAGTCGGACAAGTTTTCGAAATTTTTGAAAGTTTTGAAAAATCAGACCTCAAATGGGGAGGGCCGTAAAACCCACACCCTTGGACCAAAATAGATGGTTAACATTTGGATTGGCTTGAAACTGACGGATAAGACGGACGGATGGACAAGAGCATCTGTAAAACTCATATATGAAAAAAAAAATAAAACATCTTGATACCATATATATAAAATATTATTGGTTACTCGGAAAAAAGTCCCGGTTGTCGTTGAGAAATAAACTACTAGCGTGCAATGCATTACTTAAGCCAATTTGGACGTACGGAATACAGTTGTGGGGTAATGCTTCAAAATCCAACCTAGCAATCATGGACCGATTTCAAAACAAGGTGTTACGAGCAATAACTGATACTCAATGACTGATAAGCAACAAAGACATTCTACAAGACCTTCAAGTGCCAACTGTGAGTGAAGTGATAATGTCACACAATGATAAATATTTGCAACGACTAGAGGACCACACGAAACTGTTAGCGTTAAAGGACATCGCACACATCTTATGGAAAATATGTCACTCAAATTCAATAAAATTTATACGATTAGATTCGTTTTAATATAACGATCAATTCTTATCATTGCGCCAACTCTTAATTATGATTAATTACGGCGCAAATTGCAATTAAAGTTTATCGAAATCACATTTTTGGAGTCCATAAAATGTTAGTTTACAATCATTATTGCTCTGAGTGCTATTCATAACAGCTTAAATCCCGCTGGGCCTAAGCGGATTAGTGAAACTAATCCGCTGATTTATGGAGTACCGAAAATCTGGGTATTTTAAAATATTTTTTCTCTCTCTAACTTATGTACCTACCCATTTGATTTCAGATTTATTTATATCAATTTCTGCTCTTATTTTTGAAAATAGAGAGTTGGCGCAATGATAAGATTTGATCGTTAATTTAAAACGAATCTATTGGTATAAATTTTATTGAATTTGAGTGACATTATATTTTCCATAAGATGTGTGCGATGTCCTTTATTAGACAATAGTTAACAATTTAGACGCTGTAAGCAAAAATTACCATTAGATTTACCATTCTTGAGTTAAGAAATGCTGATTTTAATCTTAATTGTAATATTCATGTAGAGTAAATATTTATTAAAATATTTTTTTCGCGCCAATAATGTAAAGTCAACAAATGTGTTTATGGTTTCTTTTTGACTTATTGCACAGTAAACGAACAACAACAAATTGTTATTGCATTCATCGTGAAGAGGCACGACGTCGAAAACTGTAGCTGTGCTAGAGTCTGAAGAATAAATCTTTTTTTGTCACAGTTTTTCTTAGTAGGAGACTTTTTCTTGTATTCGCTATTGTATTTTGCATGGGTACTGTCATTGGTCTTCGATTGTGATGGAGTTTCTTCATAATTTTTATTATCTCGTCTGAAAAGTTCAGTTGAAGCAAATGCAAATGCTAAAAAATCTTAGTATTAGATATTAGGCGTACGCCCATGGATAGTTTTTGTCGTATTCCAGTACAACAAATCTTCTTGGTCCCAATATTCTTAAAAAGACGCAAACACATACAATATGTGTCCATAGGCTATAGCGCATAAAGTGTAATTTCATGTAAAAAAGCCGCATCAAGAATACCTACGTCTAAGTGAGACTTAGCTTCATCGAAAACCAGTGAAACAGGTACCTGTTTCACTGGTACACGATACTTTGTTTTTACTAGAAACAGTTTTTTTGTACCATTTATAGTTGTTAGTTCTGTTAGTTGCTCCTCTGGATTTTGGCACGATTTATGTTTTTCTGTATTTTTTTTATATATTAATGTACTTATACAGGGTGTCCAGAAACTCGACCGACAAACGAAGACCGGAGATTTCTCAGATAATTTTAAGACAATTTGACCAAATTCACCTAGTCCGAAAATGCTACCTAAGGAAGCTAGAGCTCTTTAAAAATAGCGTCTTGTAATAAGTTTTTCTTAAATACCTCCAGAACGCTTCTAGTTAGCAGAACGAAAATTGGTCCGCATATTTATCTTCCCGAGATAAATCGATTCCATCAATTGCGAATTTATAGTACCGGTCATAGGCCTCCGTTTTGGGTAGGGCAACTTTTATTTTATCGCGTAACTTTTTTGTCTTTAAATTTTAAGCATTTTTCACTTTGGATTATTAAATTGTGAGGTATTCTAGTACACACAATTGTGAGGTATTCTAGAAAAACCGATTTGAAAATTTTTCGTTTCTTGAATTTAAAAAAAAATTAAAAAATTTAAAAAAATCGGTGTATCTTACCAACTTAAACCAAGAGTAACTTTTACTACTAGAATACTTCATAATTTAATAATCCAGTGTCAAAAATGCTTAAAAATTAAAGACAAAAAATTATGAAATTCGCAATTAATGAAATCGATTTATCACTGGAATATAATTAATCGTACAAGTTTTGGTTTTTCTAAATAATTTTTTTTATTTTTTTTAACGAAGAATTTTCAAATCGATTTTTCTAGAAAACGGTGTATCCTATCGACTTAAAGCAAGAGTACCTTTTAGTACAAGAATACCTCAAAATTTAATAATCCAGAGTCAAAAATGCTTAAAAGTAAAAGACACAAAAGTTATGCGACAAAGTAACCGTTACCCTACACAAAACGGACGCCTATGAGCGGTACTATAAATTCGCAATGGATGGAATCGATTTATCTCTGGAAGATAAATCCGTATACCAATTTTTGTTTTTCTGAAAATGATTCAATAAAATTGTGTTTTGACTAGGAAAGTTTTGGGGTAGTTCTGATTTCTTTCACTATATATGGATTTTGGGCTGCTGAATCCGAATATGAGGTTTGCGGACAAAATTTATTGCTGGAACTTTGAAAAAATCGCGAAAAAGCGAAAAATTTCAACTTTTTTCCGATTTTTTACTCAAATTTCGAAAACTATTAACTTTTAGTAAATGGTCTATTAATAGAAATTAAAGTACTTAAAATTATCTACAAATATCACTATTTACTTTTTTTTTCAGAAGAACCGTTCGGTCTAAAGTACAAGTTGAAAATTGCCCATTTTTACTGGTCTCGGCAAAACCCACTTTTTACATTCCAAAACTTTATTGTTTATTAGAATGCTGTCATTTGATAAATTTCTCCTAGTTTTCTGCACAAATAATAAATGTTAGTTCATAATATGAATATGGTATGTCTCTTCTCATAGCTTACATGAATCCATTCCATCCTAAAATACCGAGAATGTCTCTGCTTTTCCCTTAGAGCCACAGAAGATCAGGCACAGATGGAGTCACAGGTTCAGTTGGTGTAAACATTTCCTTTGGATCTGTTATCTTGATTTCTGATAAACTTTGAGGTTTTGTCCATTTAAAATGAATTAGTTGAACACTTCCTGATTTCCATAAACCTCAGGCGCGGGTTTCTTTTTTATCCGAGGAATGGATTGCTTAGGAGGTACTGCATGTTTTGGTGCAATACAAGAAATGCCACATATGACGTGAAAAGTGTGGTATTCGTGATTGTATGTACGTTAAAATCAGCGTTATCGTACACCTGCTGTGTAAAGCACGTCAGGTCAATTTTCGGCGGATCGCCTGGGAATGCTGACACTTCCAGGCGAACAGCTTCTGTATAGGATGAACAAAACCCCAAAGAGGAAACTACATCAACCTATTTTCTTGAGCTGTACTTTTTGTAGAGAAAACGGCCAACCCTGCAAGGAATGGTGAGACCAACTATCTGGGGCTTACTGCCGCTACAGGACTTTGAGCAAGCGCGTTGCTTATCTGGAAGTGTCAGCAATCGCAGGCGATCCGCAGAAAATTGACCAGCCGTGCTTTACACAACAGGTGTACGAAAACGCTGATTTTAACCCTTTATATGCCAGGTCTTAATATGCATGTTGGTCCCTCAATCCCAAAAGTTTTTTCATGTTTTAGAGTCCCATTGCCTTATATATACGTCGCATCTAAATAAACAAATAAATGACCAAAACATGTTTTTTAATGAGTTTTTTTAAACAACTCAAGCATTTTCTTTTTAAAAGTACTCATCAGAGAGCAAAACCAACTTGAAAAAATGTAACTTAAAAAAATAATGTAATGTAAATTAACATTAAAAGTTTTCTTTTGTGCGGTACTTCTCAAAACATGACACTACGCAAAGGCCGACTCCTCATCTTGCACACATGTATATCGATTCGCTTGTTTTTTTCTGATCTTTTCTGTGGCTACAAACGCTTCACCTTCTAGCAGCTACCTATAAGCGTTGCCAACAGTGCTATAATACAATATAGCATATATCTAAAATATGTGAACAAATATATACGGCAATGGGTCGCATGATCTGTCTTAGGTGCCAACATTTTGAGGCTTTGGGAACAATAATCTAACATTTTCGGACATATTTCTATACAATGCATATTTTCGGCTTTGGTAAATTGAGACCATAACACCTTGAACGTATATATAGGGCGGCTGGGAATACAGACCCACTTTTTCAAAAACATAATATATATATGCAGCGTTGGGACAGAAAGGGTTAACGTACATACAATCGACGGATACCACACTTTTTACGTCATGGGTGGCATTTCTTGTATTGCACCAAAACATGCAATAGCTCCTAACCAATCCATTCCTTGGCTAAAAACTAAAACCGCACCTGAGGTTTATGGAAGTCAGAGAGCTGTTCAACTAACACATTTTGAAAGGACAAAACCTCAAGGTTTATCAGAAGTCAATATCCGAAGGGAATGTTCACACTAACTGAAACTGTGACTCCATCTGTGCCTGATCTTCTGTGGCTCTAAGGGAAAAGCAGAGACATTCTCGGTATTTTAGGATGGAATGGATTCATGTAAGCTATGAGAAGAGACATACGATATTCATATTATGAACTAACATTTATCATTTGTACAGAAAACTAGGAGAAATTTATCAAATGACAGCATTCTAATAAAAACTTAAGTTTTGGAATGTAAAAATTGGGTTTTGACGAGACCGTTAAAAATTGGCAATTTTAAACTTGCACTTTAGACCGAACGGTTCGTCTGAAAAAAAAGTAAATAGTGATATTTGTAGATAATTTTAAGTACTTTAATTTCTGTTAACAGACCACTTACTAAAAGTTAATAGTTTTTGAGATTTGAGCAAAAAAGCGGAAAACAGCTGAAGTTTTTCGATTTGCTCGCGATTTTTTCAATGTTCCGGCAAGAAATTTTGTCCGCAAACCTCATATTCGGATTCAGCAACCCAAAATCCATATACAGTCGAACCCGCTTATTGGAATAGCCTTCGTGCCAAGCAAAAGTATTCCTATAACAGGGATATTCTAATAACCGATCATATGTGCATAGTAAAACCGTTTTGGGACCTCAAATTTTTATTCCTTAAACCGGGATATTCCTTTAACCGGTATTATAATAAGCGGGTTCGACTGTATAATGAAAGAAATCAAAACTACCACAAATCTTTCCCACTAGGGAGCTCGTAGAGTACAAATTTACTGAATCAATAGAAGCGTTCCGGAGGTATTTAAGAAAAACTAATTACCAGACGCCATCTTCAAATAGCTCTAGCTCCCTTAGGAAGCGTTTTAGGACTAAGTGAATTGGGTTAAATTGTCTAAAAATTATTGGAGGAATCACCTGTATTCATTTGTCGGTAGAGTTTCTGGACACCCTGTATATAAATCCTGAAAGACCGAGAATAGAACAGGCCAGAAAATCTTTTGAAAAAATAAAAAAAACTGCTATGTGATTCTCGAATAACACTCGAAATTCCACTAGATTTGTCAAAATGCTACGTCTGGCCGACTCTTCTCTATGCAGTTGAGACATGGACCCTAAAAACATCAACCGTAAATAAATTGGAGGCCTTCGCATGCCTCAAACGAAGAAGTGCTGCAGAGAATACAGAAGTGAAAAACAGTGAAAGTTCGAAAAACATCATACCTAGGCCACATACTGGGAAGTAATAAGTACGAATATGCTTAACTAATAGTGAAAGGAAATATCGAAGGAAAGAGAGGGCTAGAAAGGAAAGGACTATCGTGGTTAAGAAACATTCGACAAGAGACAGGGCTAAATTTTGAACCATAATAGCAACAGCTGAAAACAGAGAAGAGTTTGCAGTTGTAGAAACCAACCTCCATTGAGGCACTTTAAAAAGAAAAATGTATGTATAAAATTATATGTATGTAGTGCATTTTCTCCAAATTGTTTGTAACATTTTGTTGTCAACAAGAAAGAGCTTCGAGGAGTAAAATCATCCTTACTTATTTAGTAGTGATGTTTGTTCATCACGTATATTATCTTTTTAAATAAATAGCTTAAGGGCGTAGGTGCAAAATTTCGCGCCAATGTGTTTTAAATGTATTATTTTTTTTTCGAATCCTCAGCAAACTAATTAGTATTTTTGAAAAAAAAATTTAAATGCAGAATGAAAGATGGCATTATTACCGAGGACCGAAAGTCACTGAAACCTTTTATAATGTTTATTTTAATACGTTACAGGGGTGAAAGAAAAGAGAAAATTTAGTGTGAGTTTTAATTTCAAATATCTCATTCAAAAGAAACTTTTTGGTTATTCTAAGGGACTTTCAGCCCTTAGTAATAATGTAATCTTTCATTATGCGTTTAAATTTTTCAAAAATACTTATTAGTTTTCTCAGGATTCGAAAAAATGCATGCATTTAAAACACATTGGCGCGAAATTTTGCGCCTACCTCCTTAATATAAAAATGAGAGACAGTCGAGACATTGTAGTCCTACTACGGAAGCTAACATAAAAATAAATGTATATCATGTAGACACATCTTTTTAACACTAATAGTATCTTATAAAAAGATTAAATATATCCTGTAATAAAACAACCCTTCATTTAAATTTTCGGCATGGACGTACGCTAATTAGTTTGAAATAAAAATAATTGTAATTGAAATGCATTCGTGAGCATTTCCTTAATATGTCTTTAAAACACATTGGTGCTTAAACGCATTGGCGCACTGACGTAACATATCATAAGGAGCCAGTTGTGCGACATCTAACTAATGTTTTATTTATAACTTTTAACGTTTTTGATTAGAAAGTTTAAAGAAACATCAGTAAAGCTCAAGCTATCAGAATTCAAATTGAGTTGTTTTAGGTTTTTCAATATACATATTGAAACGAAATGGGCGATAGACTACCTCAGCTAATTGAAATAATATTCTAAAATATTACTCCAATCATCCAAGATAGCCATCGTTCACCCCAGCCTAGCTCAGTCTCTCAGGGTGTGTGTTCGTTTTGTCCTAATCTTAGAAATTTTTTTTTAACTCCTTTATTCTGCAATCTATCAGTAATGACAATAAGCGTCTTTGTTGATAAATGATTATGACATGTACAGGATGCTCCATTAAGCACCCTGTTTTATAACGTAGCTATTGCTAACTTTGTGGCATTACCTCTAATATTTACAATATGTTATTATTTACAAAAATGTGTATATTACTAATTACTTAAACCTATTAATTAAGTCTTTTGGTTTGAATTTTTTTAATCTTCTTTCTTCATGTTCATGTAAGTCTTCAAACAACCGCTTGGCTAACTCGTTAGGATGTTCAGACACTCTTTCGCGATATGTTGCACTACATTCACTTATCACCTCTTTCGCTGTTGGAATTGCTAAGTCTCGTTGGATCACGTAGTTGGGTACGTAGTATGGAGCATCAAGAATCAGCCGTATCGTCTTGTTTTGGAACCTCTGTATTATATTTAGGTTGCTATTAGAAGCTGCTCCCCAGAGCTGGATACCTAGGTCCAAATGGGCTTTATAATGGCTTTGTAGACCAGTAGTTTGTTTTCTAGAGACAACTTCGAGTTTCTGCCGATAATCCAATATAGACGGCTTAGCTTTAGTCCTAACTGTTTGCGTTTAGTGAAAATATGTTTTCGCCATGTTAGTCTTCTGTCTAGGTGGATTCCCAAGTATTTTACATCTTCGGCTTGAGGTAAATCGTTGTTGTTAAGTTGTACTGGTGGGCAAGTTTCTTTACGGAGTGTAAATGTTACATGTGTATATTTTAGTTCGTTAGCTTTCATGCGCCATTTCGACAGCCATTTTTGTATCTTGTTAAGGCAGATTTGAAGTTGTCTTGATGCCATCTTTGGGTCTTCGTGTGAAGAGAGAGCAGCTGTATCGTCCGCAAATGTGGCTATTGTAACCATCGGTGTAGTAGGAAGATCACTTGTGTACAACAAATACAGGATAGGTCCGAGTACACTGCCCTGTGGTACCCCTGATTTTATGGCGTTCAGAGAAGAGTATTCTTGGTTTTGTCTGACAACGAAGTGTCTATTGGTTAGGTATGATTTTAGTAACAGGAAGTTGAAATATGGAAGTAGCTTCTTAATTTTGTAGAAGAGGCCAATATGCCAAACTTTATCGAATGCTTGTGACATATCAATAAATGCAGCAGAACAATAACGTTTTTGTTGGAAGTCATCGTTAATCTTGTTAACTATTCTATGTACTTGCTCGATAGTGCCATGTTTGTTTCGGAATCCAAATTGGTAATCTGGAATTAAGTGCATCATTTCTGTTATCGACTTCAGCTTTTTAATGTATATTTTCTCGAAAATTTTGGAGATAGTTGGTAGCAAGCTAATAGTTCGATAAGAGGTAACTTCTTCTAATTTTTTGCCTGGTTTAGGGATCGTTATTATTTGTGCTACTTTCCAGATCTTTGGGTAGTACCCTAGTTTGAGGACGGCATTGAAGATATATGTTAGTAATTTAAAGCATTTGGGTGTTGATTCCTGAAGCACTTTTCCTGTGATAAGATCATATCCTGGTGCTTTTTTAATGTCAAGTTCATTCATTATTATATTTCTGGTTTCACTTACTAGAATATTTTTTATAGGGAGGTCCATTTGGAAGGGTGCATTAAGTGTTTCGTCTATTTCTTTATCTTCTGAATGCTGCTCTGGATCGTATGGATGGAATACTTTTTTTAAGTGTTCAGTAAAGACTTCTGATTTTTCTTTGTCATTTATTGCCCATTTATTTCCGTTTCTAATTGGAGGATTAAACTGTTGAGGTTGTTTAAGCTTTTTTGTAGCCCTCCATAGTGCGTAGTCTGAGGCTTCCGTTGGGGTTAGAGATTCTAAATAATTCTTAATGTTTTAATTTTTACTGTTCGATAATGTCTGCTTTAATTATGTGGTAGCTCTGTTATATTTTGTTCTATTTTCTAGTGTTCTGTTTTTCTTCCATTGTTTTCTCAGTTTTCTCTTATTATTTATTTTCTCTTTAATTGGTTGGGGTAGTTCGTTTGCTTCTCCTTCTCGGTATATTATTGGAGTTGCGTTCCATGCTGCTTGTTGAATTTTTGTCGGTAGGTCTTCTGTCGCGATGTCTATATCATTTTCTGTTTTAAGTGGTATATTTAGTGATATTAGGTTATCTAAATTGTTTCTGTATTCATCCCAATTGGTTTTTTTATTATATAATGTAGGGGGCATTTCTTTTTTTAAGATCTTTGAATGTATTGTGATTTTTATCGGGGAGTGATCGGAGGACAGGTCATCAGATGCGGTCACCTTGCATTTTTTAATATCTAGGCCTTTGATAGTTGCGAAGTCTAACAAGTCTGGAAGTTTATTGATGTCTGATGGCCAGTAAGTAGGTTCATTAGTAGATAGGTATTTGAGGTTATTTGCATTCATTGTCTTCAATAGTTCTCGGCCTTTAGTGGTTGTTATACGTGATCCCCAAACGGTATTTTTGGCATTGTAGTCTCCGCCGGCTAGAAATTTATTGCCCAATTTCTTGAAATATTCTTCGTATTGTTCTTGTTTATTGTTGTGTTTGGGCGGGCAGTAAATTGCAGATATGGTTAGTCGACTGGAGTCATTTGTTATAGTTACGCTCGTGGCTTGTATGTGTTCTTTAGAAAATTGTTCTCTCTCGAAATGTTGAATATTATCCCGCATAATTACTGCGGTTCCTCCATGTGCCTTTTCGCTCCTTGTCTTACTCTGGAGTCGGCTCTTATCTGTTGTTCTATGTTTTTTTGCCTAAGTGTAGGGTACCGTTGTTGTTGCAGTTGTTTATGCACTTCACATCCTCTATAGTTAGCTGGATGGTTTCCCTTGCAGTTTATGCACTTAACGTTTTCATCTCTTACTTTTCTTGAGCATTCTTTCGTTAGGTGTGGTCCAGAGCATTTAACGCAATGTGCAATTTTTCTGCAGTAATTTTTTGTATGGCCATATCCCTGGCATCTTGCGCATTGAGGGATTTCTCTCTTTGTGTAAGGAGCTTCAATTTGTACTCTGTTGTTTGCTAAAACTGTCATTTCGTATATTTTTTTATTATTGTCTTTAGGCTCGAGATCTATAAAAAACATGGGTAGTGGTGATTTATATATTTTGTGTTTGATATTATATATGTTAGTCACTTCATGGTCCAATTCTTTTAAGCTAGTTTTAATGTCATCAGCATCAGTTGAATGGTGAAGACCTTTTATGACTACTCGAAATGTTTTATTTTGTTTTAATCTATATGTATGGAACTGGGTTTCTTTCGCTTCTAACTCCTTTATTACAGGCTCATAATGGTCAGCTTGATTAAGTTGGACCTTCACTGTGTCTGTGCCTAGGCTCTTTATTGTATACTCGTTATTTGTAATTTTTTTAAGTAGTTCGTGTATAAGATTTACAGTACCTACGTTATATATGGTTATTTGTGGAGGTTTTTTAGTTTCGTTGGTTTCTTTTCCCTGTTCCATTGTTTCCTCATCTTCTTTGCTCAGATTTTCAAAACGATTTTTAGTTTCAATAGGTTGTTGAAGCCAGTACTTCGTTATTTTAGTTTGTCTGTATATTTTGTCTTCATCTGGAGAATTTAATCTTTTTTTACTTTGTTTACCTTTTACTGTTTGCCATTCGTTTTTGTCATGTGGTTCTTTTTCTGTTGGGGTTGCCATCTTAGAAATGAACTACGAAAATTCGGAATGAAGCAAACAAAACAGTATTTTTAACTAATCATGTTTATTGTTCAATAAATATATAATAAAAATGTGACTTATTAAGTGCATTAACAAATATATTCAAATTCTTGCCAAAAACTAACAATTTCTGGATTATACTTATGCCTTTTGGTATCTGGTTCGATGGTAACTCCTTGATGTTGAATGGTACCGCTGTCGACTTGTAGACCTGGGCAGATGTTGTGGCCCTAGGTCCCTGCAGCTACGGTCTTGGTGGTGTTGTACTTACATGTTGGATACTGCGGTCTGTCTAGAGATGCATCTTTGTTCTTGTCAGCCTTAGTTCCATCAACGGTGATAGGCTTAAAGCTCCCAAAGGGACGACTGTGATTTTTATTCCCAAAAAACTAGAAGAATCATGAGTATAAGTGACAATCAAGAAGTTAAACCCAATGTGCCAAAGTCTGCCATTCTTTTAAGAAATAATCAAAAAGAGTAGCAGGTGACAAGAATAAATTAAATGGAATTAAGATTGAAAATCACTAGTTAAAATTTGATTACTAAACGTGCATATGTGTAAATTAAAAAGATATATTTAAAACTAAAATATCAGAACACATGCTTTGACATTGGAGGTTAGGTTAGATATAAAAAATATTAGAAAAACTCTTATAAGAAACTAGGTATGTATGTAGGAATGTAATAATTGTAATAATTAGAATTCTTACCACAAGAGAGAGACGATTTGAATAAAAATGATTTATTTTCAAACTCTTTTGCCTTTTATGAGTTTACCACCACCATTTTGAGAATTGAGAGACGAAGTGTCACTATCAGAATAGAGAATTGAATCACCTTTCAAATGAGCTACCACACAACCCCTATTCCTATTTAAAAAACTCATCGATGACGTCATCACGCCCAAATCGATGACGTCACTATTATGTACTATACGTCAAAAAATCATAATTTAAAAATAAAAATCGACCTGTCAGAGCTTTAACTCCGAAAATAATTAAGTCATGAGATAATAGACCGTTTCCACATTTTATGAATGCACTGTATTTAAACCCATAAATATAATTATTTAGAGGAATCTTGGGATTTGAGTTATTTTGTATTGTGTTAACTCACAACCTTTTTTAATAATATTTAGTAAGTATGCATTTGAGATCGTATTTTCAAGCCGTCATATCTATGGGGATCTTCATGGAATACGATATTGTATCTGGTAGAATCGTCGGATGTCTACATGTCTAGTCAGGGTGCCGGGTTTTAAATAGTGAGCCTACGTATTACCTAAAATCATTTCCATTGCGATCGTTTTTACATGTATATAAAATGGAGGGCTTTAGCAAGGTTGTAGTCACATAACGTCTTTCGAGCATGACACTTTAATTTCATTCACGAATGATGGCTTGAATATCTGCTGAGAGACAGAGTTATATGCTCTTGGTAGAATATAACTCTTTAAAATTCTACAACTATCGAATATTTCTACATCCAACCCTTTTGCAGTGTATACGAGATATAATTCTGCAATCTTGGTCGAGTGTTTTCTCTGCTCCATCCCCCTCGTGGGTTGATGTCCACTTGTAAATTTACCTTAAGATATTTAAACAAAAGAGTCCAGCCACAAGGAGACCCAAGAAGCCAAAAGACAAAATCTACACCCATTAGAAAAACTGATGGTATATGGTCTAAAAGTAACTAAAAAAAAGCGGACATTATTTTCTGAGCATATGAAAAATACTTTTAAACCGCATGATATGCAATCTGAGGTTGACAACTTTCCAACGATAGGTAGAAATATTAGTGAGACAATGCAATTAGTAATACCTAAAGAAATTAAAACTAGAATATCAACAAGCATCAATCCAAAAAGGCACCGGGGTACGATCCCATAACAAAAGAAATCTTGAAAGAGCTGCCCATAAAAGGAACCGTCAAGCCGAATTTATCTTAGAAAGGGACGTGGACGACACGGCGCGTTGAACAATAGAAAGCGCACGTCCCCGGCACTTCCCGGTGTCGACCCGTTTCGTTGTATCATAAACTAGCTAATGCTTTTCATATCAGACGATTCTTCAACGCGTCTCGTGCCGTCCACATCCCCGTCCTAACATAAATCGGCCCTTAAGCTACCAAATATATTCAATACGTGGATTAGACTTAAAACACTTTCCAAGATGCTGGAAGATAGCGGAAATAACTATGATAGCAAAACCTCGGAAGCCATCACATGAAGTAACATCATATAGGCCAATATCTTTGCTGCCAGTGATTTCTCAATTGCTTGAAAGACTCTTAAACTCATTCAAAAGAATAAAACCTATAACAAAACACAAATGTTTTATCCCTCTACGTCAATTTGGGTTTAGAAATACACTAGACCAGTGGTTCCCAACCTTTTATGTCTGGCGACCCACCTTCTGATGTTTTTCATATTCGCGACCCAACCCTCACCCATGATGATACGCTATTATGTACTCTGTACGCCACTCGGCTACTGTAAGAGCCACGCCGCGACCCAGCTGAAATTTACCCGCGACCCACTAGTGGGTCGCGACCCACCGGTTGGGAAACGCTGCACTAGACCAAGCCCACAGAGTCACTGATTCAAGAGAAAATAATTTTACTCTATACTAGAGGAAAAAAAAGTATGTTTTTTTCTCGGCCATTTTTCTGGATGTTGCCCAGACAACAGTGTTTCCTGCTTGTTAGTGTAATAGTTTGTGAGTAGCTGTAAATAACCAATGGACCGGTTAAGTATTTTTTTTATAAAAAAAGCGAAAGAGTTGAATCATGAAAACAGAGGAGCTAAATTCAATATAAGGGTTATATTATAGATATTAAAATAAAATTGCGTCTGTCAAACTAACGTTAGAACGTGTATGTATCGATCTGTAAATTGGTGCCGAAATTTGTAATTATTACTGTAAATACTAGTTATTAAAATTAGTTTTCGCTCAAATAGTGACTAATAACAATTGTATTACGTGTTAATCATCAAAAACAAGCTGTAACGTCAGTCAGTAAGAGATGTTTTACTTAATAATCTTCCAACTTAAACCCATTCAGTGTCAAACTGTCAATAGTTTTTCACTGTTGCTATCCCGTCCCAACGGACGTTAACGGTTAGGCAACCAGTATTGCAGTGATGTATCCAAGGTTATCACTTATTTCCAAACATCTAAAGCGTAATATAAACAAATACAAGTTACTTTTGACTACATGAGTAACAATTTAAATCAATGTTCCCCCACTGTTAGCATCACCATGTCTGGACCCAATTCTTCCAGTAATCTTACCAGTTCATATGCAACTGCTACTATGACGAAACAACGTCCGAAGTATCCCAAAAAGACCGAAGCAATTTTATAATTAGTTGTACGTCTCTTTAGTATCCAATGATTGTATATCCAATTTTTTTTCTTCATAATTTTTACCTAATATTAAATCCTTATTGTAATTAATTATTGTATAACCAATATGGTTTGTGTCAATGGCCATTGCTGCCGAGACACATAAATTTAAATAAAAAAAATAAAATAAAATTAATAAACCACCCCAAAATATTGAACAGAAAATTTGGTAATTATTATAATATTCTTCTAGTTTACAATACATAAAAAATAACAGATAATACCTTCCTTAAAATATTTTAACCTCCGGCTTTTCAAGCTTACTTCGTTAAAAGCTAAAAGTGTAATTTGGTAGTATTTGAAAGTAATGAATATTCAACAAACTTTTAAAATTAAGTTTTACACTGGTCTTAACACCACGCCGTATACAAAAGCAATTAAAAAAGTTATAAAACGGTAAAATAATGGCCACCGTAACACTCACATTCGGTGGAAGTCGTAAATCTGTTTCATGAAATTTAAAATAAGTAGACAGATGATTCGTCGTCGAATTAAGCGTATCATTAGAATGGATAATCAATTAAGCAACAGCATTTCCATATTTCCTAAAAGAGTCGAAGAAAAGCACACTGCACTGTAATGTTTTGTTTTCTTGAAAAAGAAACGCAAGCATATTAATCCATTTTACTTTATCTTACTACATACGTAGTATAGTATAATAGATATTACTTTATCGTACTATATACGTAGTATAGTATAATAGATAAAGTTATAGGATCGTGCAAAAAAAATTTACAGATTTCATTTTTTTTTTCGACGTTTTGAGTCCCCCTGAGTCTAAAAAGCAAATAAAAAAAACATGTCGGAAGTATGTACGTATGTATGTACGTACGTATTTACGTACGTACGTATGTCGCCACTGCCCAGCAAAAACTACCGGACCGATTTCGATGAAATTTGGTATGAGTAAGTTTAAGCGAATTTTGTCGAGAAACTAAGCTTTTAAAAAAAACTTCTCAAAGGGTGGCCGAAATAAGGGGTTATTTAGGGCCCATTTCTGCAAATGTTGACTGAAATGAATGAAATTTAACTCAAGGTTAGCTCATCGACAGGTAAATAGAAATACGGAATTTGACATTTACAAATTCAAAATGGCGGCCAACATGGCCGACCGCCCACCTGACACATTTCCCTACCTATCTAAAAATTTGTTTAACATAAGTTTAATTTGAAAAAGTCGTTATATAGCCTAAAGATGGGGCTATAAGATGAATATTATCATTTTTCAGAAAAGTTATGGGTTGCCTATATTTAAGGGGTCAAAATTTGACATAACTTTGAACCAGATTTTCTCAAAAATGGCTTGAAGGAATTTGTTTATTTCTTGAAATATTTTTGATATCCTATCGGTAAACTGAATGACATTAGCCAGATTTATTAACTCCCCATAGGAGGGGAGTTATAAATTTTTTATAAAAAAATATTCGAGTACCCGTAACTTCCTTTGTAATAAAAACTAAAATTTGAAATTTTGCAGACGAATATGGTACTTTATTATCTATTATCACAAAAGATTTTACACAAAATATGGCTTCCGGTTAAACCGAAAATGAAAAAAATCTTAGTTTTTTTTAATACGCCCCATATATTTTTACGGATTTGGAAAGAATGCAAAATTACCTTTCCAATGACATAAAACTCGTTGCTGTAGCTCAAAAACTCGAAAAGTTACAGTAAATAGAAATTTTGCTATAATCTTGTGTGTGTCCTCTCTCAGGCGATCATAGCAGAGCATTATTATAGGGCAGTCAATGAGGGTATTTGGCTCCGAATTCCATCTAGTCCTGTCGCCAGGGGGGTACAACGGCCTTCTTAATTCAGATGGACTTACCCAAGTTTTTTTTATTTATTTTGGCCCGTAGAACACGAATTTTTTGGGTAACAGTTGATCCGGATGTCGATAAGATTGTTATAAACAAAGAAGTTGAGGAATTACATAACAGCGATTTCTCGCAAAACAAAACATTTTTTTGTATTTTTTGGGTCATTCTAACCAAAAAATGTTCCTACAAGTTTTTTCGTAGGATGCATAGTTTTCGAGATAAACGCGGCTAAACTTTCAAAAAATCGAAAAATTGCAATTTTTGAACCCGAATAACCTTTGAATAAAAAATAAACTAGCAATTCTGCTTACCGCCTTTAAAAGTTTGAGTCAAATTATATCTGTTTTGAGTATTTGCATTGCTATCAATTTATTTTTTGATTGTTAAAAAAAGCTATAAACACATAGTGTTTCCCGCGCCTAATACATGCGTTTTAATGCATGTACGTAGAAATAGCTCCGCTTGCACTTTTACCTCTTCTACCTACTCGTTCGATTTTAAATGAGAAATCATTGAAAACATCACTCAAGCACTAGGTGTTTATAGCTTTTTTTAACAATAAAATAATAAATTTTTAGCAATACAAATAATTGAAACCGATATAATTTGACTTGAACTTTCAAATGCGGTAAGCAGAATTGCTATTTTATTTTTTAATCAAAAGTTATTCGGGTCCAAAAATTGCAATTTTTCGATTTTTTGAAAGTTCAACCGCGTTTATCTCGAAAACTATGCATCCTACGAAAAAATTTGTAGGAACATTTTTTGGTTAGAATGGCCCAAAAAATACAAAAAACTGTTTTGTTTTGCGAGAAATCGCTGTTATGTGATTCCTCAACTTCTTGGTTTATAACAATTTTATCGACACCCGGATCAACTGTTACCCAAAAAATTCGTGTTCTACAGGTCAAAATACATAAAAAAAACTTGGGTAAGTCCATCTGAATACAAGAGGCCGTTGTACCCCCCCTGACGACAGGACTAATCTTACTACATCGATGTACTTGATATTTTTACAGTAAGTAGGGAATAGCTCAAGAAACAAAATGTACCCTATATACTATGGCGCTTTTATCTTGGGGCGGTTTCCACCCCTTTAAGGGGGTGGAAAATTTGTTTTACAAAATAAGCACGGAAGTGGCTAGAGAACCTATTTCTAAGCAAAAACTAGTCTATACTTTTTTTTGAGAACTCAATACTTTTTGAGTTATGCGTAGTTGAAAATTGGCCATTTTCATTGAAAAATGACACCTTTTTGACCGGTTTTTTGTGAATACCTTAAAAACTATGTATCGAACTAAAAACACTATATAAAACATTTTTTAGATTATAAATAACAAAGAGATTCGTTCCTTCGTAAATGTTCTATTTATAATACAAAAAGAGATTTGGTAGGTGAAAAGAGTTTGTTTTTTGGTGTATGCTCAAATTGGTGTATTCAACTTGAAATAACAGAGGAACGGTAGATTTTAGGTGTATAATGCTACCAACGCCTTTTGTAGTGTTTGAAAAGGCCTTTAAAACGAGCACCGTTAAATGTCGGTACTAATGTACTTTAAGGAAAAAATGAGAAGTACATACATTTAACCCCTCATCCACCAGAATTTAAATGCATTGTTTTTCTTCTGCAATACCTTTTGATATAGTGTTTTTCTACTTTCAAAAAGTTCAACGGGTTTAACATGAATGGTTTTTGTAAAAAAATGTGATCAAATTATAGAATGCATTTTTAAATTTTCTTAAAAATCTTCCGTTTTTTCCATGTAATTCGAAAATAAAAATGTTTCACCCCCGAGAAGTGGTGGGAACCGCCCCCATGATAAAAGAGCCATAGTATATAGGATATACTTTGAATTAGGAGATTGTGCTACTCCCAAAATTTCATTAAAATCCATGCAGTAAAATGGAATTCGGAGGTAATATCTTGTTCTTAATCTCGCGCATTGACTGGCGTAATAGAAATAGAATGAAATGCAGATATTGTAAACTATTAATTTCTCAGAAAAATGAACTAATTTGAAATGAAAGTATGACTATAATATTCTATTGATTTATGCAATAATCTGTACATCTATAGTGTGTCACCGAAACATGGCATCGAACATTTTCTCAAATGCAGGAATTAATGATGCGTAGAACCATAAAATATTTTCAAGTATACAAGGTGTTTCTAAAATATTAAAATAACGAGTAACTTTGTTATTTTTATATAGAATAGAATAGAATAGAAGTATGCTTTATTGTCACTGAAAATACAAATTTTATGGACAAAGCTTAAAAGAAAAAAATAAATAAATAATATCTAACAATAACAATAACAAATACAATTTTCTGAAATTTGATAAATCGTCAATATAAAAAAAATATACATAAATACAAAATATAAGTTAATAAAGTAAAGAAAAGAAAACAAAATCGATATATTTGCAACAATTTTGAATGCCAATTTTGATTATAGAATGCCAGTATCTAGTACGATAAAGATAATAGATCGGTACGATAAAGTTCTCGGGCGGCACTTCCGTCCAGCGTTTTTGACATCAATTTTTGCGATCTGTTTTACATAAAATAGTGAAAAATACATGTGACTTAAGAAAGTGACAAAATCACTAAGAGTACAATAATAATTGAATTAATTTAGTTATTAATTATATGAAATAATTTGAAGGGTACAATATAATTGAAATAGGTAATTAATTAGTTTCTAGTGTTGAGGTCAAGAGTGTCTGCTCTTTTTAGTCTTCTGTTCTGTATTTGTGTCAGGAGATTGGTGACCAATATGTTTGGGTAAACCTGCCGTCTGTGGTACTTGGGGCAATAAGAAATAACTTCTTCTTTGACGGTTTGGACTTATCCCTATGTATATTATTATTGGAAATGGAGCTTTGCACAGTTGCCTTAGAACTTTTGATTGAAAGCGCTGAATCTTGAGTAGGTTTTTTTCACTGGCAGTTCTCCAGATTTGGATACTATACGTCCAGATGGGCATCACTACACATTTGTAGATAAGCAGTTTATTGTCTAGACTTAGGCGTGATTTTTGATTCATGAACCAGTACATCTTTCTATATACGAGTCCCAATTGTAGTCGTTTGTTCCAAATATGCTTATGCCATGTTAGGTGGTTGTTTAGATAAATCCCCAAATATTTGACGTTACTTTTTATTGGCAGTGGAGTGTTGTTAATGGTTACAGCTGGATTGATCTCCTCAGTGTGTTGACTTATAGCTATTTACTTTAACTCTTCACAGTTTGAACCATATGTCAAATCTATTTAAGTGACTTTGTAGTATCTTAGAGGCTAGGATCGAATTTTCGTGGCAGGCCATTACGACAGTGTCATAAGCATATGTTGCAATTATTGTTGTACGATCTAAAGTCTGCTGTAAACAGGAGGTACAGTGTGTGTCCAGGTACACTTCCTTGGGGTAAGCCAGAGTGGATGGGATGTAGAGTAGTAAGTGCCTCTCCACGTTTTATCTGCTACGATCTGCCGGTCAGATATGATTGTAGGAGCATTCAGATTGGATGAGGCAGTTGTCCTTTAAGTTTTGATATTAGACCTTTATACCATACCTTATCGAAGGCTTGAGAGACATCAAGGAAGGCAGGTGTACAATATTTCTTATTCCCGAAAGCATCTCTTGTAATTCTGACTATGTCTACCCTATGAACCTGTTCGATTGTTCCGTGGTGTTGTGTTGTAAAAAACTGAATTGATAATGTTGTATTAGCTTTTTGTTTTCTATAATAACAGTGTCTATTCTTTTTAGGAGAACCGTTTCAAACACTTTAAACGGCAAAGGCCGTACGCTAATAGGACGATAGAATGAAGGTTGGGTTGAGTCTTTGTTGGGTTTATGTATTGGGATGATTTGAGCTAACTTCCATTTGGAGGGAAAGCTTCGCTGCTAAGTGTTGTTGGCCTTTTTTTTCTGGAAGCCGTCTGTTGTGAACCAGTTGTACTGCAGCCACTTGGCTTATTGTACATCTTCCATTCGTTTATGAAACCCATTCCAGAATTCTGGAACCCTGTACCAGCTTGTACAGATCTAGTGGGTGGGTGCCATATATATTTGGAGTCACTTTGATGTCTCCGAAAAGTGTTTTCCGCCTCCGATCCAATGCCTCACAGTCATGCAAAATAGGGTTGACTGTTTCAGGTTCTCTGTTACAGAGTCTGCAGCTCAAATCTCCATGAAACAATGGGCATTATATGCCCATTGTATGCAGGTGACCTTTAACTGTCGCATGTCCAGTGAGAAGACCTGTTATGACTCTGAGCTGATTCCTGCTTGTTTTCAGCAGTAACTCAGCCCTACTAGCACATGTCCGTCCGATATACATCTTGCCATGTGTTTGACCGGGTACACTCTCCCAGTGTGAGTTGTGTTGGCTTCGGATCCAGGCTTTTTTTCGTTCGCGGACGGTGCTTTTTGGCACTCCCACGGCCGGCTCTGGACCCAGGTATTTTGTAGCTGATGCTCCCTTGGCAAGTGCATCAGCTCTTTCATTGCCATATATGCCCCGATGACCTGGAACCCATACCAGTACAACACTGTTATGTTGTGCCAGTCTGTCAAGTTCTTGTCGACATTCCCACACCAGCCTAGAGTTCACCTTAGGGCTTATAAGAGCCCCAATGGCTGCTTGGCTATCTGTGCATATGTTAACCCGCTGCAGTTCGAATGCCCTCAGGTTGTTTTCTCTTGCACATTGCAAGATTGCAAAAATCTCTGCCTGAAATACGGAGGTACATTCTCCCAGTGGAATATAAATGTTGAAATTTCCACCACTACAGAATATCCCTGCGCCCGAACCGTCTGCAGTTTTAGACCCGTCCGTATACCAGGTGTAACCCTGCAGTCTGGGTCTAGAGTTTCCTCTGTCCCATTCGTCTCGTGGGCAATTGTCCACTTGAAATGGTACTTCAGGCTTGTATCTTGATGTCATATGGTCAGAAATCATCATCCATTTGGCATCATTAATTTCATTTATTATTCTACTATGTCCTGATTTAACTGGTACGTTGCTCAGGTTTTCTCGCAGTCTATAAGTAGTTGTAGTTGTTGGTCTTACTTTATGGTGTCAAGTCCTACACTGTGAATAAAATCGATCTAAATCGCCTTGAGGCTTTTAAAATTTGTTGCTATAGAAGAATTTTAAAAGTTTTTTGGATGGAGAAGATTCGAAACTCCACAATACTAGAACGTCTCAGCAAGACTACTGAGATTATAAAAATCATCAAGAAGAGAAAGCTGGAGTATTTAAGACATGTAATGAGAGGCCCCAAATATAGGTTTCTACAAAATAATATGCAAGGGAAAATAGCAGGCAAACGCAGTCCAGGACAAAGAAGAACCTCATGGTTGAAGAACTTAAGAGATTGGTATGGGGTTGATACAAGCATACTATTTAGGGTGGTAGTGAATAAAATTATAATAGCTATGATGGTAACCAACGTTCTGGAAGGGCATGGTACAGTGATGGGCAAAGTACGGCCCGCGAAATTATTTAATCCGGCCCGCCGAGAGTCCATAGAAATGGATAGTAGGTATACATAAAGCTTTAACACAAAATGCATTTTTTCTATAATTCTGGCTCTCCTGTAGAATTTCTTAAAATTTGTGGCTCTCTATTAAAAAGGTTTGCCGACCACTGATGGTATGTACATGAAGAAGAAGAAGTGCGATATCTGCCTTTTATTTCCGTAAAATAAATATTTATTTAAAAACGAATAACCATTTTCAATTTCGTTGCAACACGAAACTACAGCCGCATCATTATTCCAGTTCAATGAGAGAGTGCAGCAAGCATCTCTACCGGTTTCGAAACTTATTAGTCTCTCATCAGGAGGCACATATGCTGCTCTCTCTGACCCAACTAGGACAAACCCCGGCGTGTAGTCACGGATTGCAACGAACGAAATGGCAGGGATGCCCTAGCGGCAACTGCTATCAAAAAAACAAGTTTTCAATCTAATAGCATATAAAACAACATCCAAAAATACCATTCTACATCCTACCAGACTGAAAACAATGGGAACCTTCTCTGGTAACACCTCCGAGGGTTCTACAATTTGCAAGCCATAACGGATGCAGAGACTAAGGAAGATGAGGGAATTTTACAATTTATAATTCACGTTCCATCTGCTCAGCGCGGTAAAGTTCCAACGAGAATGTTTTCTTTCGTACTCCAATGGGAGTAAACATAAATCAAAAATGAATAACCATTTTCAATTTCGTTGCAACACGAAACTACAGCCGCATCATTATTCCAGTTCAATCAGAGAGTGCAGCAAGCACCCCTACCGGTTTCGAAACTTATTAGTCTCTCACCAGGAGGCACATATGCTGCTCTCTCTGACCCAACTAGGACAAACCCCGGCGTGTAGTCACGGATTGCAACGAACGAAATGGCAGGGATGCCCTAGCGGCAACTGCTATCAAAAAACTAAGTTTTCAATCTAATAGCACATAAAACAACATCCAAAAATGTCATTCTACATCCTACCAGACTGAAAACTATGGGAACCTTCTCTGGTAACACCTCCGAGGCTTCTACAATTTGCAAGCCATAACGGATGCTGAGACTAAGGAAGATGAGGGAATTTTACAATTAGTTTTTTGATAGCAGTTGCCGCTAGGGCATCCCTGCCATTTCGTTCGTTGCAATCCGTGACTACACGCCGGGGTTTGTCCTAGTTGGGTCAGAGAGAGCAGCATATGTGCCTCCTGATGAGAGACTAATAAATTTCGAAACCGGTAGGGGTGCTTGATGCACTCTCTGATTGAACTGGAATAATGATGCGGCTGTAGTTTCGTGTTGCAACGAAATTGAAAATGGTTATTCATTTTTGATTTATGTTTACTCCCATTGGAGTACGAAAGAAAACATTCGCGTTGGAACTTTACCGCGCTGAGCAGATGGGACGTGAATTATAAATTGTAAAATTCCCTCATCTTCCTTAGTCTCAGCATCCGTTATGGCTTGCAAATTGTAGAAGCCTCGGAGGTGTTACCAGAGAAGGTTCCCATTGCTTTCAGTCTGGTGGGATGTAGAATGACATTTTTGGATGTTGTTTTATGTGCTATTAGATTGAAAACTTAGTTTTTTGATAGCAGTTGCCGCTAGGGCATCCCTGCCATTTCGTTCGTTGCAATCCGTGACTACACGCCGGGGTTTGTCCTATTTGGGTCAGAGAGAGCGGCATATGTGCCTCCTGATGAGAGACTAATAAGTTGCGAAACCGGTAGGGGTGCTTGCTGCACTCTCTGATTGAACTGGAATAATGATGCGGCTGTAGTTTCGTGTTGCAACGAAATTGAAAATGGTTATTCATTTTTGATTTATGTTTACTCCCATTGGAGTACGAACGAAAACATTCTCGTTGGAACTTTACCGCGCTGAGCAGATGGGACGTGAATTATAAATTGTAAAATTCCCTCATCTTCCTTAGTCTCAGCATCCGTTATGGCTTGCAAATTGTAGACGCCTCGGAGGTGTTACCAGAGAAGGTTCCCATTGTTTTCAGTCTGGTAGGATGTAGAATGACATTTTTGGATGTTGTTTCATGTGCTATTAGATTGAAAACTTAGTTTTTTTTTAAATATTTATTTCTATAAGAGTTTCCTTGCATTTGATTATTTTGCGCAAATCCTTCAGGAATTTTCAGATTGTGATCGGTGGACCGTACACTTTAATACAGCTATGTACAGGTATGGTTGAAAGCAATAATAAAACATGTAAAGAAAAAAAGAGGGCACAAAATGGGCGATGGAGAGATAAAAATACGCTGATGACACCGTGTTAGTAGCAGAGTGTGAAGACGACCTACAAAGATTACTGCACGAATTCAACATTAACGCAAAAGAAATAAATATGAAAATATCAGCTCAAAAAACAAAAAGCTTAGTAATAGCCAAAGAACCAATAAGATGCAAATTGGAGTTGTAAAAAAACTCATGTAAAAGCTCATTATTACGAACACTCCCAAACACAGAACCATATAACAAATAGAATAATTACTCAAATATACAGAATAACCAGATATGTATCATAGGGCATAAAAACATCCACCTTCATTATATTTCCAGCCAAAGCTGGCTGTTGCCCACAACCATCATAAGTAAGTACATACTCAAATCCTCAATTTTGTTGACTGATATAACATAACGTAAACAACAACAACTGGCGGCTATACACAAAATTGTTTTCAGCAATTTTGTTGTCGAAACTGCGAATTTTTCACTCGAAAATTGCCACTGTTAATGACAAGAACGTGCACTGATCCTATGAGTCGTTGGACGCAAACTGAGCAGTATCAGTAATGTAGCCAATTTTTGGGGCTAATCACTTAATACCATAGTGATATATCAAGATAACTGCACGAATTCTACGTTAACGCAAAAGAAATGAACATGAAAATATCAGCCCAAAAAACAAATAGCTTAGTAATAGCCAAAGAACCAATAAGATGCAAATTGGAGTTAGAAAATAAAATTATACAACAAGTAAATGACTTTCAAATACTAGCCCAGTAAATTAACGGGAAATTCGACGATACCGTGTAATTTTCAGGGGCAACTCCGAATTGCATGAAAACTTGGATTTAGGTTCTACTTACCCTCCACTTCAAAGTTGAAATTGTGCCGTTGGTTGCTTTTACTTGGGGGGTGACAGTCACCCCTTCTAGGGGGTGAAAAAACATACTTTCAAGATAAGACCGTAAATGAATAAATTGACTGACTTTAAGCAACTTTTGTTCTATAGAGTTTTTTACGTAAGTCAATACTTTTCGAGTTATTTGCCATTGAAAATGTTGATTTTTCGACAAAAAAACTACGTTTTCAGACGGATTTTCGCAAATAACTCAAAAAGTAAATATTTTATCGAAAAAAATATTCTTAGCAAAAGTGTAGCCAATAAAAAACTCAAAAAAATGGTGTATCAGTAAAGTCTATCAATCAAATAAAAACAGAGTTGTAGCTCATGAAAAATACGTTCTTATTCGTCTAATTCCAAATCAAAGATTTTAAGGTGAAATTACCGAAAAATTAAGCACTTTTCGGGAAAAAACCATTTAAACTTTTTTAAAGTATTTATAAAAATCTTTGTTTTAATTGTTAACAAAAGTTTTAGCATTAAAAATAAGCGAGTTACGCTAAAAATAAAGTTGGCCTTCTTTTTTTTTTGTAAAAAATCATGAAAATCTCGCCGTGTTTAGCTCCCCAAATGAAATTAATCGGTATCGCTTTACAAACAATTTACTGACCTATCTATTTTTTATATGATCTGTCAGTCTCACCGGTTTAAAGTGTTTATTTTTGAAAGGGTTATAATTGAGAAAGCTTGAATGGGTCACTAATCACGAGTGTATGCAAATTTTGAACAGCCATATCTTAACCAATTTTTGTCTTACAGAGAAACAAAATGAAACTAGCATATTTATAATAGCAAAACCTACATTTTTTTACTCTTTAAGATTTTTCTTTATCATTAATACTTTTTAAGTTATTTTGAAGAAATGAAATTTTTGAAAAATTTTTAGAATTTTCTTTTTATTATAAAACCAAATGTTTTAAAAAAAAAGAGAACTTCAAACCAATCAAACTTACAGATCATATAAACAATACACATACAGTTAAAATAGATGGTAAAGACAAATGATTAATTTCATTTAGGGTGCTAAATAGAGGGAGGTTTTAACAATTTTTTTACCAAAAAAAAGGGCCAACTTTTTTTTTCAGTGTAACTCGTCTATTGTTGTTGCTGTAAACTTTTGTAAAAAACAAATAATAAGCTTTTTTTCGATACTTTAAAAATTTTAATAAGGTTTTCCCGAAAAACGCTTCTTTCTTCGGTGATTTCGCGTTGAATTATTCGATTTGGAATTAGACGAATAAGAACGTATTTTTCATGAGCTACAACTTTGCTTCTGCTCAATTTGTAGACTTTACTGGTACACCATTTTTTCGTTTTTTTATAGGCTACACTTTTGCTAAAAATATTTATTTCGATAAAATATCTACTTTTTGAGTTATTTGGGAAAACGGTCTGAAAACGTAGTTTTTTGTCAAAAAATCAACAATTTAAATCGCGAATAACTCGAAAAGTGTTGACTAAAAATTTTTATAGAACAAAAGGTGCTTAAAATAAGTCAATTTATCCATTTCCGGCCTTATTTTAAACACGCGTTTTTCACCCCCCGAGAAGGGATAAATGTCACCCCTCAAGTAAAAGCAACCAACGGCACAAATTCAACTTTGAATTGGAGGGTAAGTAGAACCTAAATCCAAATTTTCATGCAATTCGGAGTTGCCCCTGGAAATTACACTCCAAAACGGTCATTTATTGGGCTATACCTGGGACTTAATCTATCAGCCGACAAAAATATCGAAGAAGAGGTAAAAGACCAAATAATTAAAGCCAGTAGAACGGCTGGGTGCCTAAACGACACAATTTAGAAAAACAATCACCTAAAAGTGAGGTCTCCCATGTTTTCTCAACTGTCATCAATACGACTAACTTCACGCGTAACTTTGATACGAGAATTATAAAAAAAAATATGCATTGAAATCCAGATCCCGTAATTTTTTGAGCGTTATAAAGTGAGTACAAAGACAAACATGTTTCTTTTTTTGTAATTACAGCTTCAATTTACCGTACACTTCTCGTAGACTGCCGATAAGGTAGAGTCGTGTTGAGAAAACCTGGCGTACCCTAAAAGTGTAAACAAAGGGCCAAATATATAAGTCAGTTATTAGGCCAGTTATAACGCACGACCGAAACAAAACCAGATACAAGCAAAACACAAAAACATCTGGAGACCAACGAAACGAAGATCTTAAGAAGGATTGCTGGAAAAAAACTACAGGACAGGGTAAGAAGTGAGGGAGAAATCAGACCCATATGTGGGGTAGGCAATATAAATACCTGAATCAAGGATAGTAAAAATAGCCGGTCAAGTCACCGGTAGGTACAAGAAGTATAGAACGCCCAAGGAAAAGATGGAATGACAATGTAGGGATAGAATGAAAGGCTCCGTTGAAGAAAAACAGGCAGTACTTCCTATATGACAGAAAAAGAAGAAGAATATATTTCAGCCAATGCATGGCTGTTGATCTACAAGAGCATGTCAGATTATATCAACCTCAATTTTAATAACACATAACCTGCTCAACAACTTGTCGGTTATATACTCTTTGAACACAATTTTTCTTATTTATATTTTTGAAAACAATTTCTGTAGTGGAAATCGAAACATCAAATCTTTTTGAGGTTAAAACGTAATTCTCATTACAAACAACTGTGGCTAGTTCCATATAAGTCATCAGTTGGATACTTAGTGTATCTGTCGGCTTGTATCCTAAAGCACAAAAGTTTAATAATGTCTTAATAACAGCCCGAAAAATTAATTTCCATTTATGATAAAACAATTAACGCGTCGTAGACTGCTTAAACATTTCCTTCGGCAGCAAAATAAAAATTCTAAAGCACAAGGTGTGTGCGTAGTTGGATATCAACAACGCTGACAAAATAATTACCAATTACCTTGTAAGATGCGCAACAACCGTAATTTTAAAAAGTGCCACTTTCTGACATCAATATCCTCATGTGGACACACAAAATTACGACTAATTTAATTCTTACATTATACTTACCGAATTCATAATCTGTGTCCTAAGGGCTTGAATGATAGTCAAGGTAAGGGAGCAGCTGCAAGGTGTAAGAAGGAGCAAAAGCAGAGTCGGGATTACTGATTTAATATATTGTATGTGGTTCATTTTTTAATCTATTTATGTGCCTTATACAATATTATATTTAAATACATATTATGTTTATATACATTTTTATATAACAAAATTGACGTTTCGATTTCCACTCCGGAAATTGTTTACAAAAAAAATTATTCAGATATTGTGTTGAAAAAGTGTTTAACCAAAAATAGGTTGAGGAGAAGGGGACAAGCCACAATTTCATCAAAAATGAGTTAAAGTAGAAATCGCACACTTTAAGGCCATATTAATGTCCCAAACAGATAATTTCAGCTGATTTTTCATAGATGGCGCCGCTGTAGTAAGTCCCGTTATGTCACCCTAACTTTATATTGCAACAGAAGGAGACAAGCCAAAGTAGTAATCAACATGGTGGCGGGACATTCCCGTGCATGTAAATGGAAAATAGACATTTCTGAATTTGATTCTGAACGCACTGACCAAGATCCAATACAGTATGCGCAACTAGCAACGATTCCTAAAACATAAACTTAGGAAAGGTATGTTTATTAAATGTGTGGCTTATCCCCTTATGTTATATTTCTGGAAACTAGAAATATTAGGATTGTTCTAAAGGTTTTTTGTGGCTTATCCCTTTTTAGTAAAATACTTACTTTATTCTAGGAAAATGAATAGGTTTATACCCCATAGATTCCTCCAGGTGTCTTGCCAACTCCAGAAAAGAAGGCGCCTTCTAGATGGAGACACAAGGATAGCCAACGACATAAAAAAATTAAGCGCAAGACTAAAAGAAATATAGGTTACGAATATATAAATACAAAAGGGAAGAAAATAGAACCAAAAAAATTAGGTGCACCTTGCGGTTGCACAAAACAGTGTAGATAGAAATTGGTGCTTGCCAACAGATTCTACCAGATACTGAGAATAATGAACCACTGGAAGACACTGAACACTTGGACCCCTTTTCAGCTATTAAAAATATTGACAACTGAATTATTTTACTGCTGCATTTTATGTTCATTCTTAAAATATAATTTTTTATACAAAAGGGGATAAGCCTCATATTTTTTCAAAAAATGTTCAAAAACTCAAAAACCGTTAAATAAACATTTGTGTTACTTTTATAGTGTATTTAATAACATATTTCCAAACGATTATGGGCCTTACTTCCGAGAAAAATGTAAAAATTGGATTTCAGGATTTGAAAATAAGTTTAAAATGATGTTTTCTCCAAAGTATTGTTTGGTGGCATGTCCCCTTCTGGTCCCAAGGTCTTTAATTGAGGTTAATATACTTAGCAGCCAAGGTGTTGTAAGCAACAGCCATGCTTTGGATGAAAAGGTCTGAGGGCGAATGTTCCCTATGGTACATCAAACTCTTATTATTCTGTGTATTTCTGCATTATTTCTATATGCTTTATGCGATTCTGTGTGTGGGAGTGTTCGTATCGTATTTGTCTATTGTATGTTGCATAATATGTATTATGTAGAATTGTACACGTCTTCTTCTTCTTTGTGTGCCGTGCTTGTTTGCAAGCGTTAGCTATCGTCGTATTAACTAGCTGATGAAATGTTTCTCGGTCGGCAGCTATGTGAAATAATTCCTCGACCGTCTGTTACAGAAAATAAGGATCGAGAGATGTTACTGAATAAATAAAATGAATAACAAACAATATATTCCACAATATATAATACAAAATTCAGTTAATCTCTCTATCTCATGTCAGGGATTTATTATGGGTTAGTAGAAGGTGATCCGGTTATTTCTGAGCATTAAAACAACCCATAGCTACGAAGATTTATTTAACATAAACTATAAAATAAAACATAAAATGGGGGAATTAGGTCAAAAATATAAGAACATGTATAATGACTATTGAAACTATTAACTATAAAATAAATATAAAGTACTGTTAAGGCTTAAAAACCCTAACTTATCACATATATATATATATATATATATATATATATATATATATATATATATATATATATATATATATATATATATATATATATATATTGATGTGATCTTGATTATTGATATGAGATAATATTCTTATATGTCACTTAATTTAATCAATGTATTAATACTAATCTAATTAATTAACCAGATCACATATCAATATGTTTTCAATCTCAGGGCGAATTATAAATTAATTACTTACTTTCGTGGCTTCAAATATTTCTTAATGGTTCCTAATCGGGATAGAAAAGAAAAGAGTAAAAAAAATACACATATGGGTTACAATTATAATCAAAATATTTTTTATTTTATTTAAAAGGCAATCAATGCTTAATATTTGCTATTTCTTATTATTCTTAAACATAACATTTACAAATGGGAATCTTATTTCCTTTTGGTTTTCAATTGAAAGTTTTTATTAACATTTAACTATTAGGAGTTATTAGGAACAACTCTATTTAAGTTTGATGAAGCTTTTCTGATATTATTGATTATGTTATTCAATTTTTTATGTGGAATTTAATACGAAAAACCCATACATTCATGTCCAAACAAATGAGACTGACCTTTTCCTGGTGAACTGAAAATGTCCTCACACAAGACCCGTTTCCTGCTATCCTTGGCTGCGATTAAACCTCGTCCTGGCTTCCAGTAATGTTCTCCTTTGAAAAACTAGCTCGAATAGCTCTCGTTCCTGCTTTTGTCGTGATGCTGTGTTCTACCTTTTTCGAAACTGCTATCAGCTACCGGGACACTCTTGGCTCAAGGAGGTTCTTTTACTCTCGACCTGGCCTACTTCTCGTTCCACGATAGATACACCACACTCACGGAACTATACCGGCTTTCTCACTCTCCGTACACTACCGTCTACTACTCGACTTCACTTCTCGACAGCTCAAAACATTATGATCTCTTTTTGTCATTCATTCCCCTACTTTCTAAATATCCCTTCCAGATTCACAAATCAAACTTCCACCACCAACTCTCATTCGCAGTATTCCTCAAAACCAATTTTTAAACTTTCTAAATATGCTTAATGGATTTCAAAGAAAATAGTTAATTCCCATTCTAAAATTACTTTCTACTATATACAAATTTTAATGACCTATTCTCTATTTCCACTTAGTCTTATTTAGCATCGGCTAATGACCGATCCTTCCGCGAACAACGATAATGGCCTATTATCGATTTCACTTGAGTCTTATTTAATCACTTCTTAAAATTAAATATAACAATTTGTTGTATACAGGTTGTTCTAAATTTATATGCCCGTGGTTGAGAAAATTGAAAATATTTTATATTAAATTGAATTCTGTTTATAATTATCAAAAGTTAATTTTCATATCAAATAGAAATATAACAAATCCCCGCCTTGTATTCGATAAAATTTATCTGCATTTTTAAATAAATTTTCTCGAGGCAAAACCAACTCCCTGTATATTTCCTTACTTTAATCTACGTCTTATATCCTAACTTACTATCTACTTCATGTAATTCTGTCTTTTATTCGTGATATTTGTATACATCGTGAATATTATAAATTCCTCGGATCTTTTCCGAGTTCCTGTGCCTCAACTCATAACTATTTATCCCAGTTTCATTATTTACGATGTACGGGCCTTCGAAAACAGGCATCAACTTTGCGCAAATGCCCCCAGGAAGATTTGATACTCGTAATGCCCTCACGAGTACTTTTTCACCCTTTTGGAAAGTCACTGGTCTTCTTTTTCTATTTTGTTCCTGTCTTTGGATATATTTTTCGTTGCTTCGCCGTAACCTTCTCTGTACGGTTTCAACCACCTGTTGATATTCTTTTGGCTCTTGGTCTTCCCATGGCCTTATCGGCAGTACACCCTTCATGATGTATTCTGGGGTCTCTTTTGTTACTGTGCTCGGAATTGTATTTAGATACCTTTCTATTTCCGCCATTTTCCTGTCCCAGTGGCGATGTTGACCATCTGTTGCAATGCGAGGAAATTTCGTCACTTCCTGTATGAATCGTTCCGACGGATTACTCTGTGGATGCCTGATGCTGACAAAATTTGTCTCTATTCCTCGTTCTCGAAGTTGTCCCTTGAAGCGATCATTTCGGAAATACGTTGCATTGTCTAGTAGAATCTTTTTTGGTGTTCCTACTATGGCTATAAAATTGTCGATTTTTCTTAATATTTCTTCCCCCTTTGTGGTGCGGCAACTATATAATTTTACGTATTTTGAAAACACATCCACCATTACCAGAATATGTTTGTTCCTTTTAGTGGTCATAATTAGATCGCTTAACATATCTATTGCTACAATGTCTAGTTTGTTTCGGGCTTCAATATTTTTGGCAACATTTTCGTTTTTGAAATTCCGACTCTTATATTTTTGACATACATCGCACTTCTGGGTAATTTCCTTTGCAATGCGGTAATCCTGTCGGCTGATGTAATTTTCCCTAAAAACGAGCCAAACTTTTCTCCTACCGATATGCCCATTGTCCTCATGTAATTTCTTTATTATCTTTTCGGCCAATGTCTGTGTCACTAAATATAGTTCCTTTCCGTCTATTCTCTTAAAATATATGTTATTTTCTACTTCCGCTCTTCTTTTCTCTCTTTCCTCTAGGTCTTCCTGGTTTGTCCTTATCTCATTTAATGAATATATCCCTTCTTCTTGTATTAATCTATTTAGTCCCACCTGTAGAGTAATTGTTTCCTTTTTTCCGGTGTCCTCATCCCGTGTTAGAGCGTCGGCTATTATGTTGTCTTTTCCTTTTATATATCGGAACTCAAAATCATACTCCTGTAATAATAGAATGCCTCTATGTATTCTATTATTTACTAATCTATTCTTCATGATATGTACTAAAGCTGCATGGTCTGTTTCGATTGTGAATTTTGCTCCCAATAAGTAAAACCTCAATTTGTTTACGCAATATAGTACACTGGCAAACTCCAATTCTGTAACACTATATTTTCTCTCATGTGTTTTAGTCACTCGAGATATAAAACATATCGGCACTTCTTGGTCGTTTTGTATTTGAGACAGAACTCCTGCAAATTTTTGTATGGACGCATCAGTTCGGAGTATAAAAGGTAAATTGTAAATAGGGTGGTATATTTTCGTTCCTTTTGCGAATTCTCGTTTTAATGTTTCGAAAGCTTCCTCCTGTTCTTCTTTCCAATTCCATTTTATTCCTTTTTTAAGCAATTTTATCAGAGGGATTTCCTTTTGGCTTAAATCGGGAATCAGCTTTTTAAAATAATTTATCGTGCCAAGAAAACCTCTCAATGTTTTCAAATTCGTTGGTCTTGGGTATTCATCTATGAGCTGGACTCTGTCTTCGGCTAATCTTACTGTTTTGGTGTCCAATTGAAAACCCAAATACATGACTTCTTTTTGAAAAAATTGACATTTTTCAATGTTTAATTTCAATCCCGCTGTGTCCAATTCTTTCAGAATTATTTCTATGTGTTCCAGATGACTCTGAGTATCTTGTGAAAAAATTAATAAATCATCGATATAATGAACTATGAAATCTTCATGGCGATTCAAAATGGTATGTAGAGCTCGGACGAGTGCAGCACAAGCACTCTGCAATCCAAATGGCACTACCTTAAACCGGTAGACAATACCATCAATAGAAAAAGCGGTGTAGTTTCTACACTTTTCAGCTAACGGTATCAACCAAAAACTGTGTTTTAAGTCAATTTTCGAAAATATGTGTGACCCGGTGATTCTTCCAAAAATGGCCTCGATGTTTAGAGGTGATTCATATTGTGATACAGTGTGCTGGTTGATATTCCTGGCATCTAAACATAATCTCAATTCTCCATTGCTTTTCTTTACTATCACAATCGGGTTAACATACGGTGAATCACATCTTTCGATGATTTGATCTTCCAACATTTTATTTATTTCTTCTTTCACCTCTTGTCGATACTTGTATGGAATCGGGTAAGTCTTTGATCGAAAATTTCCCAAGTTTTTCACCTCAAATGAATGTTCGTACTTTTTAGCCACTCTGTTTTCCTCATTGATCAAATTTTCGTAGTTTCTTAACATCACCCGCAATTCTTTTTCTTTCCCTTCTCCACATATCAATTTTCTGTCTTTTTTTTCAGATTCTTCACACATGTTTACCATGCATTCTGCATCCTCGTTTGCATATACCTCCTCTTCAAATACCACTGTTTCAATCATATTCTTTTCACTTTCATTTTTTAGCTTTATTTCTTCTTCTCCTGAGCTCGTCTCTTCTTTTGAGGAATCCCAGGTTTCCTTTGTTTCTGATACTCTCAAATTTTCTTCTTCTGGGCTCAACTCTTCTTTTGAGGAGCCACAGGTTTCATTTTCTTTTATCCTTTTCTGACTTTTTCTCCCTTTTCTTCTTTGTCCTTGCTTCGTTGCCAAATTCATTTCCACTGTTTGTTCTTTACCTGATTCGTCCGTATTTTGTTTCTCCTGTTCCTTGTCCTGTTCCTTTTCTTTTTCTTCTGTTGTTTTCTTCTATGGCTTGTTTTGTTTCCTGTTGATTGTCATCCATTTTTTGCTGTGTTTCATCCATTTTTTGATCCACTTTATCCATTTTCTTTGATGTTTCTTCCATGGCTTGTTTCGTTTCACGTTGATTTTCATCTAGTTTTTGTTCCATTCTTTGTGACTGGAGTTGCATCATTTGTAATATTTTATCTATTCCTGATAATTCTTGCTGTTCTGATGCCATGATTGTCGTGTCTAAAATGTCTTCTTGGTCTGAATTATTCTCTTGATTTGAATGTTCTTTTTGTTTTTTGTTGTCTTTGCTTTGGCTTCTTGTCACAGACATTTGTTTTCAAGAAGTACTGTCCCCGCCAAATATGAAATTTTACTAGTATGTTACCAAGACGACTTTTTCTCACCCAAATATTATAAATTGTCAATAAATATATCAAATGTAATATCGTAAAAATAAAATATTAAATCAGTTATGTAAAATTTGTACCTAAAGAGATCTAAAATTTTATGTTATCAAATGTAAGTATCTCACTTTTTACCACAGGCATATAAATTTTCAAATACCGGCTTTACTCTTTCTATCCTTCAAATTTGCCACTAGAAATACTTTACAATGCCCTCCACGTTGGACGACAGTTGATGTGATCTTGATTATTGATATGAGATAATATTCTTATATGTCACTTAATTTAATCAATGTATTAATACTAATCTAATTAATTAACCAGATCACATATCAATATGTTTTCAATCTCAGGGCGAATTATAAATTAATTACTTACTTTCGTGGCTTCAAATATTTCTTAATGGTTCCTAATCGGGATAGAAAAGAAAAGAGTAAAAAAAATACACATATGGGTTACAATTATAATCAAAATATTTTTTATTTTATTTAAAAGGCAATCAATGCTTAATATTTGCTATTTCTTATTATTCTTAAACATAACATTTACAAATGGGAATCTTATTTCCTTTTGGTTTTCAATTGAAAGTTTTTATTAACATTTAACTATTAGGAGTTATTAGGAACAACTCTATTTAAGTTTGATGAAGCTTTTCTGATATTATTGATTATGTTATTCAATTTTTTATGTGGAATTTAATACGAAAAACCCATACATTCATGTCCAAACAAATGAGACTGACCTTTTCCTGGTGAACTGAAAATGTCCTCACACAAGACCCGTTTCCTGCTATCCTTGGCTGCGATCAAACCTCGTCCTGGCTTCCAGTAATGTTCTCCTTTGAAAAACTAGCTCGAATAGCTCTCGTTCCTGCTTTTGTCGTGATGCTGTGTTCTACCTTTTTCGAAACTGCTATCAGCTACCGGGACACTCTTGGCTCAAGGAGGTTCTTTTACTCTCGACCTGGCCTACTTCTCGTTCCACGATAGATACACCACACTCACGGAACTATACCGGCTTTCTCACTCTCCGTACACTACCGTCTACTACTCGACTTCACTTCTCGACAGCTCAAAACATTCTGATCTCTTTTTGTCATTCATTCCCCTACTTTCTAAATATCCCTTCCAGATTCACAAATCAAACTTCCACCACCAACTCTCATTCGCAGTATTCCTCAAAACCAATTTTTAAACTTTCTAAATATGCTTAATGGATTTCAAAGAAAATAGTTAATTCCCATTCTAAAATTACTTTCTACTATATACAAATTTTAATGACCTATTCTCTATTTCCACTTAGTCTTATTTAGCATCGGCTAATGACCGATCCTTCCGCGAACAACGATAATGGCCTATTATCGATTTCACTTGAGTCTTATTTAATCACTTCTTAAAATTAAATATAACAATTTGTTGTATACAGGTTGTTCTAAATTTATATGCCCGTGGTTGAGAAAATTGAAAATATTTTATATTAAATTGAATTCTGTTTATAATTATCAAAAGTTAATTTTCATATCAAATAGAAATATAACAATATATATATATATATATATATATATATATATATATATATATATATATATATATATATGTAAATAATATACGAAATTAATATTCACACCTCCGTCTCTCCTACCATTCGTAGACCGGTTTCTGCATTATTGCGTCATCAGTACGACTTTATAGGAAAGACGGAGATGAGAACATTCCTTTCGTATATCTGAGGCCGCGATGCAGCCAAAAAGTCATTCAAAGACTGGTGCAATCTGAATTATATGCAAACAATCTACCTACTTGTTTTGGTAATGAAACCTGTATGGCCTTCCACTTTGATATATATATATATATATATATATATATATATATATATATATATATATATATCCTCTTAACATTGCGGACTCGGTATTAAGGTTTTGACCATACACAACGGACTCGGGCGATTTACGGCCTCAATATACGGAGTCCGTAATTTTTTTCATGTATTTCTTTTAACTGGTTGTCATTTTCTACCAAAGTTTTGTTGAATGAGAAACTAGAGACCTCTACCTACCAAACAAAAATGTTACAAATCTTGTTGGTGTCTTAGAATTCCTGTAAATCTTAAAACAAAATGAGTCCGTAACGTCGCTTATAGTTCAGCCATTTGCCGTTGGAGGTCGCTTTTATGTGTATATTCAATGTGTATATCCTTCATGTGTTAAACTATAATACGACATTATGACCTCGACTTAGCTGGCAACACTGTTGCTCAAATATTGAATCATTCTATCCCGCATATTTTACAATCGTCTTGCTTACAGGTGATTTACTGGTATTATTCATTTTTATGTGTTAGAAAATGTATTGAATTGCATTAGGTATATTTTATTTTATTAATAGTCATACGCGAGGATATTTTGTTTCACAGAAATTTTCCACAATTCTTTAAATTTTCATTAACACATGTATTAAGGTAGGTATGTATATATGTTTGTAATTCAGAATATAACTATCGCTGTTACATAAATAAAAATAAATATTGTTTTCGCCCATTCTAAAAAAATGTGAAAACGTTGAATTTATGCATGTCTGTCTGTCTGTCTATAAACACAACTTCTTCCCGTCATTAGACCAGATAGAAGGATAATAAATGAGGCTAAATGCAATGTTGAATGAAAGCTTATAACCTAAGGATGGTATTAATTAATCAATCAATCAGTCAATCGCGTCCACTGCTGGACGTAGGCCTCCCTCAGTTCTTTACAGTATTCTCTACACTGGGCCTCTTGTAGCCAGTTTCCTGCTATGTCGTCGGTCCATCTAGTCGGTGGTCGTCCTCGGCTTCTTTTATAGTTTCTGTGCCTCCATTCCATGATTCGTTGTGTCCACCGTCCATCTTGTGTTCTAGCTAAGTGCCCTGCCCAGTTCCACTTAAGCGTCGTATCGTTTTCGATGACGTCTTGAACTCCTGATCTTTGCCTGATTTGTTGGTTTGTTATGTGGTCTCGAAGGCTCACGTTCAGCATTGCACGTTCCATGGCTCGTTGTGTGACTCTGATGTTATTTGCTGATTTTTGTGTCAGTGCTAAAGTCTCTGCTTCATAAGTTTGTACTGGCAAAACACATTGGTTATAAACCTTTCGCTTAATACACCTAGGAATTGAGCTTTTTAGAATATGGCTTACTTTGCAAAATGCTGCCCATGTAAGGCCTAATCGCCTCTGTGTGGATAGTATTAAATGTGGTAAATTTGCCCTTGCACTTCCGGTTTTATAGTTACAACCGGAGGTACTGTTATAAAGTCACCGAAATAGTCCACGCGATATATTATTCGACGCACCTTAGCAAGATGAGAACAAATTAATATATACTTCCGGTTTCATGCCTGTCCGTCCGTCAGTCTGTCTGTCGGCGAATATAACTCCTCCGTTATTAAAATAAATAGAGTGACAAATGAGGTGTCGAATGGGAATTTCTAACCCAAAAATTTTATTAGAGGTATATTAGAAATTTGATTTCTGACTTCCGGTTTTACAGTTGAAACCGGAAATATTGTTTTACAATCGCTGAAATAGTACAAGCGAAATATTAGTTGACAGCAAGACGAAAACTAATATATACGTCCGGTTTCATGCATGTTTGTCCGTCCGTAAACACAACTTCTTCGTCATTATACTAGGTAGAATGACAAATGAGGTGTCAAAAGAAAGTTTATAACCAAGGAAGGTACTAAAGGGGGTAGAAATTTGACCAAGGATTTCTGGTTTTAGAAATGAAACCGAAAATACTGCGAAAATGAAACATCGTCAGAATAGTACAAGCGATATATTATTCGACGCGCCTTAGTAAGACGAGAACAAATATATATTTCCGGTTTCGTGACTGTCTGTCCGCGAATATAACTCTTCCGTTATTAATACCGATAGAATGACAAATGAGATATCGAATGAAAGCTTGTAACCCAAGGGTGGTATTAAAGATGAGAAATTTGACGCCCGACTTTCGGATTTAGAGTTGCAAACGGAAGTACCATTTTAAAGTCACCTAAATAGTATAAGCGATATATTATTCGGCGTGCCTTAGCAAGATGAAAACAAATGTATATTTTTGATTCTTACATCATTTCCGATTAAATAATTCTAACCGGAAAGTGCCATATTATAGTTGCAGAAATAGTACATTGTGACATAGCAATCGAAGCTTATTGAAAAGTCGAGCATGAATTTTTAGTTCAGGTTTGGAAGTCATTTCAGGTTAAACAGTTATGACCGAAAGTTTAGTAAAAATTACTCAAAATTAGTGAAATCGTATATCAATCGACGGACGCAAAGTTACACGAATAGTTCAAATATCGACTTCCGGTTCTACTTTCGGTCACTTTGGATGAAAACCTAGAATTTACGAATTCCAATTACTTGTTTTGAATAGTAAGAAGAATAATCGCAAAAACACTATTGGACAGATAAATGAGTAATGAGATTAGACACATATGCAGAATAAACAACATCAAAGAATGAGTGCAAAAAAGAAGAAGAGAATGGAATAGGCTTACCAGTAAAATGTAAGAAGACAGAATAGTTAGAATAATACGGGATAAATAGCATTTCAAAAAGAAGCACATATCTACCACGAAAGAGACGACATGATAATATTTCATTTGAGTAGGAGGCACAGCCGAAGAAAAACAGGCATTTTGCCTATTAGGTAAATGACGGATTTGCTTGAAAATATGGATTTAGGTTCCTTTTCCCCTTTACTTCAGTTTTGGACGTGAGCCCAGGGTTGCTTTTACTTGAAGGGTGAAAGCCACCCCTTCTCAAAAATGGATAAACTGACTAATTCTAAGCAACTTTTGTTTTATTGGATCTTTTCACGTTTAAGATAATACTTTTTGAGTTATTTGCGAGTGAAACTGTCCATGTTTCAACAAAAAAAAACACAAATTTATAGACGGTTTTTCACAAATAACTCAAAAAGTAAGTATTTTATCCAAAAAAATATTCTTAGCAAAAATGTAGCTTATAAAAACATGAAAAAATAGAATATGAATTAAGTCTGTAAACCCTGTAGAAGCAGAGTTATGAAAAGTAGGTTCTTGTCGTCAAATTCCAAATTGAACATGTCAACGTTAAATAACCAAAAAATTAAGGACTTTTCAGGGAAAACTCATCAAAATTTTTTTAAAGTGTTTAATAAAAGCTTTGTTTTTGATTTTTATAACAGTTTTTAGCACCAAAATTAAGCAAGTGACGCGACGCTCAAAATAAAGTTGTTTCCTTTTAGTGGAGTCACTGAAGGTGGATATGAGTTATTACCTCCGATTTCGTTGAACCTCCATCGATTTGTATGAAAATTTGTGAGTAGTTAGAGGATATCTCAAGGAACAAAGGTGACATGGTGCCAACTTGCGCTTTTACCCTGAGGTGGATGTCACCCCTTCTCGGGGGTGAAAATTATTTTATTCAAAATAACCCCATAATTCGATAGAGGAACAAATTCTAAGCAACATTTGTTATATAAAGTTATTAAAATAAATGTAAACTTTTTGAGTTATTAAAGATCATAGATTTTAATTTTTCTTGAGAAAAATACATGTTTTTAACCGATTTTTCATCAATAGCTCAAAAACTATAAGATTTTACAAAAAAGTTATTATTACCAATGTTGAAGCTAATAAAAAACGGAATAAACTCCTTACTAGAAAAACCTTTTAGTGTTAACTAAAAGTGAGTTATAGGTAATTGAATGTATATTTTTTTCGGCGAGTAAAAAATCTAAGTGTTCAAGCTGAAATAACGGAAAAATGATGCATTTTATAACATAAACTTATTAAACATTTGTCAAAGTACTTAAAAATATCTATCAAATGAGCCCCGAACATGTTGATGGCATTAAAATTTATGCTCCAAAATTTTTTCAAAATTTATCTTTTAAAAATGTTTCCAAAAAATGTTATGTTTTTTTTTAATACCTCCGTCCACTTTTACGATATCATGTTCACCTAAAAACCGTTTGAAAGTTAGTTTGAAGGGCTATTTCACCACGTAAAACTTAATCTTTTATACCTCTTACTTTTTTAAAAATAAAAGGTTAATTCAAGATTTAAACGTTTCTATCTCGGCTATTTTTTACCCTATAGAAATAGTAAAATATTTGACAGAAAAAGCTAAAATTAGGTTCTATATAATTTTTTACGTATTTTGATTATTTTTGGAGTTATTATCAAAAGAATATGAAAATTACAATAATTTGAAAAATTATGATTTTTTTAAATTATATCTTTTTTTCAAAAATATGCATTCTAAACCGGTCAAAATTATTGAAATCATTACTTATGCTAATATAAAGAAGTTCTTGTAAGGATTATTATAAATTTTAATTTTTGTGGAAATGGATTTTTTTTTAATTCCAAGGGGTTCTCTTATTTTCATAATAACTTGCTTAATTTTGACGCTATTCACTTATTCTTAAGCTCATTTGATAGTTATTGCGAAGTACTTTGACAAATATTTAGCAGGTATATTTTATACATTGCATCGTTTTCCCGTTATTTAAGCTTGAATACTTAGATTTGACTACTCGTCGAAACATGTATGATCTTTAAGTTTCACCAACCGGTTCAAAGTGCTTATTTTTGAAAAGAAAGTGGTTACTGATAAAATAAAAAAACTAACTTCGAAATGTTGAAAAAAAAATGCTTTTTTTAAAAATTATATTAAAAAGTGTTATAAGAAAGGAAAAATTTAGAAAAGTAAATAAAAGTTTTGAGTTTTCTGCATATTTTCCCAAAAAGTGCTTCATTTTTTGGTTATTCCACGTTGAAATACTCGATTTGTAATTTGAGTCTACAGACTTCATGAATGTACCGTTTTCTATTTTTTATAAGCTATATATTTGCTAATATTATTTTTTTTACAAATTATTTAGTTGTTGAGTTATTTACGAAAAACCGTCTAAAATCGTGGTTCTTTTCGTTGAAAAATTAACATTTTCACTCACAAATAACTGAAAAGTATTAACTTAGAGCAAAAATTCTATAGCACAAGAGTTGCTTAAAATTTGCTAATTTATCCATTTCCGTACATTTTTTGAACGTACGTTTTTTCGCCTACAATATTTCATCTCCCAAGTAAAAGCAACCAATGGCACAAGTTCAGAAGTAAAGTTGAGTACTTATAAGAGGAACCTATATCCAAATTTTTGTGAAATTTTATCGCCGTATTTCACGTTAATTCATCGCCGTATTTCATTTTACTGACCTATATACAGGTTGTCCCGAAAAGATTGGTCATAAATTATACCACACATTCTGGAGTCAAAAATAGTTCGATTAAACCTAACTTACCTTAGTGCAAATGTGCTCATAAAAAGTTACAGCCCTTTGAAGTTACAAAATGAAAATCGATTTTTTTCAATATATCGAAAACTATTAAAGATTTTTTATTGAAAGTGGACATGTATCAATCTTATGGCAGGATCATCTTAAAACAAAATTATAGTGAGATTTGTCCACCCCATAAAAATTTTATGGGGGTTTTGATCCCTTAAACGGCCCCCCAAACTTCTGTGTACGTTCCAATTAATTCATTATTAGTTAAACACAACGTTTTTAAAACGTTTTTTGCCTCTTAGTATTTTTTCGATAAGCGAGTTTTTATCGAGATGCGGCTTCTTTTTAATGTATTTACATAAATATTTTATGGGAGTTTTGTACCTTTAAACCCCCCAAATGTTTGTGTACGTTCCAATTAAACTATTATTGTGGTACCATTAGTTAAACACAGTGTTTTTAAAACTTTTTTGCCCTTAGTCTTTTTTTGATGTCACCTTTTATCGAGATGTGGCTTCTTTTTTAAAATATACCTAAAAATGTAAATTATAAAAATAGGTTATTAACAAATTTTCAGATTATTAACAGGTCTCTATAATCGTACTTAGCCATATACAAATATGTGGTGGATTCGATAAATATTCAAAATATCTCGATAAACACTGGATTATCAAAAAAGTCTTAAGAGGCAAAATTTTTTTAAAAACAGTGTGTTTAACTAATGGTGCCACACTAATAATTGGAACGTACACAAAAGTTTGGGGGGTTTAGGGGAACAAACCCCCCATAAAATTTTTATGGGGTACACAAATTTTACTATATTTTTTTATTTAAGATGCTGCTGCCATAAGAATGCCACATGTCCATTTTCAATGAAAAATCTCTAAGAGTTTTTGATATATGAAAAAAAATTTATTTTCATTTTGTAACTTCAAAGGGCTGTAACTTTTTTTGTGTGCTTTATTTATATAGGTAAGTGAGGTTCAATCAACCTATTTTTGACCCCAGAATCTGTGGTATAATTTATGACCAATCTTTTTGGGACACCCTGTATAAAAAATAAATTAATAAAAATTCAAGAAATTTGCTTTCTAGGTGTATATTAACTACGAATCTAATTATGTTCTATATTACCTAATTATCTAATATAAAGTTAGATTCTATATATTTATGTATTATCGTTGAGAAATTAAACGAAAGAACAACGTGAAATATTAAAAAAGTATTACATTGACCCAACCAAAATTATTATATTTCTTTCAATACATATTATCGTGTTCAGATTATTTTTAGAAGTCATTAAAATATTTTACCAGTAAAGTTATAAGCGTTTGTTTAAAAATACAGACTATTAAATTATTATACTTTTGTCGATTTTAAAACCATATGTTCCGAACTCATGTATCCCATTACTTAAACAATCGCGAAATAGGAAATAACTTTGTTGAAATCACAAAGGGGAAACCCCAAATTATCTAAATACGCAGTGAGCGAATTGACAACACTGTTTGAGTCTATAATGTTGTGTATATGAGGCCGCAACACCACAATACTGTTTAAAATTATACTCATGAGGCTGCAAAAGTAAGAAATCGTAATGAGTTTATAATGATAACGGAACCAAAAAGACAAGTATATATTAATTTTCATCTTATCAAAATAGAAATTTGGGCATTAAGAATGTTTTGTCACTAGATTCAATATATTCGATTATTAAAATATTATATACACCTCTAAATAGGAGAGGCTGTACGGTTGCGGTATGGATTGAGTCCTTAAGAATAGTAGGATGTAAATATATATATATATATATATATATATATATATATATATATATATATATACAACTTAATACCTAGGAATATGGTCATTATAAATATACACTACACCCTGAATAGTAAAAATATACCTCCGTTCAGCAAGACTCATGTACCGTACCCATACTATATTAATATTATTATATGTACCAAAAATAATGTGAATAATTTATACTACCATCAAGTGTCAAATACCTACTTCTCTAAGTCTACCCGTGGAATTAACTAAGTACAATTTAATATATACACCGTGTGATTACTCGGTTATAGCTATATCCAGGTGTACAATGAGGGTAGAGGAAGGACCTAGATCTATACAACAATGGTAGGTACAGACACACTATGGAATATAAAGATGGTATCTATAAAAAAGAAATATATTTAAGGGTACTGACTTTCTCTGTCCTGGCTGTGCTTACTATGGTACTAGATGTCGGTTACTAGGGCTGGTTACTGGTGCTGGTTACCAGGTACTAGTTGCTAGGTGTCGTGGTGACTACTTGCTAGGTTTCGTGGTGACTACTTGCTAGGTTTCGTGGTGACTAGTTGCTAGGTGTCGTGGTAAATGTCCCCAAGGAATTGGCCTGTTGGTGTTAGGTGGCCACAAGAGAATAAGGGTTGTTGAGGTTATGCTCGTAACAAACTAAAATTTCCACCGGCACTACAAAATATACGGCCCCAAATCCGTCACTGGCAAAAACTCTTCCAGACGATAAGTTTTCATAAACTTGGACCGTATTTTCTCACCGATGGAAAAAGGATTCGCAAACACAGCTTAATTCTGCAATCCCGAGCACTTTCGTCAAGACCAAAACCAAGATGGCCAGACCGGTTTCATCCGTCTTACCTCAATGTCATTCGATCCCCAATGAACATCGAAGTATACCATGGTTGACTCAGTTACGCGACAAGAACCTACACAAAGACCGTGAGCCAGAAAAAGACACACACAGTTCTATATTCTCAGACATTCCTAAAACAACTCAACAGAACAGAACCTGTTTGCGAACGAAGCAACTGTTTTAAAGGAACTACTATAGGCCTAACCAGGGGGGTTTCAAGTATTTAAATATCTTTCAGTTTAACATACATAAACGAATTGTGAAGGTTTAAAAAAAACGTAACACGTCGACATGTCAATTATCTAATGTTACGCAGCCAGGACAGTTGTTTTCTTCCAACCCGGCGTTTTCCTTCGATTTTTCCCTGAATGATCAACCGGAGTATGTGCCATTCCACGAACATACGCCTGTTTTGGATTACTTCGACAACGAATATTTTACTGTGCAACATAAGAAGTACGAAAGTAAATGGCGCTAATAATTATTCCAATAAACAACAATGTAATTTGCAATTTCCTTTCGTTCTTCTTATTTTGCACAATAAAATATTCGTTGTCGAAATAATCCAACACAGGCGTATGTTCGTGGAATAGGGTATAAGCGACATTTAGGTCCTCTCAATATTACTGAAGTATTGAACATTTCTCATTTTTATGATGTTGATCAATTTTCGTTCTTTGTGCATGGTCTTTAACACACGTTCGTAAGATATGTGTGTTGCCCACGGGATTCTGAGCACGCGACGGTAACATCACAACTCGAACGCTTCCAATTTGTTAAGATTTTTCTATTTTTGTTGTCCAGGTTTCACATCCATAAAACAAAACGGGACAGATATAGCACCTCAATACTCTTAGACGTGTGGTAAATGAGAGACTTCTACTGCATAATACATCATCATCATAATCATACATCTCCAAGTGGAGCAAAGGGCACCTTGCGGTGTTTGCATGAGGAATGATGGTGAGGTTGCTAGTCCCACGCATCATCTGTTGAGTTCCGTCCAATTTTGTTTGCTAGTTTTCTCCATTCTCTTCTGTTTTTTGCTATCTTTTTTGCATCGTTCCATGTTAAATTATTTTTTTTGAGTTCTTTCTCTATTGTTCTTTTCCACGTATAAGATGGTCTACCCATTCTTCTTTTGCCTTGAGCATTGTAATGTAGAGCTTGTCTAGCAATATTTGTTGCTGGTTTTCGTAAGGTGTGTCCTATCCACTTCCATTTCCGTTTTTTATTGTATGTTCTATCCTTTCTTCATTTGTTATTCTCCACAATTCGTCATTAGTAATTTTGTTTGGCCAAAATATTCTCAGTATAATACGTAGGCACCTATTAATGAAGGATTGTATTTTCTGAAAGAATTTTTTATGGTGTTTCCATGTTTCTGCTCCATATAACAGGACAGACTTTACATTAGTTTCAAATAACCGTAGCTTTGTTCTTCTGCTGATGTTTGTCGAGGCCCATATCTTGCGCAAAGAGTTGAAAGCGTTTTGTGCGAAGCTTATTCTTTGTGTTATGTCCTTTTCTGTGCCTCCTGTTGTGTTTAGCAGACTGCCCAAATAACAGAAATCTTTTACTTCTTCTATTTGTTTCCCTTCCAAATATATATTGTTTCCGTTCGTTTCCCCATTTGATAGTATTTTCGTTTTTTTGGGATTTATTTTTAAGCCGGTTGTTTTTGCTATGTTGTTCAATTTGGTGATTTTGTTTTGAATGTGTTGTCTGTTTGATGTTATGAGACATATGTCGTCAGCGAACTCTAGATCCTCTAGTTTTGTAAATGGTGACCATTGTATACCTGTTTTTTTATCTTCAGTTTGTTTCATTATCCAATCTATGACTATTATAAACAATGTCGGTGACAAGACACAGCCCTGTCTTACTCCTTTTTTTATGCTTATTTGTTAGGATAGTTCCCCTTCATGTTCAACTCTGGCAAAACATTCGTCGTAGAAAAGCCTTATTACTCTTATAGCATAACACACGTTCGTTAGATATGTGTGTTGCCCACGGGATTCTGAGCACGCGACGGTAACACCACAACTCGAACGCTTCCAATTTGTTAAGATTTTTCTATTTTTGTTGTCCAGGTTTCACATCCATAAAACAAAACGGGACAGACATAGTACCTCAAAACTCTTAGACGTGTGGTCAATGAGAGACTTCTACTGCATAATACAGAACGCCAGCTTTGCAGTCAATCCAGCTACCCATATATCTAAAGTTTTCCACCCTTTCCAGGTTTTTGTTGTCTAATTTTAATACAAAGTCTTCGATATTAATTTTTCCGAACACCATCCATTTTGTTTTCTTTGCGTTGATTATTAAGCCCTTTGCATTACATTCGTTGTTTACATCGTTCAAAAGGGTTTCAAAGTCTTCTAAACTCTCTACCATTATGGAGGTGTCATCTGCGTATCTGATGTTATTAATAATTTTACCATCGATTTTAACAGCTTCGCGACGATTATTTAATACTTTCTCAAAAATTGGTTCAGTGTAGGCATTGAACAATGTCGGTAACATAGCACATCCATGTCTGACACCATGCTTAATAGAAACTTTGTACACGTGCATCTCACAATCTGTCATCCGGTACTGTTGGTAAATTCTTGCTGTTTATTCTTCTTTAAGTATTGACAACCAAAGCTGCATTCTGCTGATGAGTTTGCTACACATTTTTCTTCATATAGTAGAACAGTGATTCCCAACGGGGGGCGAACGCCCCCTGAGAGCGATATAAAATTTTCAGGGGGCGATAGAGCAAAGGAGGCGATATGGTGGGCAATAGAGAAAAGGGGGCGATAAGAGGGCGATTAGCATCCGAGAAACGAGAAATGGGTAAATGATGAAAAAATACAATACTTTCGATTGGATATCCATAGGATAATAAAAAGTAAATATATGTATACCAATGCAGGTAATAATAACACAAACATCTCGTCTAGTAACAGAGTGCTATTAATCATGATACAATTTAATTCTATAAGTAAGTAATACATTTTAATTAATTCTGCATTTTCCTTTGATCGAGCTTTCGCATTGTGCGAACATCTGCACAAAAGAGAAAGAGATAGAAGTGAGATAAGAATGATGAAAGTAGGTACAGACTCTGCTGATCTGACTCGACCAAAAAACGGCCGAAGTTGTGGTCGTCTTGTCATAGATGCAGTAAATAAAATTAAATCAAACCAAAGAATGATCGAATATTTCGTACACTTTGTGAAGAAAATGATGAGATTTTAATACATTACTACTGCATACGGAAGTCCGCTGCCTTTCTAAAGGTAATTACTTACGGCAGCTCTTCAGTCTCATGGATACTGTTACTGAATTTATTAATACTACTGACCCCTGACCCCACACTGAGTACAGCCCTACAAGAGAAGCGAAATGACATCACTTACTTATCAGATATTTTTGGAAAATTAAATGAAACGAACCTGCAACTACAAGGGAATCAGAACATAAATATGTATGGCCAAATCGAAGGAGTAGTCCGCATGGGAAAAGTTATAGCGGACGGACTATATATGACTTGTTCCTTGTTTATCAGTCCATTTAACAGAAACAGATAATGGAGAAAACGTCAAACCAAAATTCGATTTTTGAAGAGGTAGTAAAATTACTGTTTAACTTTGTTTAGTTGCGTGAATAATTTAAAATCTCTCAGAAAAAGAGACCTCAGCCTAGATCTCAGAAAGCGAGTACTAAAATGTTATGTATTTTCTGTTCTTTTGTATGGTGTGAAGACATGGACTCTCAATAAACAATGCCTCAATAGATTGGAAGCATTTGAGATGTGGACGTATAGAAGAATGCTGAGAATCTCCTGGACAGACAGAATAACCAATGAGGAAGTACTAAGGAGAATGCAGAACAGCACGGAGATACTGGATTCCATCAAAATTAAAAAACTTCAATACTTGGGTCATATAACACGTGGTGACAGATATGAACTCCTAAAATTAATTATGCAGGGAATGATTCAAGGAAGGCGCAGCATAGGTAGGAGAAAAATGTCCTGGCTGAGAAATCTCAGAGAATGGTTTGGGTGCAGCTCAACTGAACTCTTTCGGGCTGTAGTGTCGAAAGTGAGAATAGCAATGATGATTGCCAACCTTCGTCGCGGAGATGGCACGTAAAGAAGAAGATATCTTTCACCTCTCAATATGTGACCTAAGTTTGTTTTGTATTTTTCTCTTTTTGATTAGTCTTATGTCCGGTTTCACCAATGACAAATAGTAGTTTATTCTATGAATAAAGTTATTCGACCAATAAACTGACATTTCTTCATTTTACTAACGTCACATAAAGCTTATTTTAGTTATTTATCAAAAATAAAATAAATAAATAAATAAATTGGCAATAAACTCTTCGAATAAATTGGCAAGATAAATATTTTTAAGAAAGTAAATTGGCCAGTTTTACTTTTAATTATCAAAAATTTAAACAAAATATTAATATAAACGTCTACTAAATTTTAATCGACGAACTATTTATTCATTGATTTATTTGTTGTTGGTGAAACCGGACCTTAGTTAATAGTTTTACCTTGGAGCATGTACTAAACATGAAACCAATAGTACCTTGGAACATGCAAAAAGTAAAATGTCGGTGCTGACAGAAGGTTTTGCCAATTAAGTTTCAAAACGGGTGTTCAAAACGTAAGAACGTAAGTCTTCATGATCACAACTTCAAAGTAATGAAGGAGTTTAAGTATTTGTATGGGGGCATATACTATATATATTTTACAAGTATACAAAGAGATTTAAGCAAGAATAAATGTTGGAAATAGAGGATTATACTCTCTTTTAACATTATTGAGATCTACGCAGTTAAAAATACAATTTGTACAAGTGAATTATTGGCCCAGTTGTTACTTATGGCAGTGAAACATGGACCTTTAATCAAAGGGAAATAAAAATTCTGCTGTTATATAAAAGAAAAGTACGCGCAATGGTCCTCAAAGGAGACGAAATAATAGGATATTGGAGAAGACGCCGCAATACTGAATTGGTGACTCTGTATGATAGTGAAAACATCACACATACAAAAGCTAACCGGATAAAGTAGACAAGTCATGCGGTAATATCAGAGAACAACAGGGTATTAAACGTAGCATGTTTTTGAAAACCGATGTTAAAAGATCAGTAGGCCGTCCTAGGAGAAGATGTAACAATTATGTCGAAGCATATTTGCCAAGAAATGGGGTACAACAATGGGAAATGGGAGCACACGATTGTAGAAGATGGAGGCCGATAGTGGATATGGCTAAGACTCACCCCGAATTGTGAGGCCAGAAAATAAGAGGAATGATTAACTATTTAGATAAGACATAAGCCACAATTAAATTGAAAAAATTAATTTTGTTAACGTTTCGACGCCCAAATCGGATGTCGTTGTCAAAATAAAAAATACTACTGTAGTATTTTGTATTTTGACAACGACACCCGATTTGGGCGTCGAAACGTTAATAAAATTATTTTTTTCAAAGATGAAGTAGTTTTCAATCCTAATAACAATATTATTAATATTTAAAAATATTAAAATATTACTAAAAGATTTTTAAATTGAAAACTTATTGGTCCATTTTCTTGGTAACACCTCCATGGCTTCTAAAATTTTCAAGCCAGATGGATGCTGAAGCGAAGAAGACAAGAGGGAATTCAAAAAACTTACAATTCACGACCCCGTCTGTTCAGCTGGTAAATTCCATTTTTAATTCAGTTGCAGTGCGAAGACAAAACAATCTTATTTTCACTTAAAATACGGAGAGCAGTCCAGCCCTCTGAATCGACGATTTTCGACTCTTGTTGGAGTCTCATCGGAGAGAACGTAGGCCTGCGTCTCCATACTTTAAGTGATCAACACCGGGAGTTTATCCCCCACACTTCAAAAATGAAGTAGTTTTCAATCCTAATAACAATATTATTAATATTTAAAAATATTAAAATATTAATAAAAGATTTTTAAATTGAAAACTTATTTCCATTTTTAAACTCTCGGTTAAACTCTCGGATAAACTCTCGGTGTTGATCACTTAAAGTATGGAGACGCAGGCCTACGTTCTCTCCGATGAGACTCCAACAAGAGTCGAAAATCGTCGATTCAGAGGGCTGGACTGCTCTCCGTATTTTAAGTGAAAAATAAGATTGTTTTGCCTTCTTATTGCAACTGAATTAAAAATGGAATTTTTATTTTATTATTTTTTTCAATTTAATTGTGGCTTATTTCCCATCTAAATAGTGAATTATAAAAATGCCACAAGGAAATAGCTTCAGGACAACATAACAGGAATAAGTCAGTATATTTTCTGTATTCTAATACTTGGGGTCCTATCTTTAAAAAAAATACTTTTATATTTCTTATGTTGCACGGTAAAGTATACTGTGACGAAATTTGGCTATAATAGCCGCAAACAATTGTTTCATTACTGACGTTATTTTTGAAACTAGTTAAATTGAAACTAGTTAATTTTGGTCTTGATTTGATATCTTGGTTTTATAGGTATACTCCGAACTAAAACTAATCAAAAACGTTGGAAAATCAATATACTAATACAATCAGTTTGTAATCTTCTGTAGGAATCTAGAATAATATATCAGTGTTTTAAGGTTTTAGACTTTTTTATTCAGTAATATACGTAAAGCGGTTAGTTCTGTTATTTGGCTAATGTCTATTATTGCTAATAAAATCACTTTTTACTACAAAGTTAAAATATTATTCAAGACTTGATCAAAATGCTTGATCAGGCAGACCAAGAAGAAATGGATACAGCGAGTAGTAGAGGCAGGAAAGGCTAAACAGAAACCACTCGAGGAAGTGAAAATAGTGGTATGAAATAGAAAAGAGTGGAAGAGATGAGTTAATGGAAATTAAAAGAGCTGGCGCAAATCCGACACCTTGATATGGTAAAAGGAAGGGGAGAAAGAAGGAAAGATCAAAATGCTTAGGTAGATACCTATGAAATAAAATATTTCTCTAAATAACAAAATAAATATAAATTTTTTTTAGAAGTTTTTAGTTATTTTATAATTAGAATTTTAAATTTATTAAGAACATCTTTTTTGTACTAGATTGATATCCAAACTATTGAGGCCTGTCCTGTTCAATGATCAAAGGATGGCTTGGGCAAGCACATGACCGCCATACGAATTAAACAAAATAAAAAAATCTATTCGGTATACCATTTGAATAATTGTGTAGCCCACGCGTAGCTTCAGTTATTTCATGTTCGTATATAATTAAGATATAATATTGGGGGTTATTATAATTTGGGTGTAACGAAAAAAAATTAAAGGAACGTTTTGGTGAGAAGCTTTGGAAAAAGTTAGGCATATAGGGCAGTCAATGAGGGTATTTGTCTCCGAATTCCATCCTACTATATCGATTTACTTGATATTTTCACAGTAAGTAGGGAAAAGCTCAAGAAACAAAGTCTACCCTATATACTATAGCGCTTTTTATCTTGGAGGCGGTTCCCACCCCTTCACGGGGGTGGAAAATTTTTTGGTCAAAATAACCATTCTAAGCAAAAACTGTTCTATATTTTTTTTTAAACTCGATACTTTTTGAGTTATTCGTGGTTGAAAATTTGCCATTTTCATTTAAAAATGACACCTTTTCGGACGGTTTTTACGAATACCTTAAAAACTATGCATCTAAATAAAAAAAACTATGTAAAACATTTTTGTAGCTTATAAAAAAACAAAGAGATTCGTTCCTTCATATATCTTCTAGTTATAATACAAAAAGAGATATTGTAGGTGAAAAGAGTTTTTTTTTGGTGCATGCTCAAATCGGCGTATTCAACTTGAAATAACAGACAAGCGGTTGATTTTAGGTGTATACCAATAACTTTAGTAGTCCTTAAAAAAACCTTTAAAATAGGTAATATTAGATGTCGATTACATTCAATCTAAGCGAGATATGCTGCAAAAAAATTGATGACCAATGTATTTTAAGAAAAAATGAGAAGTATATTTAACCCCTTATGCACCAGATTTTAAATGAATCATTTTCCTTCTACAATCTCTGCTATTATAGTGTTATTTCTATGTTCAAAAAGTTGGACGAGTTTAAAATGAATGGTTGTTGAAAAAAATAAGATCAAATTATAGACCGCATTTTTAAATTTTCTTAAAAATCTTCTTTTTCTCCATGTAACTTGAAAATGATGAGAGATACAGTAATGAAAAATAAAAACAAAATTTTTAACTAAAAAAACCCTACATTTCAGTATGGTATCTTATTTTGGTATCTCTTAACATTTTCGAGTTACATGGAGAAAAAAAAGATTTTTAAGAAAATTTAAAAATGCCCTCTATAATTTCATCTTATTTTTTTCAAAACCCATTCATGTTAAACCCCTCCAACTTTTTGAACATAGAAATAACACTTTAATAAAAGCTACTGTAGAAGGAATATGATGCATTTAAATTCTGCTGGATAAGGGGTTAAATATACTTATCTATTTTCTTAAAATACATTCGTAATCAATTTTTTTGCAGCATATCTCGCTTAGTTTAAATGTTATCGACATTTATTATTGCTCATTTTAAAGGTCTTTTCAAGAACTAGAAAAGGTATTGGTGTAGCATTATACACCTAAAATCGACCATTTATCTGTTACTTCAAGTTGAATACACCGATTTGAGCATGCACTAAAAAAACCAACTCTTTTCACTTGCCATATCTCTTTTTGTGTTATAACTAGAAGATTTCTGAAGGAACGAATCTCTTTATTTTTTTATAAGCTACAAAAATGTTTTATATAGTTTTTTAGTTAGATGCATAGTTTTTTTCGCAAAAAATCGGCCGAGAAGGTGTCATTTTTCAATGAAAATGGGCAATTTTCAACCACAAATAACTCAAAAAGTATTGAGTTTTCAAAAAAATCTTAAAGTTATATTAACATTTTTTGCTTAGAGTTAGGTTCTCTAGCTACTTCCGTGTTTATAAAAAAATTTTCCTCCCTCGAGAAGGGGTGGGAACCGCCCGTAAGATAAAAGCGCCATAGTATATAGGGTAGACTTTGAATTAGGAGATAAGTATAGGCTATTCCCAAAATTTCATTAAAATCCATGCAGTAGGATAGAATTCGGAGGTAATATCCTGTGCTGGCTCTCATTGATTGGTGTAATAAACGGTTATGCATTTATTATACCTTTAGATGAAATAATTAGGATATTTTTATACTTATACATATTTTGACAACTGTTTAAACTAACTGACATTACATATAATAGTGTACATAACAAATAATAAAAAGCAATATACATACAATAGTGTACATAATAAAAAGCAATAGTGTACATAACAAATTTAATAAACAACATCTTAAGACTAAGACATTTTCCTGACAGATGGAAAGAAGCTCACGTAATCATGATTGAAAAACCAGGAAAAAATGGCACATTTTCACAGAATTATCGACCGATAAGCTTATTATCAGCATTAAGCAAAATCGCAGAGAGGGTCATATTAGTTAGGCTAAAAGAAGAATCTGAAGCAATCGGAACAATACCTGAAGCAGAGTTCGGATTCAGATCCGAGCACTCGTGTGAACTTCAAGTGCTGAGGTTAACAGAATATATCACGAAAGGGTTCAACGAAAAGAAATATACAGCGGCCGCCTTTCTAGACGTCAATAAAGCATTTGACAGGGTCTGGCACGACGGCCTGCTGTATAAAATGAACCAATATGGTTATAGTGAGGCGATGATAGGGTAGCGAGTAGGAACTCTTTAAATTATTGAAGATAGTCCTATCAGGGAAAATGAATCAATCCCTGCCCCTCGCAGATTCCGGGGGTTTCCTGACCCGGGAAACTAGTACCTGTTTAGGGTCCCTGGTCCAGGGTTACGGATGAAGTCCACAACGGCAGACATGGCGGAGAAGCGGAGCTTCGGTACGGTGTGGATGGCGGAAGTGGCAACCCTCGATTATAGGGGTAATATAGAATCAAAACCGTAGCGTCTGATCCAGAATGGACGGCTACGAACAGCGTCTGACCCAGAGTGGGCGGCTGATATAAAACTCACCAACCCGTCTAGCCAGCGTGGTGTTTTAAGGCTACTCATCCTTCCAACTACATAGAAATGGCGAATACTAAAACGAACGGATATGGTCCCCAGGTGGGTACGGTACGTTATGCCAAGTCCCACACCCAGAAAAGGGTCTGCCTCATGGAATCTGGGGAAGGCAAGAATTCGCTCAGTACACACAAAATGCACATCGGAACATATAACATCAGAACGATGAGGACAGAAGATAACCTAGAAGAGTTGCAAGAAGAACTTAAGACCATAAAATGGGACGTAGTAGGCTTATGCGAGACAAGGCTTAAAGGCGAAGAAACGACTCTACTAAAATCAGGGCACACTTTGTACCAATACAATTCAGGAAATAACCAAGGTATAGGAGGCGTAGGCTTTTTGGTACACAAAAGAATTGAAAACTTCGTAACTAAATTCCAAGCGATTTCTAATAGAGTTATCTATCTGGTAATAAAACTAAATTGTAGATACAGCATTCAAATAATCCATTGTTATGCGCCAACTTCTTCTGCAGATGATGAAGAGGTAGAACCACTTTATGAAGACATTACAAGAGCCAGAAACCTAGAGAAAACATATTACGTAATAATTACGGGAGACTTCAACGCTAAAATAGGAAAGAACGAAAATAACAACGACAACGAATATATTGGAAATTTTGGACTGGGAAGTAGAAATCACAGGGGAGATATGCTCGCAAATTTTCTCAGCAAAGAAAATCTATTCTGCTTAAACACATTCTATAAGAAAAAGATGCAGAGAAAATGGACGTGGCACAGCCCAGACGGCAAAGTAAAAAATGAAATTGACTTTATACTCTCTAACTTCAAAAACATTGCTAAAGATGTTACTGTACTAAATTCTGTCGACACTGGTAGTGACCATCGATTAGTTAGGGTGCGAATAGAAATAAATACGAAATTCGATAGAAGAAAATTATTAACACAGGATAAATTACCAAACATAGAAGCACTCGAAATGAATCAGGAGGAATATCAAAGTGAACTAAAAAAGAAACTAGGACCTTTACCAGTATTCAGCACGAAAGATATAAATGAAATAACACAAAAATTAACGAATGACATAACATCAACTACAAAAAAGATCTGTGGTAAAAATAAAAATCCGAGAAAAACGAAACTTAGACAAACAACACTGGATTTAATGGAAGAAAGAAGAAGAACATCTAAAGAATTACCAGAATATAAGGCTATCAACAATAAAGTTGAAAAGAGCGTAAGGTCAGACTTGCGGGCTTATAAAACAAAACAAATATTGCAAACCATCGAAGACAATAGAAACATGAGAGTATTGAAATCAAATTTAACTAAAGGAAAATCGAAGATAACTAAAATCAAAAACCAACAGGGGAATACGGTGACGGAAAAAACTCAAATAATCAAGGAAATACAAACGTTCTACATGAATCTTTATACATCCACTATACAGAACCCCGGAACAGACCATAGAACAATTCTAAACGTCGGCTCGGAAACTCTCCCTAAAATAACTTCTTCGGAAATTAGACATGCCTTACAGCAAATGAAGAATAAAAAAGCTCCTGGCGAGGATCATATAACGTCTGAAATGTTAAAAATGGGTGGCAACACCGTTGTAGAGGTTGTGGAAGTCTTGCTGAATAGGTGTTTAATAGAGAAAAGAATACCCAATCTGTGGGAAAACGCCGAAATAATACTTTTACACAAGAAAGGAGACACTACTAATATTGAAAACTACAGGCCTATAAGTTTGTTGTCACATTTATACAAATTGCTAACAAGAATAATAACCAACCGCATAACACAAAAACTTGATTTATATCAACCGGTTGAACAGGCGGGATTTCGAAAAGGGTTTGGTACTAACGATCACTTACAAACCATCAGAACACTGGTAGAAAAAACCACAGAATATATTGTACCCTTACATATGGCATTTATTGACTTTCACAAGGCTTTCGATAGCATTGAAACCTGGTCCTTTTTGTCAGCCCTCAGGGATGCTCGAATAGAGTCACGGTACACTACACTCATTAAAAATATTTATGAACAGGCCATATTCCACATCAAAATCAATAAAGACCAAAAAACCGAAAAAATACGCCTTGGTAAAGGCATTAGGCAAGGTGATACTATTTCACCAAAACTTTTTACCTTAGCATTGGAAAATGTATTCAAACAGCTCGACTGGGAGGAATAAGGTCTAAACATTGATGGTGTACGTTTGAGTCATTTGAGGTTTGCGGACGACATAGTATTATTCAGTACAGATATCAAGGAACTGGAGCAAATTATGAAGGAACTAAACCAGCAGTCAAATAAAATAGGTCTCAAAGTGAATCTTCAGAAAACAAAAATAATGAGTAATGTACAAACTAATCTTGTTATTGACAACGTCAGTCTTGAAAATGTAGACCACTATATATATCTTGGACATACCATTAAAATCGGCAAAGAAAACCAAATAGCCGAAATAAAAAGACGCATACAATTGTCTTGGGTAGCTTTCGGCAAGTTAAGCTTTATCTTGAAGAATAGAGATATACCAATGTGTCTAAAACGTAGAGTTTATGACAAATGTATCTTGCCTGTAACTACATGTGGACTGGAGACCATGGCCTTTACAAAGAAAACCTTAGAGCAGCTCAGTACAACTCAAAGAGCGATGGAGAGGGCCATGCTAGGGATTAGTTTGAGAGACAAAATTCGAAATATCGACATTCGTGAAAGAACAAAGATTACTGATGTCGCAGAACGTATAGCAAGGCTCAAGTGGCAATGGGTCGGACATGTTGCCCGAGATAATCCCGAAAAATGGACACAGAGACTAACAAACTGGAGACCAAGAGAGAACAGGCCAGGAGTAGGCAGACCGCAGAAGAGGTGGGCAGATGATATCAAACAAGTCGCGGGCAAACAGTGGATGAGAATTGCCAAGAGTAGAAATCGATGGAAGCAAATGGAAGAGGCGTATGTCCAGCAGTGGACGAACACAGGCTGAAGAAGAAGAAGAAGAAGAAGAAGAGGCGATGACGTGTCTTCTCTCGTCATACCTAGCCAACAGGAGGTTCAGAGTTCGGATAGGGCCAACCCTGTCCGAAGTTGGGACCATGAAGGCTGGTGTGCCACAGGGGGCAGTGTTGTCGCCATATCTATATACCATATATACGGCAGACACCCCAACTGAACCCAGATCGTTGCTAAGTCTATAATACCCAGATGATACAGCGATAGCATTTAGCAGTACCCACCCAGATTTTGCAACAAGACATCTACAAAGAGCTCTTGACGAACTACAAGAATGGTGTGTGCAGTGGAAAATAGCTGTCAATCCCGACAAAACACAGGCCGACATGTACCAAAAAAGTAGAGGCAGGCCAAATGAGGTACTATCCCTATTTGATACCCAAATTGAATGGTGAAATCAAGCCAAATACCTAGACGTAATGTTGGACAAAAGGCTGACCTTTACAGAACACGTAAAACAAACGATCAACAAAGATAAAGCCCTTAGGGGTCAACTGTCATCGCTAATAGGTCAAAAGAGTAAACTGAGATTTAAGACAAATATTAGGATGGCAAATTGTATAATTTTGTCAACACTAACATACGCCTCAGCCGCATGGGGGCACACGTGTAAAACCAACAAGAAAAAAATACAAACCATCCAAAACCACATGATCAGGGAAGCTCTGAATATACCTAGATACCAAAATGACGTGCCGTATACACAATGTGATTCGTGGGTCGGATCTGATATCTAGTATATGCATGTTCAGCAACCCCAAAAACCTAAGAGTAATCTATTTGCATCAATTTAGTACCGAAAACTCTCGAACTCCAGAAGATAACCTGTGTCTGTGCTGATAAAGTATTCGTGTTCAGCAACCTCAAAAGCCTATAACTAATCCGTTTGCATTAATGTAGTACCGAAGACCCTCGAAACTCCAGGAGCCCCTTTTATTGACCTTGGAAACCAGGTGCTCCGGGAGTCGGTACTGATGGTATATTCGTGTTTAGCGACCTCAATCATTTGCATCAATTAAATGCCGAAAACCATCGAAATTCCAGAAGATGACGTCCCTTGCAGTGGCCCTGGCCACCACGTGTTCCGGAGGTCAATTATGGTGGCATATTCGTGTTTAGCGATCCCAACAACCCATAAGTAATCTGATTATATCAATTTAATGCCGAAAACCCTCGAAACTCTAGAAAATGACGTCCGTTGAAGGTCAAAGTCAAAGTAAAGGTCGCCATTGGATAGCCAGGAAAAAATCCTAGACTACTAGTACTTTTCTTTGATCCAAACTTCTACATGTTCCCAGATAACCAGTAACTTAGGGAATTCGAATACCCGGCAAATCTTATAATTTTCCGAGTTTGTGCCTCTATATCTTGAAAATCCTCCATACGATCTAGATGTGCCTATGAGAACTTTTCATCACAATGCTTCAGAGAGTATTTTCCCAGAGTATGAACTAAATCCACTGGGACCTACCATAAGGTTTCTGCGGGGTACTTTCCATAGTTCCTGGTTTCCTTAGTAATACCTTACTTGTACTCTCTATCTCACATTTAACTGTCTTACACCAGGGGGTTGATTTTCTGATCTGATAAGTTTTGGTAGACGTAGTGCGTCGAGCTTGATTTTTAAACTTCTCTTCAAGTACATTTCCGCTGGTGATTTTCCACAGGAAAGTGGTGTCACTCTATATGTTAAAAGAATTTCTTGAACTTTGATACTCATGGGTATACGTTGAGTAGACATAGCTTTTAGTCTTATTTTTAGGGTTTGACCGTTTCGTTCAGCTAAACCATTTGTAGCAGGATGACCAGGAGCAATAAAGTTTTGAATATTACCATGGATTTTTGATTTTTAAATTGATCACTTCCAAAAATTGTAGTGTTGTCTGATACCATAACTTGAGGATATCCATGAGCAGAACACATCTCTAACAGAGGATCAATGGTTTTTTCTGATGTTGGCGCATCCTTAAGAACTTTGCTTTCAGCCCATCGTGATTTAGCGTCAACCACAACAAAAAATAAAAACCTTGGAATGGACCCGCATAATCAATATGGATGTTGTCTCAATATTGCGTTATTTGAAGTGTTATACAAAAAAGTACAAAATATAAAAGTATAATTTATTTTTAATAGTATTCCCAAAATTCAAAATTTAAAAAAAAAGTTATTATTATTTTGGACCTTAAGTTGTTATTTTGGACCTTAAGTCTTCTTTTTCAATAATATGTATTTCATTATAATTTAAAATACTAGATTTATGTAACTACAGACCATGTTGAAAAGTTGTTTAATTCGATTGCTAAAATGTCATATGTCAACTGTCACTTGTTATGAGAAAAGGTGAAAGTACCTTTATCAGCACACACTATCTATGTCAGCTGTCATTAAAATCCACCAGACTACATGCCGCCATTCGGCCATTCTTCATATTGACACAGCACACATCAGATGGTAAGGTCTCTCGACCTTACCATGATCAAATTTTTGTTATATGTAATGTAGTTCTTCGTGAAAGTCCTTTGTGCTTGTAATATACATGTTTTTTCAACTTTTCCGACTAAGAACAGCAAGAATTGACCACCTTTTTTCAACAGACAGACAAGGTTTTTTTCTATATTTTTTCCATCATTAAAAAAACTGCACAAGTAATAAAAGTATTTTTTTGTATATCGTACATGGGATCAGGCGCGGATCTAGAAATTCATAATAGGGGGTCATAGGTATTCATAATACAGACGTACCACAAATACTATATTATTAAGATTTAGCCATAAAATTGGCTCATCCCAAATACCTACGGTATCAAAAGGATTGAGCTCTGGTGGGACTCTTTCCCTGTTACGGATGAAACACGGAAATAGTCCGTGGGGTCAAGGGTGGGTGTCCACTACAATAGGGGGTCCATGGACCCCTTGACCCCCTCTGTATCCGCGCCTGCATGGGATCCATCTCTCTTCATAGTGGTATTTTGAACCTTTTGACGTAAGTTAAACTTTTGAATTCTAAGATCAATTATTCATTAGCGACCTTTCTATTGTAGCATAGCTCCGAAGATGGCTTTATAAGCCGAAAGCGCTCAGCTAGGAATTATTTGTTTTACACACTTCAAAAGTACACTTTCCCTGTTCACCTGTTGTCATAAGTGTGTACAAAACTTTTTCAGTCTTTACATTTAAAAAAAAAAGTGCATGCTAAAGACATTAACGAAATTTATAATATAATGATTTTGGAAACTGATAGTTATTCTGTCCAAACTTGGGGGATTGGAGATACTGCTCAATTAAAATTGTATCCTGGTAAAACAAGAAAAACAACCAAGACGGAAACGTCAAACATGATGCTAAATTGACAATTAATGGCAAATAGAACAAATTTTGTTGATCACAATGATGACGATTCAGATGGCTAAACTGAGATGCGTTGGTGGAATATTTTCCTAAGCGTCCTCCGTTTGGTATTTTCATACCTAGGTAAACAGTTTACTTGAATCGTTATTGACACTTATTTCATCATTCCCCGTTAGAGGTCATTTTAACCATACTCCGGTATAAATATTTGATTATTTATACCGACCACTCGGTACGTTTTGGTTCAAATCAGTCTTCTTGCAAAGCCTTTTTGATAACGGGTAACATAGAAACACGTGTCAGGGAATGGCAAGAGACTCGATTTGAATTGAAACGAAACCGTTTAGTTTTATTTTGATTTATGAAAAAGCATAATGTGGAAAACTACTTTAATACTACAATCTAGCAATAAGGCCACAAAAATTGTTTTTTTGATAAACCATGAAACACGTCAGTATGTTTATGAAAGAGGCAAAATTTTATGCAAAAATTTTAATGTTATAAATTTACAAAAATTTAAGATTTCAATCTATAAATCATACCTACAGATTTTTTTCAAGAAAAATGGAGATAACTGAACTACATTTTCAGAATCGTACGTTGTAGATGCTATAAAGAATAGGATAAAGTTTCTATTTTGCATCTGTTCTACTGGTCGGTTGTTTGCTGATGACTATCTTTTTTTAAGCTGAAATGACCGGTTTATCTTCTTTGCTATGTTAGATTTATGAACAAAAAATCTTTGTAAGTCGTCCTCATTTCCTGCTGTTCTTCTGAAAAACTTACATAGCATGAATAAGACTTATAAGACTTATTATGATTCGATAGTCACTACAGTCCTCAGAATGCTCAGAACGTACCTTTTCGGAATTATTACAAAAGTTAATTTTAACCACATCAGAGTTTTGCCTGAATCGTATATTTAGTTGAACAAACACGTAAAATGTTTAGGGTCAAATATTTTAAGAATTTGGCATGTAACCTACATTATAAAGTATGATACAGTTAATCCAAAAAAGGCATAACCCAGGCATCCAAAGTGAAAGTTATCCTTTAACACCAAATTGTTCTATATGGTCCACATATTATTCAGTAAAAAGTTACACCATTTTGAGCGTCGGGTTGGGGGGAGGGGAGGAAAAAATTGGTAAATTAGTAGTTTTTACGTTTTTCGTCATTATTTCTAAACCTAACTGGTTTAGTGTGAACAATATCCCACACAAAAATGTTCTACGTAAAATAATTTGAAACGAAAAAGGTCTTATGCATAATTGTTCTAAAAGCAACGGTTTCGGAATTACGGAGGGTTAAAGTGGAGGTTTTCCATGTTTTTTATATTGTTTGGACAAATTATAATAGTATTACTGAAGAAGCTAATTTTCTTAAGAGGATTGTGTTTTCTAAATATAATTTGCTATTTTAATGGCCGGTGGTATGTTACGGATAAGCCCTTGAAGGAACGTCAACCTCACCAAGAGGCTTCTACATTCTACAGGCCTAGGCCATATAAATCTCTGGAACGGAGAAATCCAATCTGAACTTTCTATGGACAAAGTCGCATGTCGGATAAAGTGCATTATACCAAATTATTATAATTAGATACGCAAATTAAAATTACTTATCGTTTGTCATTGGTGATCAGTTTAATAATTATTGTAATCGTTTTACAATCACTGCTATATGCAATTTCCTCACGTAATTTATCCTAATTTGCACAACAACGTTCATATTCATTACGTTCAATAGAAATATCGTATGAATTATTGATATTTCCACTCATATAGATTTTTAAATATGCAGCTAGGTGGTAATCACTTAGAATATTAAAAACGGGGAGTGAAAAAAACTGTTAATCGAAAGGTACGTGGGTAAGCGAAGGTAATATTATAGTATCTACATGTGTAGATAATTCTTGCATATAAGGTTTTAACTCTTGAACTGGATTTTCACATGCTACGATACTGTATGCTTAAAAAAATAAAGTTTTTATCTATAACATGATAGATACAAGGTGTCATCTTACTGTAACTGAGCACGTCCTTACTAAGAACAAGTCCACATTGTATACTTGGTTTTCACCGATATTCTTCTTCGAATACCATATGCTTGGCCGTACGTTGACGGTTGTCTATACTCATCAAACCATTTATGGAATGTCCTGTTCGGCTCTTAGAAGTGCTGTTGGTTTCTTCCTGGACCTTTCTTCTTCTTGATGTGATTATAATTGTTACATGACTCTGATGCCTTTTGTGTCTATTTATATCTAGAGATGCCTATTTAGTAGGAAATTACGTTCAACGTTATCAAAAGCATATTCATACCAAAGATATTGAAGAACGATTGGCTAGAATAAAGATTGGAAAATCGGGAGGTGCCGATGACATAGATCCGTAGATGATGAAGTACGTGGGAGAACAAGGCAAACTTTGGCTACTGGAAATAATGAGGGAAGCATGGAGAACAGAAACGATACCGAAAGACTGGGAAGAAAATTTATTGATACCAATACACAAAAAAGGAGATGAAGCGGAATGTGATAACTATAGGGCTATATAGGGTGAGGAAGATAAAGGGCCTATTAGAAATATCTCGAGAACTAAAGGCAGCAGAATCATGAAAATTGGAATGAAGGGGTTTTGAAGAGTGATCTATTTAATGAAAATATTTTCATCTATTTTCTACTTCCGGTTATACCGGAAGTTGCTCATAACTTAATTTTTTTTAATGGGACACCCTGTATATTTTTACATTTTTGGATTTTCCTCGATGTCTCCTTTCTTAATATATAAGGTTTTATATTATTATACAGGGTAGTTTAAAAGATAATTACGTGTTTTTATTAATTTCGTAGCAGATTTCACACCCTGTAGCAATTATAGTACTTTGACATCAAAAACTCTATTTACGTTCATATGATTTTTAATATATTCTACTATTGTTAAACATTATTAGTATAGCTATATTTTGAATTTTAGTATACAGGGTTGGTCAAAACACGGAATGAATATTTTCTGAGTTTTCTTAAAATGGAACACCCTGTATTTTAGTATTGTAATGAAATGATATTTTATGGTACTTTTTCATTTTATAACCATTCCCTATACCTAACTGCTTTAATTTTTGAGTTATTGGTGATTCAAGCCAAACATTAATTGCAACAAAAAATACGTGAAATTTTATTAGGTTGGCCTTGAAAATATTCAATCACAAATAATTTTTCGGAAATAAATACATATTTATCTAGACTGATCGTTAAAATTCCCAATAATGGTTGAGCTATCAAAATACTTAACGTAGTTAAGATTCTTGGTGCGATTAACAATTAAGCAAAAATTAAAGCAGTTAGGTATAGGGAATGCTTAAGAAATAAAAAAGAACCATAAAATATCATTTCAATACAATACTAAAATAAAGGTGTTCCGTTTAAGAAAACTCAGAAAATACTCATTCCGAGTTTCGACCAACCCTGTATACTAAAGTTCAACAATTAGCTATACTAATAATTTCTGACAATAGTAGACTATATTAAAAATCATTTGAACATAAATAAAGTTTTTGATGTCAAACTACTTTAATTCTACAGGGTGTGAAAGTTGCTACGAAATTAATAAAAGAACGTAATTATCTTTTAAACTACCCTGTATAACAATACAAAACCTTATATTTTAAGAAATAAGACTTCGAGTAGAATCCAAAAATGTAAGAATATATAGGGTGTCCCATTTAAAAAACGAAGTTATAGGCAACTTCCGGTATAACCGGAAGTAGGAAATGGATAAAAATATTTTCATTAAATAGATCACTCTTCAAAACCCCTTCGTGCCAATTCTCATGAGTCTGTTACCTTTAGTTCTCGAGATATTTCTAATAGGCCCTTTATCTGCCTCACCCTGTATGCTTATCATCAGTGGCATATAGTCTACACCGGGATAATAGAACGGAAGCGCAGGAAAGAACTGGAAGGAAAACTAGAAGAAGAACAAGCGGCTTTTAGGAAGGAAAGAGGAACAACAGATAATATATACATATTGAGAAATATAATTGAAAGGAAAAAGGAAATATGAGGAGAGTTATATATTAGTGAAATTTAATAAAAAAATTTCATCTTGGTAAAAGGCATATTAGTTTAAAAAGCCCTAAAGGGCTACAAACATATGAACAAAACGTTTTCGCTCTGTAACAAGAGCATCATCAGTGTTACCTAAAATAGGTATAACTACATTAATTAAGCAAATGTTAAAGTTAAAATGATGACCAAGCTAAAATGAAAGTTTGGTTATACATACTTACAAGAACATGGTGAGCCAACCAAAAAATACAAAGGTCAAAGCCTTTCAAAAAACAGACAAAAGTCTTATATAAATAAAAACATCGAAAAATCCAAAGGATGGATAAAATTCCTAAGGATACGGCCCTAGGGCAACATATGACTCCCACACGTTGTAAGTGGGTCAAAAGGTAACTAGGTCATTCTGTTATAAGGGGTGGCAGGCAACTAATAGATGAGACTTCAAAAGCGAATCTGTCTGATGTCAGGACGACAATTGTCAATGATTGAAGTTTTATGAAATTTTGGTTACGCAGCTACTAAATTTAAAGTTATTTATGGTACAAGCAGTGATAACAGCTAACATCAGTGTGTTGGAATTATAAAATTACAAGAACTTAGTGCGAATAAATTATCTAAGATTTATAAAATAATGGGCGAATTTGAGATTCCAAAATCATCAATGAGGTGTTGAACTTACAACGTGTGGGAGTCATATGTTGCCCTAGGGCCGTATCCTTAGGCATTTTATCCATCCTTTGGATTTTTCGATGTTTTCATTTATATAAGACTTTTGTCTGTTTTTTGAAAGGCTTTGACCTTTGTATTTTTTGGTTGGCTCACCATGTTCTTGTAAGTATAACCAAACTTTTCTTTTAGCTTGGTCATCATTTTAACTTTAACATTTGCTTAATTAATGTGGTTATACTTATTTTAGGTAACACTGATGATGCTCTTGTTACAGAGAGAAAACGTTTTGTTCATATGTTTGTAGCCCTTTAGGGCTTTTTAAACTAATATACCTTTTACCAATAAGAAAATTTTTTATTAAATTTCACTTGTAATTAATGGTATACAGCCAACTACAGGAAGTTATTCCTTGTGGATACTTATATATTAGGTTTATAGACATTAAAGCTGCTTTTGATTCTATAAATAGAGAAGTAATATGGTCAGTAATGGAAGACCTGAAAATCCCGCAAAAGATATTATGCGTGGTAAAAAGTACATATAGAAACGTACTCGCTAAAGTACAAATAAACGGAAACAGATTGCCAATAATAAACCTAAGGAGAGGAGTAAAAAAGGAGACAGTCTCAGCCCAGTTTTATTTATATTAGTAATGGATAGAGAAATGAAGAGCGCTAAAAGAAGGTCAAGGAAATTACAGTCAACAATAAGGTATCGGAAATTAGTATCAGTGGAATGGAGGGATTACTATATACAGATGACCTAGTAATAATAGCAGACGATAAAGAGAAAATGCAAAAATTAATCGATATCTGGGTGGAAGAAATAGAAAATTTTAAAATGGAGGTAAATGTAAAGAAAACGAAGACCATGATAGTAACCCAAAAGAAAATGGAAGAAATAAAACAATCGATATTTAAGTGCAAAACGAAATAATAGAAACAGTCTCGACGTTTGAATACCTGGGAGTAATAATATCAAAGGATGGAAAGCTAAATCAAGAAATCTCATACATGACGAAAAAAGCAAATAAGATCTACTATGCAGTAAATAAAACAATATTTGAAAAGGAGGAAATAGATAAAGAAATAAAACTGAAGGTATACAATGCAATATCTGTACCAACTTTAATATATGCAAGTGAGACATGGGTAAACAATGCAAAACTAGACAGTACAATAAACGCAGCGGAGATGCAGCAGCTGAGAAAAATAGCAGGAAAAACGAAATTGGACAGAATAACAAATGAAGATATTAGACAAAGACTGAAACAGGAATCGATAATAAACCAAGATCCAAAAAAGAAAATTAAATGGTATGGACACATTAACAGAATGGACCAGGGAAGACTACCAAAGCAGGTGATGGAATCAAAAAGATATGGTAAAAGAAGGAAAGGGAAGCCAAGGAAAAGACGGATCGATCAGATTATATAAATTGGACAGGAAAAAGGGAAAACACATCAACAAATGAAAGAGTTAAGGCTGTATGACACTATGCATTTTCTTGTATCATTTCTAATATCGTTTCTGATATCGTTTCTTGTATACATTTTCTTGTATCATTTCTTGTACGTACATTTGTGCCCTGTATGACACTATGCAAGTTCTTGTATCGAAAACTGTATGAAATTCGGCACGTGATTGGTCGAAATTTTGTTTGTCGCCCTGTCACGTTACATTGGTATGGTAGTACTGCGTCTACAGCTGATTTTAAGGATTTTATAAAATTTATAAACTTTTAAAAACAAATATTTTAATGTTATAATAACTAGAATTTTTACGTTGACTGTTGATTATTTGTGTTTTTTATTTTGTTTTGATATTTGTGCTAAAATATTTGCATTATAATTATCTTCAGTTTGATCCAAATTGGAATTATTTTATTTTCCTCTATTAAAAAATTATGCAATATGAAACCCAAAGTTATTCTAAATATATGGTTATTAGTAGAACAGTAGTCCATACCAAACGGTATATTAAGTATCAATAAAATATTTATAAATAATACCTACAAAACACAAATAAATTCATCAAGACATAAATCATATGATCTCATTTTCAGCCGCCATTATGACATTTAGAAGTTTTACCAGCAGGTTTTACGTTTTTGCTCTTTGTGCAGAAATTGGCGCAGTTATTGTACAAGAATCTGTGCCTGACACAAATTCTTGTATCGTTTCTGATATCGTTTCTTGTATCTGTGTATGACACTATACATTTTTTTGACATATCAGAAACGATATTAGAAATGATACAAGAAAATGCATAGTGTCATACAGCCTTTAGCAAAGGGCCGCAAGAAATTTGAAGATATGAGTAGAGGATGAATAAAACCTCCGACGCCTCTGAGGGGCATAAGAAGTTTCGAGAAAGAGGAGAAGAAGTTATCAAAAGCTTGCTGATAATGTATTTTTCTTAGACAATTCTGCTTTTTTTGTTTCTTTGGATTATGACTTCATGATATATTGTCACTCTACCTTTTACGTAGTCGGCTCAGACTTCTTCTACCAGACGATGATTTGTCTCTTGTTATCTTGAATACCTTACCTTCTGTCATTCTACTGATATGATTGTTCCATTTTGTTCATATTCATTCTTCTTTTTCTTCTTCAAGCGCCATCTCCGCGACTGAGGTCGGCTATTCATATATATTCGGACCTTAGAGCAGGGATGGGAAAAACCTACTGGTTTAAACCTAAAACCGGTTTTTTTACTTCGCAATAACCGGTTTTACCGGTTGTTTTTTTTGTCCCGGTTATAACCGGTTTTTTCTTTTTAAAGTAAAAACCGGTTATTAGGTTTTTACGGTGATTAGGATTAGGTTAGGTATTATTTCGGATCCCAATCCTAATTATTATTCTCAAGTAATTATTCCAAACAAAACCATAATTCAAATTTTATTTTATTTAATAAAATACAGAAGCAAACTGAAAGTGTAATCTCACATCAGCCAGAAACAATTATTAAGTTTTATTACAATATTTCCTTGAAAAGGTATTTGTAATCATAATATTTACATAAGAAGTGATCTGGTTGAATTAGATGCAAAAATCATCTATTTTTCACACTTAACTCTTGACATTGAAAGTGGGTGAATTACTTTTTCTGATTACCAAAAATAATGCTCTGACTATGAATATCGAATTACTGATTACGAATACGAATCTCCAAGAATTTCGCTAGGTTTTCAAAACGATACACTGATACAGGAAGTATTAAATGAGTTAAAATGTACCTATTCTACAAATATACAAACGTGTTAAAAGTAATACATGTTCTTTTAGTTCTAATTTTGATCATATTGATATCGAGTCGAATGGAGTATCGCAAACTAAATTGTATTGTAAATGTAACTTTGTAACCTATTGGATTAAAAAAACCGAAGATCGGTTTTTCCAAAAACCGTTTTTTTTTTGGCCGGTTATAACCGCCTGGTTAAACCGTAAGCAAAAAAAAACGGTATAACCGAAAACCGGTGTTTTGTCAAAAACCGCCATTCCTACCTTAGAGGCAGCTTCTCTGAAAAGTTCATTTGATCTACATGCATACCAATCTCTCAGGTTGCGCAGCCATGATACTCTATCTATGCTTCTTTTTCCTTGAGTATTTCTCTGCATAATCAGTTAGAGTGTATCTCTCTCCACGTGTAATATGTCCGAAATATTTCAATTCCCTTGTTTTTATTATATTTAAGATTTACATTTTGTTTATTCATCTTTCCTAGAACATCTCTGTTTGTGATTCTCTCTTTCTCTTATTCTCTCCACGATATTTCTATAATTCTCTATACCCCCAAAACGCTAATAATTCCATTTTTAATTGATGCCTCATTCAAGGTACACGTGTCTATTCCATAAAATAAAGTCGAAAAAACGTAGCAGCCAACCTAACTCTTAGATATTATTAGACCTTAGAACTTCAAATCTCTTGTACAGAGCACTCAGTATCCAGTCGCCTATTTTTCCCAGCTTGCCTACTGATTTCTTCACTTCTTTTTTTATCCCTCAGTGTATTTCCATCCTCTACCAGGGCCGTAACTACCATTGGGGCAACCGAAGCAGTGCCCCGGGGCCCCCGTTTGGTTTGCAGTGCGTAGATTTTAACGAGGATGTATTTTAAAAGTCGATCCCAACGAAATATTTTCAAATGACATAATCTTAAAAAGATCTTACAGGGGCACCGTAAACCTCAACAGAAATTTTTCATTTTTCACTGGTGAAATTAGTCTATTGGAACAGAACACGGGTACCTAAGGCCTGAGCTAAGCTGGGGCCCCCGGCACCTTAATATAAAAAAATTAAATTATTACTTGGGACATTAGTTATTTCAGCGTAATAAAACCTAAGATGCTATTGGAAGAGGGAGCCCGGTGCCCCGAGACTTTTCGTAAAGATATAAATTGTTACTGAGGAAATTAGTTATTTTGGCGAAAAAAAAAAACTAAAATGCAAACGGAATAGGGTCCCCTTTCCCAGCTACTTTGTCTTAGCCAATTTAGTCCAGACCTCATAAAGCACCACATTTTTTTTTGTTCATTACGCGTCGCATAATTTGAATGTTGTGTTGAAAGATGCTGTAGACGATACAGACATCTGTCAGTTTTTTTAAACTGTTCAAAGTGTTTGTTTTTTTGGCCACAGTGTCATTCGTTAGGAGGCACTGAAGTTCTCATACCAATCTGAAAGATGTTCTTCGAAAGTGACTGTAAATCCTCTCAATCCAACATTCTGGGCTGGAAAATTTGATGCAGTCAATGCATTGAAATACGATTTTGCGATGTTTTGAAGTGCCTTTCAAGTCTAGTTCTGACAAGTAACAAAAGAAATGAAAGAGACGAACATAATAATAATAACAACATATTTGTAAAAAGGCATATTGCCTTTTACATTGTTCGGCTTCACTGTAAGTTGGTATCGCTTTATACTGCCTGTAGAGGCAACATAACGCGATTATAAACCTACATTTTAGCCGAACATTGTAATTAACATTATAGCATATTTTTCATGAAAACAGAAAAGATGTTATATTGATGGTACTGGCAAAATTATTTAGCTTAAAATAAGGTGATTTCAATTTTTTTTGTGTTGGTCAATTAAAATAGCAATATGTAGGTACAAGAATCTTCAGTCACGGAATGCATTAAAATGCGTTTTCAAGGGATTAATGTCAAATATTTTTCCGGATCCCCTGCCTTCCGCTGGGGGGTAAACTCCCCAGGCCCCCCGTAAGGGGGCCCCCATATCACGTTTGCCCCGGGGCCCCCAACATCGTAGTTACGGCCCTGTCCTCTACATCCAATTTGTATAAGATCTTCAGCCGTGTATCATTATTTCTCATATAGCTGTTTTGTAATTTCTTGTCTTAGTTTCTATCATAATGTGTTTGTTCCTCCATATTGTATTATTTAAACATCCTGCTGTTCTATTGGATTTCTGTAATTGTTTTTTTACCTCTGCTTATACACACCGTAACTGGATAGTGTGATGCCTAAGTAGTTGATTCACATAATCTGTTTAATGTTGATTCCGTCAATTTCTATTTTGCATCTGTTCTACTGGTCGGTTGTTTGCTGATGACTATCTTTTTTTAAGCTGAAATGACCGGTTTATCTTCTTTGCTATGTTAGATTTATGAACAAAAAATCTTTGTAAGCCGTCCTCATTTTCTGCTGTTCTTCTGAAAAACTTACATAGCATGAATAAGACTTATGAGACTTATGATGATTCGATAGTCACTGCAGTCCTCAGAATGCTCAGAACGTACCTTTTCGGAATCATTACAAAAGTTAATTTTAACCACATCAGAGTTTTCTCCTGAATCATATATTTAGTTGAACAAACACGTAAAATGTTTAGGGTCAAATGTTTTAAGAATTTGGCATGTAACCTACATTATAAAGTATGATACAGTTAATCAAAAAAAAGACATAACCCAGACATCCAAAGTGAAAGTTATCCTTTAACACCAAATTGTTCTATATGGTCCACATATTATTCAGTAAAAAGTTACACCATTTTGAGCGTAGGGTTCGGGGAGGGAAAAATTGGTAAATTAGTAGTTTCTTACGGTTTTCGTCATTATTTCTAAACCTAACTGGTTTAGTGTGAACAATATTCCACACAAAAATGTTCTACATAAAATAATTTGAAACGAAAAAGGTCTTATGCATAATTGTTCTAAAAGCAACGGTTTCGGAGTTACGGAGGGTTAAAGTGGAGGTTTTCCATATTTTTTATATTGTTTGGACAAATTATAATATTATTACTGAAGAAACTAATTTTCTTAAGAGGATTGTGTTTTCTAAATATGATTTGCTATTTCAATGGCCGGTGGTATGTTACTGATAAGCCCTGAAGGAACGTCAATCTCACCAAGAGGCTTCTACATGCCTAGGCCATATAAATCTCAAACCAATCTGAAATTTCTATGGACAATGTCGCATGAATATCTTTCCAAACAGTAAAATTTTCGTTTCAAATTACATGTAGAACATTTTTGTATAGAATATTTTTCACGCTAAACCGCTTAAGTTTAGAAATTATGACGAAAAACGTAAAAAATGACTAATTTGCTGACTTCTTCCCTCCTCCTTCCCCCAAACACGATGCTCAAAATGGTGTAACTTTTTACTGAATAATATATGGACCATATATAGAACAGTTTGGTGTTGAAGGAAAACTTTTATTTTGGATGACGGGGTTAGGTCTTTTTCTGTACCAATTATACTATACCTACTACCTCCGTAACTTTGGAACCGTTCGTTTTAGAAGGATTATGCATAGAACCTTTTTTTTAAATATAATGAAAAACATTTTTATAGAGAACATTGTTCACGTTACACCGCATAGTTTTAGAAATATTGACGAAAAAACTAAAAAACTCCTAATTTACCGACTTCACCCCCATCTCCCCCCAAACCCGAAACTCAAAATGGTGTAACTTTTTTCTGAACCATATTTCGACCATATAGAACAATTTGGTGCTGAAGGATAACTTTCACTTTGGATGTCTGGGTTTGGGTCTAGTTATACCATACTATTATCATAATCCAGACTTCCGTCATCCATCTTTTGATTCTTCATTGCTCTCAGAGCCCGTTGAACCTCAGATTCAAGAATTTCTGAGCCAGACCATTCTTCCCAGTTCACAGGTTGCCTAGTTCATTTCTGGTTTTCAAATAGCAATTGAGCATAGTTTTTCATAAGTTGCATAACTCTTCCGGATCCAAAAGTAGCTTTCCATCATGTTTCAAAGATGTTGCTTTCCTACAACATCCCAAAAATTACCCAGTTTTCTTTGATTTTATTCATTCATTGATATTTTTAAATTCCGAACACTTTTGAAAATGCTGTTGTATTTTAGCCATGCTTCAATTCTTTAGAATGCAGAGTACAACAAAGTATGTAAATTTTTTTTTGTATATCATTAGTCATCCATTATATATGTTTCTTTGTTGCTTCTGGTTTTAGAAGGGTATCGCAAGCTATTTTAATGTTACGTGTAACTTGAGTAAGCATTTACGACTTCGCACTTAGATGGTATAACTGATATTGGAAGATTATTTAGACATAATAATACATAGTAGCTAACTGTAACTGTTGGCTTTCTGATCCTAGAAATGACCTTCAGAATAATGACAGAAACTATATTTACTAAAGAATTTATAACAAAATATTAACATAGAAAGCTCAATGTTAGCATCTTGTATTCAAATCAACAATTACTTTAGTTGAAATAATAAAGAATATTTAAATGTATATATCTAATACGCCTTAATGCAAGTCAACAGATAACTATTAAAGTTGCTACTTAGAATTCGAGGCAAACACATAAAACGAAAATTTACGATTGAAAATTGATTTTCTATTTTTTATTAATGTGGTTAACAGATTATATGCTGATATACGATTAAGAATGAATAATTATCGTTCTAGTCGGTTGGTGGCGTTTATGTAATGGATAAGGTTACTTAAAAGACAGCCAAGTGGAATTAATTTTGACTTCTCGATGACATATTCACTTTATATATTTTTTAATTCATTCTTCAGTCTAAGTACCGTATTTCATAGTTGATTTAATGGTAATATTCGATAATTTCTCAGTTTTATTAGCCTTTTCTCTGACAAGGGACATCTGTCGATTTGTTCCAGTTTACCAAGCTCGTTTTAATTATGTTCCATATATTTCGTTATTACTTAATAATTCGTAATTTCTAATACTAAATACCACTTAAAACTAAATTTTGTAATCATTTTCCCATCTTCTTCTTTTTATGTAGACATGATTTCATGGCTATGTCTGTTATTTCAATGTATTTCCAATACGTTGTTACAACGTTTTCGTGGTCTTTCCACTGATTGTCTTCCTATTGGGGAACCATCCCTATCCCTCACCGTCTTTAGTACTCTGTTTGCTCTTATCCAGCTTATGTGATCGTTCCATTCTACTGTTTTTTTTATCCAGTTCTTTATGTTCTTCACCTTGCATCTCCATTGTATATCTTTACTTTAAGCTATGTGTGTTAAGGATTTTCATCTCTTCTATTTCTAGCATTATTTTTATTTCCTCTAAGTAAGGTCGATTTTCTGCTGCGTATGTCATTATTGGTCTGATGACTGTTCCACCAATCTTCCACTTCGGCTTCGAGTTTTCTGTAGCTAGATAATGTGATGCCTAGTTATTGAAACTCCATCACTTGTTCTATTACCTGTCCCTCTAACTCTAATTTGCATCTAAGTAGGTTTGCTGTTATTTGTATGCTTTTGTATTTTTTGGGGAAATTAACATGTTAAATTTTCTGGCGGTTATATTAAATTGGCGCAGCATACGTTTGAAATCACTTTGGGAGATTAGTATTGCGTCTGCATAGCAGATAATTTTAGGTTGTTTTTCTCCAATTTGGTATCCTTTTTTAGTTTTGGTAATGAATTGAATAACAAAAAAAGCTCCAGTAGCTATAACCAGATTCTCTGCTACCATGGTCGGACGAACACTGAAATAAAATGAGCAAAACATGGGAACGTGGTGAAAAGAAAAAACGCTTCGAGTAACCTGAGCATTTACTTGTTTGTGCGCGCTCGGCTCGTTCGGTTCATTTGGTTCATTCGGAAGAAGATGCTCTAGTCTGTACGCACCTTTAGCAGTGCGTTCCTTAATTTACTTGTATCGATGTGTGTATCTTAGTCACTACAGGGTTGTGAATTTTGCTCACTACTGGATTGTGATCTATGTAGGCTGCACTCAAATATATTTTACTGATACAATTACCTTCCTGTATTTTGTCTAATACAGAGTTCTTTTGGTTTCTTACAATTCTCTCTTTTTGATCTGCTGGTAACTTCCACATGGATCTTCTTCTCTTTGGCAGTTTAAACAATTCATTCACTATAACCAAATTATTGTTTTGGAAAAATTCAATAAGCCTTTTTTTTCTGTTTCCCAGACCAACGTTTGCGTTAAAATCTTCCATCATAATTGTAACCTCCTACGTTCTAATTGGATTTTAAAACATTGTCTGTCTTCGTAGAAAGACATTTTAATATGGCGCTCTCTGGTTTGTCCGCAATTGGAGCATAAACTTGCACTGTTATATATATAATGTTAATCTAATAATATATGAGTATGACATATGTATATCGATATTGACAATAGTTGTAGGTAACTGTAAGTAAATTATTTACTTTGAGTATAATTCCTGCATTTTTTTTATGTAGCTCACCATAAATTCCATTATACAGTAAGCGCCACGCTAGTAGACACATGCATGGGCGCCAATACCCAGCCAGGGGGGCCGTGCCCCCTCCTCTTCTAGCATTTCGGGTGCTGTAAACTATATATGGTTATCCAAAATATATAAAATATAATGTGCAACATCTCCACGTCTGCCCCCCTGAAAATTTTTATAGGGGAGCAAAGTATGCTAAATTTGCAGTCACTCGAGCGTTATGGGGCACTCGAGCGTTATGGGGACCTATTGGGTTGTGATTATTAGGTCCACAAACCAAAAAAAGTTAAGTAAAATTTTCCATTTTAGTGGGGACTTTCCATTTTTTAATTTAGTTTTCCATTTCCAACAATCGTTTTTTCCGATTATAGCGCCATCTATCCATAATTCGAAAAAAGTCTCGATTAAAAGTTGCTTATTTTTACGTAAAGAATCCAAATCTGCAATAAAAATTTGGGGGCCCCATTTAAGATTTTAAAGTATCCCCCACCCCACCTCCATGGGGGCTCGTGTTTAGTACCATTCGATAGATTTTTCAAAAACATTTTGAAAGTGTATTTTGCAGTTTTTCGATCTGATGTTCATTTTGCGAAATATCTCGGGTTTGTATTTAAAATTTTAATTATACCCCCCACCCCTCTGCATGGGGAGTCATGTTTAGTACCATTCGATAGATTTTTGAAAAATTTTGAAGACGTATTTTTTAGTTTTTCGATCTGACGTTCATTTCGCGAAATATTCGCTTTTTTGTGAAACTTTTTGACTCACCCATTTCCTTACGCCCCGCTCAAATTGTCAGATTTTTGAAATATACACTCTTTTTCATGTACTTAACTTACCTTAACTTAGTCTGACAATTTCGAGTATTTTTAAGGGTAGATTTTTTTTCTGGCCCCCCTTAACGAACTTCCCTGTGTTAAGAGCCAATATATGGTAGAGGTACATCTGCAGAGTACCAGGTTTCTCCCCATATTATAATCTGACGCTCTCGAGTAACTGCAAAAATCTTCGCTTGGGCTCCCCTACCATAATACTACTGTCTATCTAAAGTAGTGTAAATATGTATATACCTACGAAATGCACTACTCGACTAAACATAAAACGCATTCGATAAAAGAGCGAAGCCAAAAAATTTTTACTAGTTAAAAATGGTTAAAAATGAATTACCCTTAATGAACAGGTAGGTACAGACATAAATGTCTATACACACGACTTTTAATTCCCTCAAAACGTACAGGCAGAAATACAAACAGATGTCAGGGACGTTATAATTAACATTCAAGCATAAAAGTATGCATACGAAGTAAACAATTCGTCATTGAACAAAATTCAAAATATGCTGCAACGACCATTCATTACATAACACTTGCAAACTCTTCCGCTGCCTCAAGTGGGTACAATGTAAGTAATATAATAGATGTACAGTATGTAAATTTGTTGTGCCAAGTGTAAAAATATAACAAGGTATTCAATTTGTTTTGTTTGATAATTTAGTTTAAATATATTAGTTTATTTAAAGAAGGTTCACAAATATATTGTGTTCATTATCCTAATGACATCTTAAAAATAATGGTAAAGTAATAAAGATAATCGCTGAAGGCAATGCTGCCAGTTGTCTACTCAAGTTGGTGGGTTTTTGAACCCTACCCTGATCAAAAATTTTAATGTGTTTTTGTGAAAATCCCATGTTAGTATGGTATAACTAGACCCAAACCCAGACATCCAAAGTGAAAGTTATCCTCCAACACCAAATTATTCAAATTCAAACCTATACGATCAACTTGATCCCAGGGAAGGCGAAACGAAGATATATAAAATAGCCAAACAGAGTGCAAAGAAAGCAAAAGATTTCAATCAGATTAGATGTATCCGAGATGAAAATAATAAAATACTAGTTCACGAAAAGGATGTCAAAAATAGATGGAGAAAGTACTTTGACAGCTTATTAAATGAAGAATTTGACAGACAGCCTGTGGAGTCAACGGAGACAGTAGCAGCAATGGTCACCAAAATAACAAACGAGGAAGTGGCTCAAGTGCTTCAAAAAATAAAGAAAGGAAAAGCGGTAGGACCAGATGATATTCCTGTGGAAGTATGGAAAGTATTGGGAGAGACAGGAACAAGGTGGCTAGCAGGTTTATTTAATAGAATTATGGAAGTTGGACAAATGCCAGACGAATGGAGAAGCAGTATACTAGTACCTGTCTACAAAAACAAGGGAGATATACAGCAGTGTACAAACTACAGGGCTATAAAACTGCTCAGCCACACCATGAAAATATGGGAGAGAGTAATTGATAGACGGATACGTGAAGAGACCGACATATCCGAGAATCAATTTGGCTTTATGCAGGGCAGATCAACAACAGACGCAATTTTCATTATAAGGCAGTTGATGGAAAAATACAGGAGTAAAGAAACAAACGCTCATATGGTATTCATTGATCATAAGAAAACATATGATAGAGTTCCTCGAGAGATTCTGTGGTGGGCACTCAATAAGAAAGGAGTCCCTGGTGCATCTGTAAAGATTGTGAGTGATATGTATGAGGGAGTAACGACTAGTGTTAGGACAGGTGTGGGAGAGACTGATAAATTTCATGTGAAAGTATGAGTGCACCAAGGCTCGGTGCTTAGTCCGTATTTATTCTCATCAATTTTGGACCAGATAACAGCGAAACTACAGGGTAACATTCCATGGTGCTTAATGTATGCTGATGATGTCGTGTTAGTGGGAAATAGTGAAAGAGACTTAGAACAAAAACTGGAACAGTGGACACGAGCTCTGGAGGAAAAAGGTTTAAAACTTAGTAGGACAAAGACAGAGTATTTGGAATGTTCATTTAAAAATGGAGTTACTACAAATAAAATGGTATCTTTGGATAGTGAACTGATTGTAAAAAGCAATAGTTTTAAGTACCTGGGATCGGTATTACAGAGTAATGGAGAAATAGATGGAGATGCATGCAGTAGAATTAGGGCTGGATGGATGAAGTTAAAGGAAGCGAGTGGTGTGTTGTGTGACAGAAAAGTTCCAATGAAGCTGAAAGGAAAATTCTATAAAACAGCCATAAGACCGGCTATGATGTACGGAACTGAATGTTGGGCAGTGAAAAATAAAGAGGAACAACGAGTGCATGTGGCGGAGATGAGAATGCTTAGATGGATGAGTGGAGTGACAAGAAAGGGTAAAATTAAAAATGAGTATATTAGGGGAAGTCTAGGTGTGGCACCAATTGATTCCAAATGAGAGAGCATAGGTTGAGATGGTTTGGTCATGTTCAACGTCGAGACGTTAATCATCCAATACGAAGAGTAGCTGAAGTACAGATTCCTGGAAGGAGTAGGAAAGGAAGACCAAAGAAAACGTGGGGGGAGACGATTAGGCAGGACATGTTGGTAAAGGGGATTAATATTGATATGACCCAGGATATAATTGTGTGGTGAAATGCAATTAGGGAAGCTGATCCCGCATAGGGACAAGGCAAAGAGAATGATGATGATGTATAAAACCATTTTTATTTAAAATTTAATGTAGAACATTTTTGTATTGAAGGTTGTTCATGCCAAACCGCATAGTTTTAGAAATATTGACGAAAAACGTAAAAAACTACGAATTTACCGATTTCTCCCCCCTCTTTCCCCAAACCCGACGCTCAAAATGGTGTGACTTTTTTTTGAACATTACGTGGACCATATAGAACCATTTGGTGTTGGAGGATAACTTTCCCTTTGGATGTCTGGGTTATGCCATTTTTTTGATAAATTGTATCATACTATGTGCTGTTCTTGATGTTTTTTACAATTTTTACATAACAATTCAACCTTTAACCAAGTTGTGCTAATAACTACATAAGGAATTTTTCAAAGATTTTTTCAATACAAAAAATGAGAGGCCTCTCTTTATAGTGAGACTTTAACATTTTTGACCATAGCTCCGAAGATGGCTTTGTAAGCCGAAAGCGCTCAGCTAGAAATTAATAAATGGTACATTCTTTTAAAATACTTTTATTTTCCTAGTCATTCCGTTGTCATAAGTGTGTACAAAAGCATATCAGTCTTCATAAATATCCGATTTTGACTGTCCAACTATCCTTCTCAGGTGTCTCATCTCCATTACAATAATTTCAGAATTGTCCAGTTTTCACTTCCATAGAACACAATCGGTATCACTATTGTGTTATATATTTTTATCCTTGTCTCTTTTGTAAGAGATACGGATTCTTTTTATCAGTATTGGGGCTAACGCATAGTATAACTTGTTTGATTTCTTAACTCTTTTTTTATTTCCCAGACTATTTTTCCGTCGTTATGTGTCGTTAGTAAGTAACTTTACTTCCCAAGTATTCGTAAGATGTAACGATTTCCAATTTTGAGTTTTTACATTTTATCTTTATTTCATTATCTTCCTTATCTTCTTCGCCGTTGATTAACATTATCTTACTTTTTTTCTCGTTTACTTCCATTTTTATTGCTTCTTTGCTCTACCCATATATCCATAAGTTTCTGCATTTTATTCTCGGAATCTGCAATTAGTACTATGTCGTCCACATACATTAAGAACTCTATTGTTAATTGTTACCGATCGTAATCTATGGTATCCTATTATTTTCTGTAATTGGTTGGTTCTTACCCTAATAGTTCTTATCATTCCGTCCATTACTATTATGAATAGCAATGGGCTGAGACTACCTCCTTGTTTAATACCTCTCTTTTAATTAAATCCTTTGTGATCTTTCCCCTGTTATTTGTACCCTTTTTCCTCTTTGTAAGTACTTTTGTATTTGGTACATTTATTTTACTCAAGCATTTTCCTATATTTGTCTTTCTATCGTGTAAAATGCTGCTCTTAGGTCTATGAATGCTAATTCCCCCATGTTTATGCTTATTTTCATTAGGTTCCGAATGATATATAAGTTGTCAGTTGTCTGTCTTCCTAGTATAAATACCGCTTGTTCTTCTCCCAATTATATCTCTACTTACTTCTTGTCTTAATCTCTTCTCTATAATTTTCGTATATATTTTAACGCATACCCATGACAGCTCTATAGTTATCGCAGTTTACATGGTTTCATTTTTTGTATATTGGCACGGTTATGTTGTCCTGATAGTCTTTAGGGATTGTTTGTTTTCCCTGTGCCTCTTTACATATTTTCCATAGCCAGTTTATTCATTCTACTCGCATTTACCATTTCCGTTTCAATTTCATCATCATCTTCCTTGTCTACTTTTATATTTGATATTCCGTCTATTACCCCTTCCTACTTATTTGCTGTAGCTTCATGATGTATTTATTCCATGCTATTTTCTTCTATTTTATTTCTGCCTTCATTTCTTGATTCCATCATCTTGTCCTTTTCAATTGCTTATTACATTTTTTTTTTATTTCACACACTTCAGTTGCTGTTTTATGCACTTAATATAAGTATTCCATGTTTCTTCCATGTCCACACTTTCTCTCTTGAGTTTTGCTTACCTTTACTTTCTTGTCCTCTTTTCTTTCCACCTTCTCAATTTTTTCACCCTCCAGTTTTGCAGTGACCATCCCGTGTTATGTGGACAGTGCCGATTCCTTTTCCGTTAAGATGTTTTGTATGTTTTCTAGGTTTCTCGTAATCAATCGGACTCCGATCACAAATCTCTATTTCGAAAAACTTTTTCGACATACCCACTGCGAGTAGCCGCCATGTCTTACCCCACCAAAGTACCCTTCCCACCACACATCCTTTCCAAATCCCGCGTAACAGGGGAGGCAGCAGTTATGCGGAAACTCCAGGTAGCCTGCGAATACAGACTGCTACTGCGTCCGGAGGCAACCGTGATAAAAAGCCTAGAGGAGTAAACCTCAAAAAATAATCCCCACTATCACGGTGGAAGGTATCGTGTCAAAGGTATGAAAGATGCGAGGGTTAGAGCATCACAAACGATCCCTTCGGGATACCTGGCGACCTTCCGAAGTAGCCTAGCCTTAGCGCGGTAAGGGCGCACTGCCGCGCCGGACGTGTAGTACGTCCCTACTCGTGGGAATCACATGGATCAAACAAATACAAACAAAGATACAGGGAATAACGACGACGACTATAGGCAAAAGAATAAAGAAGACGGGAAAACCAATGAGAATGGGGAAGAGCGGCCTCAAGACGGCAGAACAGAAGAGGAAGAACAACGAAAGTTCGAAAAGGAAATGTTAGAATGGCACGAAAAACAGCCAAAGATGAACAGGTCGGGTCCTCCAAAGCACTCGACTCTAGTAGGGGATGACCTGTTAAAGGAAATTAACAAAGAAGAGGAAAAAGAAGGAGACAAAGTGGAGGAAGACCCCTCAGTGGAAATTGTGGAAGTGGGGGATAAGGAAGTAGAACGGAGAGAAGAAGAGCAAGGTGAGTCATACTGGCAAGATATAGAAGAGAGCGTCCTAACAGCTTTCTACTGTTCGACGAAGCGGACAGGGAAGAAATACAGCAAAACAAAAAAAGGAAAGGCGATAGCCTAGAAATGAACGAAAAATTTAAACGACAAAAGAGAGAAGAAAGCAAAAAATACTCAGAGGAGACGGAAAACGAAAGAGTCCAAAGAAAATTGAAAGAGGTATTAGAGATCCTAAATGGTAAAGGACCTATAGAGGGGGAGAATAAGGCTAAAGCAAGAAAGTTAATTGGAAAAATAACCTCTATCCAAAATAAAACGAGTCAGAATCAAAATCAAACGGTGCAAGAGGAGGGTCACTTGAAATGCGAGCAGTGCAAAATAAAAATGGAACAAGAAAGACAAAAGAAAGAAACGGAGAAAATAATAAAAGCGTTAAACAATGGGGGGGACATAAATAATTTTAGCCAGATATACAAAAAGAAATGGGAGGAGAAGGTATTTGAAAAAACGAAATATGAACAGGGGGTCTACAAGAGACAATAACCAAAAAAGAATGCTTAATTGTAACAAAGAGCGACATTAAAGAAGGAGGGGTAGAAAGTGTCATACGTACCATCCGGGAAGACGTATATGAAATCATTGAGGGATGTAAAGAAGAGAACGTGGAATACATAGAGAATGTCAAGAAAAGTTCCATGGCAAGCGAAAGGAGGGAATGGTTCACGGATGTTGTAAAAATAAAGAAGCACGGTATTTACGAAATGGCCGAGAGGGCCATAAAGCAAATTAAGGAAAGGGAAACGCCGCCGCAGACAATACGAGTGATAATAAATAATGAAATCAATAAAGAAGAGGTGCGGAAAGCTTTGGAATTCGTGGGTAGAGGGGAAAATATAATATGGGAATTAGTTATTCGAGGAAAAGAAATGGACAGGGGAGCCAGGCATGAACAGGAGGAAGCCCTCCTGATTAAAACAGGGGGGAAGATGTTCTAAAAGAAATGAACGAAAAGATAAACATCGGGAAGATAGGGGTGAAAGTAGATAGATTAAAGAAAACGGAAGGCGGGGACATCCTCGTGAAATTAAAGGGGAAAGGAGCTGCCGACAAATTAAGGAAAGAGCTGGACACGAGGATGTCCGGCTTAAACATGGCTGTTAGACGGAAAGTAAACCACTTTACCATAACCGGCATGGATCCCGGGGTCACAGAGGAGAAGTTACAAAACGCTATAAATGCATACACCGGGATTCCGAAAGATGAAGTGGATATAAAGATTCTCAGAACCAACCGAAATGGGGAGCAAAGCGCCACCATAGCCGTGCGCCCCACAAATGCTGAAGAACTCCGAAAATATAATACAATCGTGATAGGCTGGGTGTGGTGCCCCATCTCAGAGAGGTACACCCCCACGAGGTGCTATAAGTGCTTACACTACGGACATAGCACCTATGAGTGTAAGGGTGAGAGCAGGGTAGCTTGTTGCTACAACTGCTTAAAGACAGGACTTACAGCGGTACAGTGTAACAACACTGCGTACTGTCTTACTTGCAAGGAGGAGGGGCACCGGATGGACCGGATGCAATGCCCAGCCTACCGTGCGTGGGTGTACGGCAGGGGAGGGGAAGGGAACCCCAAAAAGTGTATAAGGAGAAATATAGCAGTGAAATGATGAGAGGTGGCCTCCTGGAGAACGTGAGTGGGCCCCTATACAGCCCACTGGTGAAACAGGAGGCCGGTTCTCAAGGAGTTTCATGGAAAATAGGTTACACCAGAAATCAAGCACCAAAGTATTTTATTTATAAAAATTTTATTTATATATTCTATTTATTTATTCTATATATTTTATTTATTGTGTCTTATTCATTTTATCTCTCTACTTATATATTTTATTAATTAAATAATTATATTTTTATTAATTTTATCTATTTTATATAGGTATACTTATTTATTTATTTATTTATTTATCTTAGTTTGTAGGAATTTTAACATAGCAGATAGACTCGACCTAAGGGAACTGAACCTAATTGTACCCCAAGGGTCAGCCTGGTATAAGGATATTGCAGGTGAACGTGGGCAGAGCGCGCCGAGCGCACGATCTTGTCCACGCAAAAGCCTTCAAGCTAGAAACGGACCTGCTCATCGTCCCCGAACCAAATATTAAGATCACGGCAGGCGGTAGATGGGTCCAAGATAATGGAAAGAACGTGGCGGTACTCATTAGAAATAGGGATGTAGGAGTGCAGGGCATTGTCAGGGGAGGAAATCATATCCTCATTAAGCTGAGGGATTTCAGCCTCCTGGCATGCTATGTATCTCCGAACATCCCTATGATTAGATACGAAGCTATCGTTGACGAAATAATGAGTGCCGCCATAAATGAAAAAGAGATATTGATCGCCGGGGATATCAACGCCAAATTAAGATTATGGGGTTCCCCTATAAACGACAAAAAGGGGGAACTCTGGAACGAGTGGATAGCCCAGCCTGGCCTCCAAGTACTAAATAATGATAAACCAACATTCATAAGGGGGGTCAGACAATCACACATCGACGTTACTTTCACAAGCGAAGGGCTATCCAGGAAAGTACAGGGGTGGGATGTCCTCGACGATCAATTATTTACCTATCACCGCTACATACAGTATGAGGTAAAAACAAAAGGAGGAATAAAGCGGCCGATAGGTCATACAGAATCATACTTTAATAAAAACAAGTACCTATCGGAGGTCAGGAAAATAAACGAAGAAGAGATTCCTGACCTTGGCCAACTGAGAAGAGCTCTCCAAAACGCGGCAAGTTTGGCCACCGTGAAGAAGAAAAATAATAAAAAATCCCCCTACTGGTGGACGGATGAGATAGAAGGTCTCCGGGAGAGATACCTCAGAGCTCGAAGGAATTACACCAGAAGCCAGGACAACCTCGTGCTCAAAGAAATATACAAAGATTTGAAGAGAACACTGAACAAGAAAATAAAACAAGAGAAAAAAGAAAGGTGGCAGACCCTTATAAAAGCACTAGATGAAGATATATGGGGCGATGCGTATAAGATCACAATGAAGGCGTTGAAGATACTCGCCCCATATAGACTGGATGAAGACCAGCGGATGAAATCAGCTAAACTCCTCTTCCCACCAGAGGAATTTCCCACCAGGGAAATTCAAAATTTCACCAAGATATTTCCAACGATGGTCGAGGAGTTCACAGAAGAAGAAATAAAAACCGCTGGTCAGGAAATGAAGACAGGGAAAGCTCCCGGCCCTGACGGGCTGCCACCAGAGGCGATAAAGATTATAGCGACAGAGAAACCAGGTTTGATCAGAAGAATATGTAATGATCTACTGCACAGGCAAGAGTTTCCCAGGGACTTAAAGGAAGCGAACTTGGTTCTACTCCTAAAGCCTGGGAAACCCCCAGATTCACCAACTTCTTATCGGCCAATATGCCTCCTGGACTGCCTTGGTAAGTTTTATGAGAGACTTATCAAGAAGAGACTAGAAGGCATTTTGGAAGATGAGAGAGTTCTGTCAAATCAACAATAAGGGTTTAGAAAAGGTAGATCGACTGTCGATGCCGTAACCTGGATAAGGGACGCGGCTAAGGCAAGTAAGAAAATATGGGTGGTCCTTGTTTTGTTGGACATAAAAAATGCTTTCAACTCAGCAAATTGGGGCCTCATAATAGACCGAATCGTCGAATTTGGGGCTCCAGAATACATGTCCAACATAATAAAGGACTACTTATCCGAAAGATCCGTATGCATATCGAAGAAGAAAAAGAAAGAAATGACCGCGGGAGTACCTCAGGGGTCAGTCCTGGGACCCTTACTTTGGAATATATTATACAACGGGGTACTAGAAATTCACAAGAACAGAGGAGTGAGAGCGATTGCACACGCGGACGATCTAGCCTTATTGGTCGAAGATGATATGAACTGGGGTATAAAAGATAAAGTAAATAGAGCAATCAGGACGACCGCGGCGTGGATTGAGAAAAATGATTTAAAATTAGCAGTAGAGAAGACAGAAATAATTATCTTGAGGGGACCAAGAAAAAGAGAAGACATAGTATTCGAATATCAAGGCTCCGAAATAAGACCCCAAAGGACAGTCAGGTACCTAGGAATTACCTATGACAATAGACTTAGCTTCGGACAACACATACAAGAAGCATGTCGGAAGGCGGAGGGGAGGACTTCAACACTAAATAAGCTAATGCCAAATATCGGGGGGCCCGGATCGCAGAAGAGGGCAGTTATGCTACAATCTATAATATCCATTCTATTATACGGGGCCCCAGTGTGGTATGAGGTCCTCCGGATGAAGAAGTATAAGGACATGCTTCTTAGGGCTCAAAGAAAACCCCTGATCAGGGTGTGCAATGCCTACAGAACTGTATCTACCATTGCCTTACAGGTGGTGGCTGGTTCTGTACCGGTGCACATCCTGGCCGGGGAAAGGGTCCGGATGTACAATAGGGGCAACGGAGCAATAGGTTCAGGACCACAGGTAAGAGTCAGAAGTCTAGAGATGTGGCAGAGGGAATGGGCAGCCGAAGTCGGAAAGGCGGCCTGGACGAGATCCCTGATTCCGGATGTAGTGAGGTGGTACGGGTGTCGGCATCGGCGCGTCAACTACTATTTCACACAGTTCTTGACGGAGCATGGATCGTTCAGGAAATATACCCACCGTATTGGTAAATCCGAGGACGATCTATGTCCAGAGTGTGGGGTTGTGGATGACGCGCAGCATGTCGTGTTCGTATGCCCCGCATACCACGCGGGGCGTACCGAGCTGCAGCTGGGCCTGGGAGCTCCTCTGGGCGAGCCTCACGAGCTAATCGACAGAGCTATCGACAGCAAGCGAGACTTCGATCTGATCATTGCCTTTGTCACAAAGACAATAAAGCATAAGGAGGAAGAGGAGAGGCGGCTGCAAGCGGGATGACCGTCTCTAATTTATTTATTTATTTTATTTATTTATATGTTTCGGCTGTCATAGGCACTCAGCGAGGGGAGGACCTTTTACACCCAAACCACGCTGACTGCCTTTTTATTGAAGATATTCTTCTTTAGCGGCGAATCGATTGAGGGTAAAATTTGATTGATCCGCGCGCATTCGCACACCGACAGTATGGTATTAGTTGTTATACGGGCTCTGATTGGGTGTTGAAATTTTGAAATGATCTGTCAATAATTGTTCAATATGGAGGTTATCGGTAAACAAAAATATTGTATAATATTAGTTTTTATGGATGTGTGGACAGAAATAAAATCAAATTTATAAGTATAGTGACTTTTTAAATAGTTTTGAAAAGCCGCAGGTACGTAATTCTAAATGTTTCAGTTGGAAATACCTAATAGTTTTAATACCTATCTATTTGGAAAATGTAAACAAAATAATATAGTTACCTATTAGTAGGCAGTGCTTTAATTTACATAATCTGATTACGAACAAACTTTCTACAAATCTTCATCTCATATATCGTTTTCTTACTCTATATTTTGTTGTATTTTATTTCGACAAAAATCAAACTAATAATTTTATTAAATTCATATAAATTTATGGTGTAAACGTTTAGTTTGTGTATATTCCCACATGACGTATACGAGAGTTTGGTGCAGTTTGAAATGGCGTCAACTTTCGTACGGCGCGGTAGACGTGAAGTGGGTTCAAGCCCCAAGCAAGTTATTATTTTTTTATTTTTTTTTTATAGATTTTATGATTGCAAGTATATTATTATATAATTTTTGATGATATTCTTCTTTTTTGAAAGTGGTAGATACGAAAGTTAGTTTGATTTTTAAATAAAATAAGTACAAATAACCTTTTAAGTATATTTACTTCGTTTAAATTCTATTATATAATAGAAAAATATCTTCTTACGTGCGTACAAAGTACACACACATTCTTTTTTTTATTTTATTTTTATTTTATTTTATTTTATTTATTTTCATAATTTATCGCGTACTTATTTATTTAATTTTATTTTCCAAGTCCATCGTTTTCTTTTGTATTAAATGTGGTGCACGCTTAGGACATAGTCAGTAGGAGATCATGTGCTTTGTGTATTGTCTCCGTTATGTTATATTCATGTTTCTTTTGTAAATACTTTGTTCGCTACGTTCTGGGGTAGTTGGCGGGGAGGACTTTTTACATCCAATCTTGCCAACTGCCCCTTTTTTTCCTTTTTTTTTTCTTTTCTTTTAACTAAAAGTAAGTGGATACGAGAGTGTGTATGAATTGATGAGAGTAAGAATGATTGCGTTACTCGTAATTACCAACTGGTTCTGTTTTGCTAGTTCCATCGTGGGGGGGGGGGGGGCACCCCGGTCGTCTCGCCCACTCATGGGTTACACCGGACGGTCGCTTCACCGACCGGTCTGGTGCAATGCTCGTGCGGGTGGGGAGGGCTGGGTGGCTGGTCATACGTCTTCCCAGAATGTTTGAAATAATCTTTTGTGAGATCGATTTCCGGGGGATATCGAAACGGCAAACATTAATTAAAGATGTAATTTTCATTACACCAGTACTTGTGACTTAATCCCATATAAACATAATATTTAAAGTATTTAATTTACCACGACACATCAGTGATCATGACGCGGGCGGTACTAGAACAAATTTTTTCAATAAACGAATTTACCTAAACAGTCCTCGTACGGGATGACGTTTGGTTAATTTGAGTTGGAAGAACTGTATCATCTCATACTCCTCATTAACTGTAACGATGTGATTAATTAACTACCACGAGACATACTGTACGAGTTTCAGCTGCTGCCCGTCACCATTTAAACAATGACTGTGTACATATTCTCGCAATGGCTACTTAACAACTTCTGAAATAACCCAATTAAAAGTGATATTGCATTCGAAAAGCGAAATTAAGGTAATAAGCCATAATTTCCTGCACGAAAGCATTTTTATATTTGGATTTATTAACACTGACATTGAATTACTGAACGCGCATATTTTATCAACTCTGTAACTGGTTATAATTGTCGGTAATTGCTTTTATTCGATCATTTTTGTGGGAAATTTCTCACACGATATTCACAAAATACACCTTGAAAGCTTTAATTTTAAAAGTCATGAAAAGCCCGGTTAACAATTATTATAGGTTATATCTTGTTTTATTAAAAATTTAACGAGGATGGTAATAAGGTTCTGAAACTGTGTTCTTGTGGCATGTGTAAATTAAATACTGTGTTTAACTGTTTATATGGGTTTAGCAACAGTTAATTGTAATAACAATTAAATTTTAACCTAAAAAATTTGACTTTTTAGTACCTACCTATTATTTTTGTATGGGATTGGTGGCTGTAATGAAAATTACATTTTTTAATTAACTATTGTTTGACGTTTCTATTTCCAATCCGGATATCGTCCTCAGAAAATTAGGTTTAAAAATTTTGGGAAACTTTTCATAACCTGGTCTTTTTAGGTTATGTGTACTTTCCATACAAATGACATTTTGGTCTCCATCTTATGGACCCTAGCAATCTGTGTTTGAAATACATTGTTTGAAATAATGTTATTGCCAGCAGGGGTATCAAATTCTGACTGTTTATGTGATTTATTTTTTTTGTGTTAGTTTGCTTGTGTGATAGGCTTGGATCCCGCGTACCAAAAAAATTTTATTAATAACAAGCTGAAAATTTGTTAATAGCTTAACGGAGTCTAGTCGGACAAACTTTGATGTACGGGAACACTGGAACAGGGGAAGTTTTAATTGTGGAACAGTTTACAGGTTTCGAACGTCAGACTACGAAAACGTCCCATGTATGTTGTCGGACAGAACTTTCAATTGATTTGTTACCCTTTCAATAACTTCTTCTTCTTCTTCTTCTTCCTCTTTATAAGCAATCCTGTTTGTTCATTGGCGGATTGATACCTCTATGGCAGGTTGTCACTCCATCGTTTGCGCGGTCGGCCGATACTTCTTCCACCGATTGGTGATTTATCTCGTGCTATTTTGACCACATGTGTCTCCAGGGCCGCCGAGAGGGCGGTACAGCCGGTACATTTTACCGGGGCCCGGCGATGTAAGGGGCCCGGCGTCGACCAGACCAAAGACGTAATTTTTCCCGTTTTTTTGCTCTTCACTTAATGTCCATAATACGTTTAATTAATCGTCGGCCATATTTAACATGACCTTTAGTTGATTTGCTGTAAAATTTTAACAGCAATAAATCACAGAAGTCAAATGCTGCAGTGCAGTCAGATAACTATGGATATCGAGATCAAAAATATACCAGAGCTTCTAGAAGATTTACAAAAAATCAAAAATTGATTGAAGAATATAAAAGGTCAGAATCTACAGGGATCAGGTCTTCCATTGTTGAAGAATCTAAATTAGTTACCAGCAATTATGGAGTAAATCCAGAATTTACATAAAATAAAGAAAAATGGCGCAAGAAGCCAGTGAGATTTTTTTATAATTGCCTGGACCCAGTAGTGATAAGACTGATAATTTTGAGCCCGACGCAATATTTTGCTGTGAACTATTTAATATTGTGAAATAATAAGCAATTTAACCAGAATATTTAATGCGACAAATGAAATTCATTCGCTATTTAACATTTTCTGGACATTCCGACATGACAATGACGAGAATATTAAGAAAAAAATTGATATATGGCGCGATATTTATAAAGAAGACATCAGTGAAGAATTGATAGATGAAATTTTTCATTTAAGAGCGATATACAAGGATAATATTGGTAAATCTCAAGCTTCTCCAATCTTCTTCTTTACGTGCCATCTCCGCGACGAAGGTTGGCAATCATCATTGCTATTCTAACATTTGACACTACAGCCCGAAAGAGTTCAGTTGAGCTGGATCCAAACCATTCTCTGAGATTTCTCTGCCAGGACATTTTTCTTCTACCTATGCTGCGCCTTCCTCCTTCCTTGAATCTTTCCCTGCAATTTTTCCAATAGATTTATTTAATAAAATTAAACATCTCAAATTAGATTCATTATTTCCTAACGTAGCGTCGCGTCGTTATTGCGTTAAGAATATTTTACACAGTGGCGGTGACAGTCGCAGAAGCCAAAAGATCCTTTTTATATAGTTTTCTTTCCCGCATAAAGAATGCTGTGATATCTACAATGAAACAGGATTGGTTAACTCGCCTATAAACTTTGTGCATTGAGAATGAGTTGGTAAAATCATGCGATTTTTCGAATGTTATAGACATCTTTTCCAATCAGAATACTCGAAAAGCACCTGTATTACAAATATTTTCACTATTATAAATATAATCAAAATTTAATAAAATTTATATTTGAAATGTTTCTTATTACATATTTTTACTATTGATAATTTTATTTCTATAGAAGTTGAACAATTTTTTTCGCTCTTCACTTTTTGTCGGGGGCCCGTTCGCCACTTCTTGCCGGTGCCCGCTTATTCCTCTCGGCGGCCCTGCGTGTCTCCCCCATTCTGTTTATGTGGTTGTTCCATTCTTTTTTCTATTTAGTGTCCATTTCTTTATACACTGCAAGTTACATTGTCTTCTAATATCTTCGCTCCTCTTTCGATCTCTCAGTGTATTTCCTGTAATTCTTCTCATTACTCTCATCTCTGCCGTTTCCAGTAGCCTTTGTGTTGTGGCTGTATCGGGTCTTGTTTCTGATGCATATGTCATTATTGGTCCTACACTGGCTTTATAAATTCTTGACTTCATCTCAGTGTTAATATGTCGGTTTCGCCATATAGTGTTATTAAGGCATCCTGCCAATCAATCTGGTTTTTGTACTTGATTTCTCACTTCTTTGTCTAGGTCTCCGTAACTTGACAATGTAATTCCAAGGCATTTTACTTCCATTACTTGTTCAATACTGATACCATCAATTTCTATTTTGCATCTGATTGGTTCTTTACTGATTACTGTTGTTTTGGTTTTCTGAGATGAAATTGTCATATTGAATTCTTTTGCTCTTATGTTAAATCTGTGGACTAATCTTTGCAGATTATCTTCATCTCGGGCTATCAATATTGCGTCGTCTGCGTAGCAGAGTATTTTTACTTCTTTGCTTCCCATTCTATATCCTCTTCCTTTGTTGACGTTTTTGATGATTTCATCCATGATTAAATTGAAAAGCATAGGACTCAATGAGTCTCCCTGTCTTATTCCGCTGCCTATATCTATAGGTTCTGTAAGTTCTCCATCTATTCTGACTTCCATTTTGTTGTTTTGGTAGATGTTCTCAATAGTTTTTATGATATCTAGAGGGACTTCTCTATTATACAGAAGATGAATTACATCTTTGAGTCTACTCTGTCAATTGCTTTCTTTAAGTCAATCAGACATAGAAATGCTGGTCTATTATACTCTAGTGATTTCTCAATAATGTGCTTTATGACGAATATTGCATCTGTAGACGATCTTCCAGTACGAAAACCCTGTTGTTCATCTGCTAAACTTATCCTCTCATTCATTATGTCTTGTAAGATTTTAGTTGTAAGTTTTAGGATAGTAATTAACAAGTTGATACCTCTGTAGTTTTCTGGCTGCCTTTTATCTCCTTTTTTGAATAGTAGAATTAGTTCGCTCGTTCTCCATTCTTCCGGTATTTTATTGTGTTTTATGATTTTGTTAATTAATGTTGTTAATTGTTCTGTCATTGCAGCTCCCCAATATTTCAGTAATTCGTTTGGTATTCCATCCTTACCTGCAGTTTTTCTGTTCTTCAGCTTTTCGAGTATTTTTCGTACTTCCTGTTCACTTATATTAACATCTTCATTTGTGGTAATTACTGGAGTTTCCATTTCTAGCAACATTTGTTCTTCCTCTGCATAGAGCTTTTTTAGATAGTCAGTCCATGTATCCTTTTCTTTGTGTTTTGGTTCTATTAGTTCCTTTACCTCCATTCTTTGACCTCTTATAAAGCTCCATATTCCCTTTTGGAGACCATAAAAATCATGTTCCATTTCTTTCGAAAAACGTTCCCAATGATCATTTCAATAAACTCTCATGCAAAAATCAGACTGTATTTACCATCAATATAAATCCTGTCATTTGGCATGTTCTACGTGTCGGACTTATTATTGCCCAACATATTTGGCGGACAAACATTTTTTCATATATTAGATAAAGTTTGTTATTAAATAAACTTAAAAACAACCTGCTAGTTTTCACAATCATAAACTTATCAGGATGACACGTTCCACGATTAAAACTTCCCCTGTTCCAGTGTTCCCTTGCATCAAAGTTTATCCGACTAGACACCGTTAAGCTATTAATAAATTTTCAGCTTGATATTAATCAAATTTTTTTGGTACGCGGGATCCAGGCCTATAATCTATATAGCAGATGTGATTGTTGAAAAAAATCAAATTTAAAATTAAATTAAATTCCAATATCAAATTTTTAAATTTAACAATGATATATAATTGGTTTTATAAATTTAAAATTCAATCTTTTGTTCAGTTGTGTTGTGTGTTGCATATGTATTGGGTATGAAGCTTTCGATGCTGTCTGTGTTCTTCATTCGGCTGTTGTTGGTATTTTTTTGTTCTTGGGTTCTTCTTTTTGGTAACCAAATCCTGCTGCATTCTACTGATGAATTTGCTACATATTTGTCTTCGTTGAGTACTTTCATTACACCAACAATTGTGGGTCAATCCCATACAAATAGAATACTAAATTAAACATGCCGCAAGAAAACACTTTCAGAACCTTGCAAAAAATTTGACGTTTAGATTTCCACCCCGGAAATCCTTTTCAAAAACGATTATTGTTAAATAAATTTTGTTAAAAACAATCATGCTTTGGCTCAAAAGATATGATGGTTTTATGATATGATGGATGTGATGGATGTTTTATGTCCCATGGTACATCAAATTCTGATTATTCTGTGTGCTTCTGCTTTATTTATATACAGGGTGTCCCGAAAAGATTGGTCATAAATTATACCACAGATTCTGGGGTCAAAAATAGATTGATTGAACCTCACTTACCTATATAAAATAGTGCACACAAAAAAGTTACAGCCCTTTGAAGTTACAAAATGAAAATCGATTTTTTTTCATAATATATCGAAAACTCTCAGAGATTTTTTTATTGAAAATGGACATGTGGCATTTTTATGGCAGCAACATCTTAAAAAAAATTCAAGTGAAATTTGTGCGCCCCATAAAAATCTCATGGGGTTTTGTTCCCTTAAACCCCACCAAACTTTGCCCCCATGGTACATGCAATTGTGTGTGACTGCAAACAGCAAACTCATCAGCAAAATGCAGCAGGCTTTGGATATGAATACTAAAGAGCAAGTGGGCAACAAGAATATACCAACAATAGCAGATAGAAAAATGTGAGAAACCATTTCGTAAGCAGACGTTAGACGCATCACTAGACCTAAAAATTATAGGCTGCCACGTCAGGATTAAAACTCAAGACATCATTAAGATAAAAATTTTCATTACAACTTTTGCCATAGCAATCAAAAATCTTTTTTGTTAATAATGACCGTTTTAACAGTATGAAGAACGATTTAAATTTTAGATTGCCTTCCCAATACTTTTATTTTATTATGCAATAATTCATTGCTTGTCAAACCGCTTTATATGCACCATACATTTCATATGTTTCCCTTATTTTTGAATCGTTATGTATGTAAGTAGGTCTTTAAGGTTATCGGCCACAAAGACAATTTGTCAGAGATATGAATAATGTTTTCGCAGCATCATTTACGAGATTACCTGCTGGTTTCTCATCAAGTGTTGAATATCATTTATATTAAACACTTAATACAATAATAAATAAACATAAATGTCTTAAATAACAGGTAAATTACACCATTTGGTTTATATCTCTCTTAATTTTTATATTTTTATACGTTTCAATTTCTGGTATTATGATCGCTCTTTTTAACATAATTTTGAGTTATTGTGATGTATTTCCATTATTTTTTACCAACAAACCATTTTTATTTCTACTTTATATTTTATTTGATTCTTCAGCTTCTTATGTTCCGGATATTAGCGATCAGCATAGTTATCCCAACTTTGGTTGCTGCTATTAGGAATAGTCCGGTTGTATATATTATATTGAACCACTTTCTTAGGTTTTAAGCTAAGATATTCTCATTCTGAAGTGTTATGTGTGGTCTATCTTATTGTATGGTTGTGAGACATGGACGTTAAAAACCACAATGCTAAACAAAATAGAAGCATTCGAATTGTGGTGCTATCGACGAATCTTAAAGATATCGTGGGTTTCGCACACTTCCAATGAAGATGTTCTTCAAATGATGAATTCAGAACGTCTGCTCATAAGCATCATAAAGAGGAGAAAAACAGAATACTTCAGCCATATAATTAAAAGACCTAAATACCATCTATTTCGCTTTATAATACAAGGAAAAGTGGAGGAAAAGAGATGGATTGGTCGAAAGAAACTTTCATGGCTGCGTAATATTAGAGAATGGTGTAGTTGCACAGTTGAAAAATTATTTCGCGCAGCAGCCGATAGAGAGAGGTTTCAGAAAATTGTAAACATGATGACGGCCTACGTCTGAATACAGACACGGCATCTAAAGAAGAAGATTCTTATTTTCCCTGGTCCTATCTTTCCAAATACCTTGCCCTGAAGAGTAAGTTGCAACAAGCCACATCTCTGTTGATTCCTCATAACATGACCAAGGTATTCTAATTTGCGCTCTTTGGTTGTGTTAATAATCTCATATTCCTTCCTCATTCTATGTATGAACTCAACAATAGTCCCAAGATCAACCCATGAAATTCTTAAAATGCGTCTGTAATACCACATCTCAGAAGCCTCGAGTTTTCTTAAAGAAGCTTCAGAAAGTGTCTAAGCCTCTACTCCGTCTAATAACATAGAAAATGTACAGGGTGTTTCAAAAAAGGTAACCCCGTCTCTAGGGTAGGTAAAAAACTGAAAAATAATTGGGGTTTGCTTAGTAAAAAATTTTTGTAACGCCATCCGTTTTCAAGATACAGGGCGTTGAAGAAAAAAAAATTTACGCATTTTTTACGATTTTGTCGAAACTAGTGGCAACATTGTAATGAAATTTTATACGAATATGTTTTGGAAGCTGATATTCTTGTTCTCATGATCATTTTTCAGTGCGTCATTAATTATGACGTCATATACTGTATTGGGTGTGTCGAGACTTATTTCATGTAATTATTGACGAATCTGACAGATGCTAGAATCGTACTTAGCCATTGGTGAAAAGCTGGTGGAATTAAACTAATTAGTAATTTAGTATATTTGATTTTTACACAATATGTTAACATGTAGGTATTTTTTATAAAGGGGAATAAAATTAAAAAGTAAACAATATTGTTAATTAAATTTATAAATATGGAAACATTAAAAAATGACACAAAACTATCCATTAATTGTGTTTTTATCTCCTTCTCTAAGTGCTGTCTCTGCTTCAAAAGTTGGCAGTCATCAGAGCGATCTTTATTTCTGAAACCGCGGCTCTAAATAATTCATTGTTATTACATCCAAACCAGTTCCTAAGGTTCTTCAGCCATGAGTTACGTCTCCTTACTATAGATCTTTTTGTTGCTTAATGATCTGGAGTATTAGATATACATCTCTCATCACATGTCCCATATATCTCAGTTTTCTTCTTATTTGTTAGTTCTTCTCGTTAGAAGACATCCCATGAATTTGTTTTTATATCTGATTCTCATAGAGGGCGCTAGTTACACGGACCGTACTAAGTATTAGTCAATATAACTTTTTTAAGAGTATAATAATAATTATTATTAATCAAAATTTCAAGTAAACTTAAACATCATTCAATTTTACACGAAAAAGGTACTCTTGGTAAAATTCGATACTGTGTACCGTTTTCGGAATATTTTGATTTGAAAATTATGAAGTAATAATTGATGCTGCTAGTAATGATTAAGTTCTAATAGGTATACCTCTATTTTCTCCAAGTGTGCCATGGAAATCTGACAGTTATTGATTGTTATGACGATAAATCAACAATAATTAGAGTTTTTAAACCTTGTTTCAATTTTTCAATTTTCAAAAATGCGTAAATTTTTTTTTCTTCAACGCCCTGTATCTTGAAAACGGATGGCGTTACAAAAATTGTTTACTAAGCAAACCCCAATTATTTTCCAGTTTTTTACCTACCCTAGAGACGGGGTTACCTTTTTTTGAAACACCCTGTATATGGCATCTGATGATAGAGATTTGCTACCAAGTGGTAAATCATGACTTCTGAAGAGAGGACTTCTGCTTTTTCTATGCGTTATTTTATTTGAGTAGAGGGGTCCCATTGGCTATATCTGTTGGTACCAAGGTATGTGTAGCTGTCCACCCTGTCAATTGGTTGTTGGTTAACCTAAAGCCATGTATTTAATATTTCACTCTTACTGACTACTTTAGTACTAGGTTCTTTTATTAGATACTTCCCATAATATTATGTATTTTCCACATAACAATATACAGTGAACTCTCCCTTGAACAGACAATAGGCGTTCCGCATAAATTGTCCGTTTAAGAGAGGTGTCTGTTGCAGAGAAAGAAAAATATGTTACCTTAAATTTTTTTAAAATAAGTGTATATATGCATATGTAAATAGAAATATTAGTTTAACATTACATAACACAAGTTGTGTATGAGACGAAGCATTGTCTAGGAATAAAAGAACTTTTCGATTTTCTCTCTATATTTTTCTATCAAATTTATTTACCCAGTCTATCATGATTTCACTTATCATTCACGACTTCTTATTGCTGTACCATTCGATAGGTAATTGTCTGCGTGTGAACCTTTGAACCAACGAGAGTTTTTACTTTTTCCGATTACCAGTGGCCTTTCTTTGTCCCCTATCAATCCTATCATATTGGTGCAAAATAGAATTGTGATCCTATCTTTAGAAGCCTTGCCTCTAGTACACCTTTCTTCTTTTAGGGCATAAGTTTTGTTTAGTAATGCGCCAAACTCCCAAGATATAATCCCATCTCATTTGCGTTAAAAATGTCTCGCAGAGAGTAGACTTTCATTAAAGTGAGCAGTTTTTCCTTTTAAAGTTAGAAACCACTAATAAATCTACAATAGCTGCCTCGCAACATACAGATTTAAAGGAAATATTGCGTCGCTTACAAAATTTCTCGAGCCATCCACCAGAAGCTTTCATATCAATAATTAGTTCCCTTGCAACTTCTAATGCCTTTTCTTGAACAATTTTACCAGAAACATTAATATTTTTAGACCGCACTTTACAAAATAATTGAAAACAATTAGGTCTAGTGCAGCACCCTTGATTTTCAAAAATTTTCTTTTCGCATTCAGGTCTCCACTCTCAAAAAACTGATTATTAAATCCCCCTTATGTTTCAAAATTTCACTGGCTTGAGTTTTTCCTATTCCAAATGTTTCTGCTAACTGTCTAATACGTAACTTATGCGTCTCCGCATAATGAACCATATTGACTTTTTCTTTCAAACTTAAAAACTTCCTTTTGGCGGACGCCATATTACCTATTCACATAGGTAGATGTTCAGATAGACTGAAAAGGCTCATAAAAATACAAAGACGTCTATTGAATATGCTTAATCAGACATTTCCATTAAAATTCTTATTTCAGTCAAAACACAATTTCAATATTATTATCAGTAGTAATTGCACGAGAGCTCTAAAATTATCAATTTGTATCCCGAGTGACACTTTGACACTTTTAATTTCACGACCCGAAGGGGGACAGTTTTACTTATGTCAAAGTGTCACGAGGGCAAATCAAATCGATAATTTTTAAGAGTTCCAGTCTAATTTGATAAGATTATTTAATGAATAAAACTGATTTTTTAGATCATTTTAACTAATATTTTATTGATATCTTCGCCTGCATATATGCTAAACCTGTTCCTGTTGTTCTCGTTGACAAGTTGTAAAACATGAATAATTGTCATTAATGTCACTGAATGATAATTTTTTCGTAGCAACGAAGGGCATCTGACGTACCCAATACTTGACGATGGGAAATTATCAAAAATTATCGCTGTACCTAATTTTTATTTCTGTAGCTGTCTATTGGTCAGAATATGTATGAATGAAATAATCAGAGTAATGTTCATGTTCAAAATGTTCCTGGTGTCACATTTCTTTCATCGACCGGCCAACACATAAATGCAATTTTTTATTGTGCTTGCTTTGCTAAGGTAAAAAATGTACTAGAAACATCAAACTTGTAAAAAACAGATTTTTATTACTTAGTGCAGATAACGTAAACAGTTATATACTTATACCTATCAAATTTCACTCGTGGAGATCTGTATTGATTTGAAATAATAATGTAGTTTTATATTGTAAGATATTTGGAACAATGTTTATTTTTTTCATTTACACGTCATTTATACGTCATTTACTGACTTCGTCCATTGTTTAGAGTTTTAGAGTGTCCATCGAAGGGAGTTATAGGGCACAGGTTCATAATATATCGCCGAATGATTTTTAGTTCAAAAATCGTCCGTATATAGGAGGTGTCCGGCGAAGAGAGTTGTCCGTTAAGAAAGAGTTTACTGTAATAAAATAACGTAATAAATTTTAAATAATTACCACCCATAAAGCTACACTGGTGTTTTTTTGTTAGTCCAAACATCTATATCCGATTTGTTTTTCGCACCCAAATCTTAACTCCTAAGTATACAAAAAGAATCAATCGGTATTCTTTAAGAAAAACTCAAAGGAATGCACTTAAGTCATCGATATTCGATGAACAATCCACTTCTTGGTCAATTGTAATTCAAGAATAAATATTTCACCGTTACTGAAGTACTTGTACAGGAAGAATGCCTATGTCTACACAGAATATCAATTATTTGGTGGACAATTTATAGGATAGACATGGCACATGAGTGGTGCGTTGACATTTCATGTGTTAACCATAAAATGAAACAATTTCCTGTTTACGTCTGCAGGACCGGCTGAGAGTTTTATAATTTTTGTTAGATATTAGATAAGAAGTGACTTTCATCGTACTATGTTTATTACAGTGGTCGTATCGTATGTAAGTTTTATCTACAGGATATGGAAATTGCTTTTCACCAGAAGAACTTTATTTTATCGGGTTGGGTATTCCTAAAATGCAAATATTTCAAAAATTTTCGTTGCATTGACTCGACACTTGAGTATGAATATGTTAGCATTTTAATCCACATAAATCTTGTAAGGTTATTAGCTGATAGTTGATAATGTTCTCAAATATTGCATGACATTTCTTCAAATATTTCAGTAATTGTTGCAGAAAGGAATGCATTATAGATAAATATAATTATATATCGGAAAAAGGAGTACGACGGTGTCAAATTTATATAGAATATGAAGTTCATTATCAACAAATATCGGACAGACAGTTCAGTTTCATTGATGCAATGGGTAGCAGAAAGGCACTTTTCGGAGTACAGGTCCTAATTCAAAGATGCAGGGACGTTGACTGCGACGTATACGCGTGCTTAATCGATCATGAAAAGGCATTTGAAAGAGTTCAACATCAAAAGATGATTGACATTTTAAAAGAAGCAGACTTGGATAATAAAGACCTCAGAATAATTTCAGTATGTGTGTGGAAAAGTTACACCGATCTGAATTTTTTTTCTATGTTTCAAGTGTGGGTCAGGACCGAATCAGAACCGGTGTAGTTTGTGACTTTTGACCACCCATAAGCCAGCTATAGGACTGGTAGATACAACACATCATATTTTTGGGGTATGTATCTTAGGTTCAAAGAGAGACAGGAAAACCGAAAATACACAAAATTAATAGCGCTTTAGTTAAGCTTTCAAATGGTGCCTAATTGGTCAGCATCGGATATACACGCGGATCAATACAGCCGAAAAATTGAAAAATTTAACTTTGAAAATTTTGGTTTTTCGACAATTACTCAAAATGTAAACCTACGAATTGCGCCAATAACTGACCGTTTGTAGGAGGACTTTAGACGTCTCTAACGGTGTATACCTCATATCTGATAAAATTCGAATTTTTAAGTTATAGCCCTCATAAGTATGATCAAATCCACGTCCTATGGGAAAAACGGTTTTTCAAGCTCACTAAATCCTATAATACGTTCATCATATTTGACCTTAATTGAATCATACACTACTTGTCAATACCTTTCGAACTCATATTTAGTGGTCAATATCGGTTAAGCCGTATAGAAGTTATCGAGCTCCAAAAGTATAATCCATTTAACCATTATCGCCGAAATGGTCTAGTTGTAGTGGCTACGACGCTAAATTTGATCGAGCAATTCGAGTTGATTATTTTTAGCCATCCCAATTTTTTTCAGTCTATCCCGAATAGGAAAATAATTTCGTGTACCGGGTGTCCCAATAAGAATGGCTCTCGGCCATATCTCAGGAACCGTTTATACTTAGTACAGCTTTGAGAAAAAAATATTTATAACAAAAGTTGCCTCGGGAAAAGCCTGGAAATCACTAGAGGGCGTAATTGAATATCAAAAATTAAAAAATCAAAATTTTACAAAATTTACCTGATGAAAGGGCACTGGAAATCCAATCATCGTATTCTTCATAAAATTCTGCGCATATGATTACACAAGTTTAAGTCTACCTTTGCAAATAAGAGGTGGGGGTGAGTGGGAACCTTCTTATGAAAAAATGGCTGTAAGTCCGGTTCTGCTAAATCGAATTTTGCATACTTGGTCTTGTTGAAAACAGCTCTTTTCGTCAATGTAAGTGTCTTATTTTCGAAATAGCCTAATAAGTAATATGCAAGCTAGGAGGCGTTATTCCATTATTTTCAGAAATCTATTTTTTTTGGAAAATATTAAATACAATTATGCATTTTTTCTATGTCGAGATATCTTAAGAAATGTGTAAATTTTAAACATAACTGTTACTGTCACCGGTAAACGAGGTTAAGGAAAAGTAGTGTGCTATGGAAAAAACAAATAAACATTTTCCAGATGTAAACGTATATAATTAATTAAAACAATAATAAGACAAACGACACTATAAAATATAACAAAGAAATAAATGCAACTACTTACTTAGTCTTAGTGACTGCCTAAATGTTCAAATTGTTGCCCATCATTTTCGATGCAAGCATTTACTCTTTAAAGAGTAGATTGGATAGCAACATATTTAACTGTTTTAGACTTTTATTTATGGGGACGGATTAAAGACCTTGTTTTTGCCGCTAGGCCCACTACGCGAGAAAACATGATCTAGAATCTAGAGTCTACTAGAGAATACGAAACACCATTCAAAGCATTGCAAAAGCAGAAATTGAGACTGCTGTTCAATCTACTATTGAAAGTGTAAATGCTTGAATCGAAAATGATGAGCAACAATTTGAACATTTAGGTCGTCACTAAGTAAGTAGTTGCTTTTATTTCTTTGTTATATTTTATAGTGTTGTTTGTCTTATTGTTGTTTTAATTAATTATATGCGTTTACATCTGGAAAATGTTTCTTTGATTTTCCATAGCACACTACTTTTCCTTAACTTCGTTTACCAGTGACATTAACAGTTGTTTAAAATTTACACGTTTCTTAAGATATCTCGAGATAGAAAAAAGGTATCGACATGCGGTTTTCGGTATTATGTTGCTCATTTGGTCTAATTTTGTAATAAGGGATTAAAAATGCATACTTGTATTTAATATTCTCCAAAGAAAACTAGATTTCCGAAAATAAATAAATAGCGCCTACTAGCTGGGATATTACTCATTAGGCTATTTCGAAAATAAGACTCTTACATTGACGAAAAAGAGCTGTTTTCAACAAGACCAAGTATGCAAAATTCGATTTAGCAGAACCGGACTTACAGCCATTTTTTCATAAGAAGGTTCCCACTCACCCCACCTCTTATTTGCAAAAGTAGACTTAAACTTGTGAAATCAAATATGCGCAGAATTTTATGAAGAATACGATGATTGGATTTCCAGTGCTCTTTCATTAGGTAAATTTTGAAAAATTTTGATTTTTTAATTTTTAATATTCAATTACGCCCTCTGGCGGTGAACCTACAATTATGAAAATAATTTCCAGGCTTTTCCCGAGGCGACTTTAGTTATAAATATTTTTTTCTCAAAGCTGTACTATAAACGGTTCCTGAGATATGGCCGAGAGCCATTCTTATTGGGACACCTGGTATATTCGATGCACACAAAGAATTATATTGAAAAAAAAAGTATTGGGATGGCTGTGATATGAACTCGGGTTACCCTATCACAAGTTTAGTGCCGTAACCACTAGATCATTTGGGCAATAATACGACAAAGGCGAACATTTATGTATATCGCTTAACGTGTAATCGAGAAACATTACATTCAAGTTCATACATTTAATTTATAAAAAAAACTTTGAAAAACTCCTGATACAAGAATAAAAAACCGCTAAACGCCGTAAAAATGAGTGGTGCACACAATATTCCAGCTACAAAAAAAAACGATATGAATATTGCGTGGCGCAAAAATGTATTTTCATTTTGATGGAAAATAAAATTCTAGTTTTATTTTGAAAGATATTTCGATGACATTTGCTAAATTTGAAGTAAAGCGCGCCTCAAATTGCATACTTTATCAAAGGTTGCAAACTTTTGTGGCGGATTTTACTTCAAATTTAGTAAATGCTATGGAAAAATCTTTCAAAATAACACTAGAATTTTATTTTCCATCAAAATGAAAATACATTTTTGACGCCACGTAATATTCATATCAGCTCTTTTGTAGCTGGAATATTGTGTGCGCCACTCATTTATATGGCGTTTAGCGGTTATTGGGTTATTTATTCTTGTATAATTTTCTCTTTTCTTTTATTTTTTCTTGAACTTCATTTGACCATCACCAGTTCTCTTTATTCTCAAACTCACGAACAGCTTATATTTTCAATAATCATGTTAATGAAGTTATTATGTAGTCATTATAGACAGACATGTGCGTTTTCTGTGGATTTTTTTTCCATGTTACCGTTTTCATCATACCCAATTAGTTGATAGGTATTTTTGGTTGTCAATTGTATGTTTAATTTGTATGTTTAATTTTTTGTTAATTAAGGAATGTTTATGACATGGAATTTACACGATTATTTTAGTACCTGTGTCTCGTAATAAAATGTTGAAATATGTATATATTATGTATATAAATAAAGAAAAATTTATTATAGTGCTATATATCATTCATTTTGCAATGTTGCAGATAAATTCAAGTCTTAAGTTAGCCATCAAGCAGATTTGATGTATGTATAAAATGCGTGAACGTCAGAAATAGTTTTGCATTTTTAGTTTCCTTTGGTCGACATGTCGTATGTGTTAAATGTTTTAATTTCAACCGTAATATTACCATGCAAGATAAGGAAACTATAAATCATTGTAATTTTCTTCATCGTTACAGATTATTTGCATTTTTGCATATACGAAGAGCCTTGTGGTTACTTTGCAAAATGTTTTGTATTTTCCACCCGTGAATATTACGACAACTACTACTAGTACAAGTTAAAATTATCCTTCCGGTAATTATATCCATCCATCATAAATACTACAAATAGTCCAGACTGTATTGTCGCTCCCGTTAGGTAAATTATTCCGATTCGATTTTGTTGCACAAACTTACTCATAAAGATGACCATATAACAAATCCACAGGGTGCCGTACAGTGGTCGAAAAATTGTTTAAATAATTATTTTTTAAACAATTTCACAAAAATAAATTTTTCACCTCGAACCTTTTTTTTAGATCATTTGGGTCAATCTAAGCAAAAAAGATCTTTTGTGATTTTTCTCTAAAATTGATTGCTGTCGAATTATACGCGATTTAAAATTTGAAAAACGCGAAAATAGCCATTTTCAAGGCTTAATGACTCCAGTGCCGGATTAACCATTAGGCAAAGTAGGCAGTTGCCTAGGGGCCTCGAGGCCTCGGCCCCAAAGGGGGCCTCGTAGGGACCAAAATAAAAAAAATAATAATTAGAATTAAATAAAAACTATACTTAAATCATATTTTATTATATTAAAAAATTCAAATATTTAAAATAAATTGGGTCATGAATTCGGAAACGACATAGAATTATGGAAGACCATAACTAAAGAAGTACAGAAATTTTGGATTGAGAAGGGTTATTCAGAATGTAAAAATGTTTTTGGAAGTTTTTCAGCATCAAAAAGAAATTTTGAAGGAATTACAATATTTTTTACACGATCTATGTGAAACATATCAGTGGAACAAAAATTAAATAAATTGTCTAACGTGAAAATGGAAATGTTTACTGCTTTTCCTATATATTCTTTTTGGCGAACATGACACAAACTTCACAACAGGATATTCGGATTGGAAAAAGGCTTCTCATGAATGAAGTGACATGAATGTAAAAGCTCACCGATCATGTGTGAAAATACTTATCGAGAGGCAGTGTCTTCATGATCGAATTGCAAATTCTTGCAAAAATACTTGCAGAGTACGATCCTTTTTTAAGCTATCATTTAGCTAAGTATGCCAATAAGGGCACTGGAGAACATTCTTACTTATCTTCAAAAATCTGTAAAGGAGTAATTGGAAAATATGTTTTGAATACAATAATTGTTAAAAAAAATTAAGGAAGTCAAATACTACTTCTTAAAAGTGTCGAATGTTGATTCAACACCAGATTTGTCTCATATTGACCAGTTGACTATTATATTAGGATAATACCTTAGTTCATCTGATGGTAAAGTGTATGAGCGTTTTCTCGCCTTCATACCCATACCTACTGAAGTAGTACTAAAGAAAGTCTTTCTTCTGCTGTTTTAATCTTTTTAAACGACTGTGGCTTTCATGTAAACAACATGAGGGGATAATCATAGGACAATGAAGCGAACATATCAGGTAAATATACTAGTCTCCATGCTCATTTATGTAATATTAACAAACTTGCAATTCTGTGCTCTGTGCGTAAAGAGAGTTTAGTCCTAAAACACCGTTTTGCAACGTCCCATGGCGCACTTAATAACTCATTAGTGTACAGTGTGTTAAGTCCCAAAATTTTGGGATTTAACACACTGAGTCTTCCTGTTTCTTAAATAATCATGCGTCTAAGTTCAGGACTTAACACGCTTTCCACATATTGTTTTTCATTAATATCTCAGTTTAGAAATGGAAGTGGACTTGACAAATTATACACACATGTAGATATCAAATTCTAACATACAGATAGTGCATTTTTTTATAATTTCGACCATTTTTGGACTTAACTCGCTTTACGCACAGAGCACAGAATTTACATTCCTTGTGCCGCACACTCGATTAATTAATTGGAGTCAGTGCTGCTGAAAGTTGCTTTGAAGCAATATCGTATTTTGTGTTTGTTCAGTCCGTGTACAATTTTTTTTAGCCTCTAGCCACAGTTGGAATGTTATGACCAAATTCTTAAATGAATCTCCACTAAGCGATCCTATTCGCCAGTCCTTAAAAGAACAAGCAGTACTAGATGGAGTGCAAGAGCTGATGCAACAAGAGTTTTGTCTAAAGATTACAACGCCTTCAAATCTGCTCTTCATATTATTGCTGAAAACACTATTCAGAAAGTCTAAACATAAGGCTACATGTTTGTTGAAAGAAATGACAAAAAAACATTCATAATAAATGAGTTTTTGGCATCAATTTTAGAACGGATCAACGCTGTCAGTAAATCATTACAGAGAGAAGAGATAGAATTTCAAACTAGAGTTCAGCTTCTAAATTCACTTTTGGAGTTCTTAAAATCCCAAAGAGATAATTTTGCTTACTATCGGCAGAAGGCCTGCGTTCTGCAATGCTCTGAATATTCCGATGAGGGTAACCGAAAGCGAGAAACAAAACTACATACATCGTGATGATGGAAGTTGATAAATTCCAATGAAGTTTTTTTATAGGGCGAAGAAACGGTAAAAGTAGAAACGTGTCTACCAATTTCGGATAAGCTAATTACTGAACTGGGTCGTCGGTTGCCATCATACCAGTAAGTGAACTCAGTATTTGGTGTTTTGTGTGGTTTTCCAAAAGTGAGTGATACTCAAAAAAAGAAGTGTGTCCCAAAATTACATGAAAACTATTCTGATGATATTGAACCTGAAATTGCAAATTAACTAGTGTAGTCCAAATATTTTATAGTCCAGCTTCAAGACTTGCAGGGAAAATAATTTATTCTTGCTTTACAGTAATTTTGGGATATTTATGAGAACAATTTCGAATCGAGGCTTAGAAATGTAAGATTTATCTTACGCTAATGACTACAATAAATGCAACAGGTGAACGGTTTATTTAAAAATGAAAATTATTAAGTTTGTTACAAATTGAAACACAAATTAAGTTTAAATCTATACAAAATGTCCACTAATATATCTAAAGAATACCACTCAAAGATGGTTATCCGAGGTTTTGGAGGGAGAAGGGGGATGTTTCTTATGGGGCCTCATGGCTTGGATTGCCTAGGGGCCTCAAGATTCTTAATTCGGGACTGAATGACTCAGTTAAAATTTATGATTATGAAAGTCAGGAAATGACCAAATCAAAGTTTAAAGTCCCCCCACAAGATCATGAAGAAATTTGTGTCATTATTGTATTACTAAGCGATTATTTTTAATTATTACCAATGAGTGCTAAGCGCGTATTAGGCGGCTGTCAATGGTGAGTGCGAAAGAGATACACCATTGGACGGACTGGATGTTAATAATTAAAAATGACGGCTCATTGTTAATAATTAAAAATAACAGCTTAGTAATACAATCATGACAAAAATTTCTTCAGTATCTTGTAAGGGACTTTAAACTTTGATTTGGTTACTTTCTGACTTTCATAATAATTTAGATGGGAAATAAGACACAATTAAATAGAAAAAATAATTTTATTAACGTTTCGACGCCCAAATGTATAATATACGTCTGAATTACCAATATAAATGAGTCAGATTAAATAAATTATTAGAAGAATTTTCTTACTTAGCAACAACATTTTTGTTTAATTTAGTAGTATTTTGTATTTTGACAACGGCACCCGATTTGGGCGTCGAAACGTTAATAAAATTATTTTTTCAATTTAATTGTGGCTTATTTCCCATCTAAATAGTTAATCATAAAAATGCCACAAGGAAATAGCTTCAGAACAACATTCATAATAATAATTTTAAAATGGTCATTTTCGCATTTTTCAAATTTTAAATCGCGTACAACTCGACAACAATCAATTTGAGAGAAAATCACAAGAGACTTTTTTTACTCCGAATAACCCAAATAATTTAAAAAAAATTGTTTATGTGAATTTGTTTAAAAAAAATTGTTTAAACAATTATTATTTTTCGACCACTTTGCCGCCTGGCACCCTATGGATTTGTTATAAGGACCTCTTTTTTAGTAAGTTTGTGCAAAAAAATCTAATCGGAATAATTTACGAGGGTCGACGATACAGCCTGGACTAAAAAGTACAAGGCGATGTTAAATGTATCCAACGGAACGCACGATGACCACCTATTGAGATGGGACCATTTACCACCTGTCCTAGCTCCGTTTATAACACCACCATGTCCAAATGTTTAACCTGACAAAAAAAACTAATTATTTCTTTCATATCAGTCTACTAGAAGGGTTAACACAAAATCGTTGATATATTTCTTTTATTTCGTAGATGTTACGGATATGACCTTTTTGTAATAAATGGATTTATGACATATGTTAGGGTTTCGATGATTCAGTGGCGAAGATTACTAATTGTTAATTTCTTCAAACCTATTAGTTCCTGTGAATGGGTTAAGCATATGGGTCACATGTGTTTCGAAAGAGAAACTTAAATATAATTTTAATGAAGAAAATATACTGTTTATAAAAAAACTTTAAAATAAATAAATTTTAAATAGTATGTATTATATTTTTAATTACAGTATTATTATTATTATTATAAAACAAATAAGGGCAGTGGAGCGAGCTCCTATTATGCCCAAAAACAAAGAAAAGTATTATTATACAACTTACACAAATTAAGTTACAATTAAAAAACATGAAAAAAATACTGAAACAATAAATAATGCCGCCCTAAAACAATTCAGTCTTATAAAGCTCCTATTATGACCAAAACAAAGCAAAAGAATATCGTTACAAAACTAATAAAAATTATAAAGATTACAATTAAAAAAACATCAAACAAAATTCTGAAACAAAATAATGCCGTCCTAAACTAATTCAGTCCTGTAAAGAAAATAAAGAACAATTAAGTCGATTTTGGAAAATGTTAACGTTAGTTGCCTATATAGTGTCTTGATTTGATCCAAGTTATTGAAGATATTAAATATTCTGTTTGGTAAAAAGTCCATACCGGATCTTGCCGTTGTCTGTTCCCTCTTTAATTTGGTAACGATGGCCTCTTAATTGTTCGTCTTGATTTAAAGTAATTATGGTATTTAGGTTTTCAAAATTATATTTTAATATACGGAAAGACATGATAGGTCAACTCGAAGATGTAGATACTCAAATGTTGTTAGATTTGTCATGGAGAGTCTATCTTCATAATTAGTTTTTACACGACTAAATGCCAATCTTGTGGTTTTATCTTGTAACATTTTCAAGTAAGGTTTTATCACAACTAAGATCTGGACTCCACATTGGCCCGGCAAACTCAAGAATACGTCTGATGTATATGGAGTAAACTTTAGTAATCGATGCTAGATACATTCGTGTAAAACATTTACGGATTAGAAACAGTTTGGAGTTTGCACGTTTACACACCGATACTATGTGATCAGACCAAATTAATCCACTGTTAATGATCACTCCAAGATCTTTGTGGGAGGTTACTGACTCTATGGGATGTCCAGTAATAAAGTACGGTAGTAATTTACCAATATAAAGTACGATGCATTTTTCAATGTTCAGTGGAAGTAACCACTCTGAGGACCATTTGAATATTGCGTCAATGTTGGTTTGAAGAACATGTTGGTCAATAATTGGATTCACATATAATTTAGTATCATCAGCGTAAATGGAAACCTTACTGGATACAACGAGAGGAAGATCACTAGTGTAGATACAAAAGAGTAGTAGTCCAAGTACTGATCCTTGTGGGACTCCGCTCTTGACTGGTTCATCTAGTGAATAAGCTTCCCCAACACGAACCCGGAAGTACCTGTCGGATAGAAAATTTTGAATCCAAATGTTTAACTTTACGCGGATACCCTAGTGATCCAATTTAGCTAGTAATCGACGTTTGGGAACACGGTCGAAAGCTTTGGGGAGGTCTAAATAGACATCAACAGGATGACAGGATGTCGATTGTTTAAAGATGACCAATCATTTATACGAGTACAATGAAGTAAGTTTGTGATCGTTGAACGACCGTTGATAAAGCCATGCTGTTGGTGAGGGATGACATTTTCTTGAAGGAGAAATTCAGAGATGGCTTCAGAAATAATGGATTCCATGACCTTGCCGACAATAGGAACCAGGCTGATTGGAAAATAATTATTATTGCAATCAAGTTTATTTCCTTTCTTGAATATAGGAGTAACACTAACCGAAGCCAATTTCCAGGACGAGCGAAGAGAACCCTGATTAAAAGAAGCATTCATTATAAGGAATATAAGAATGGCTACAGATTCTGCTTAATGTTTAAAGAAAAAGGGAGTTAATCCGTCTAATCCAGTTGATGAATTATTGCGTAGTTTCGACAAATGATGTTTAATTGAATCCGGTGTGAAAGAGATATTCTCAAGATTTGTAAGGAGACGGGAATACATTATGTATATGAAACACACTAACCTTAATGAAAATTCACGTCATATGTCTATCTATCTATAAGCTAGGTTCCTACAGCCTCTGCCGCTTCTCGCATTTCGACCGCCATCGTTTTCTGTCCATCCATTCGTCTTCCTTGATGACTCTATCTCTCATGATGTGCCATACATTTTCTTCCCAGGCAACTAAAGGCCTTCCCCTTCTTCTTCTTTGTTGAGGTGTGTAATTTAAAGCTTTCTTTGGCCATCTATCTTCATTCATTCGTTTCAAGTGACCATACCACACTAGTTGTCTCGTTTCAATTATATTACCAGAGAACGGCAGTTCTCGCCAGTGGCGCACACCTACACCCAGGCGCGGATACAGAGGGGGGCAAGGGGTCCATGGACCCCCTATTGTATTTAGTCTATAATTATTGTTTTTATTATTTATTATTTTTTTCTGTCAACCAGAGTTCAATTCTTTTGATACCATAAGTATCTGAGATGACTGAATTTTATCCTTGAGTAAGTGTGAGTCGTATGGCTAAATCTGGACAATAAAATATTTGCGATACATCTGACCCCCCTATTATGAATTTCTAGATCCGCGCCTGCCTACACCCCCTACACGCGACACTATATTATTATACACGAAATTTTCGATTTTCTAAATCTGACGGAATTGAAAATTGGGCTAACTCCCATCTTAAAGTTCACAAAAAGACTCACCCAGTCATATGTCAACCATCCATTTTGGTCCAAGGGTATGGATTTTTCGTTCTCGTCTCCAAAACTCCCAAAAACTTCGAAAATTTAACTCCAACCTTTGCGGATTCTAATAGAAGCGACCGTTAAAAAGTTACCGAGCTTAGAAATATGAGTCAATTTTTATTTAAAAAAGGTAAAATGTTTGTGGATATGTACAAACATTGTATGTATGTATGTATGTATGTATGTATGTATGTATGTATGTATGTATGTGTGTGGAAAAGTTAAACCGATTTGAATTTTTTTTCTGTGTTTGAAGAGGGGGTGAGGGCCGATTCAGAGCCGGTGTAGTTTGTGAGTTTGGACTACCCATAAGCCAGTTATAGGACTTGGTAAGTACAAAACGGCATATGTTTTGGCGGCATATATCTTCGGTTTAAGAAGAGAGAGGAGAACAGTGAATACACCAAATCAATAATGTTGAGTTAAGCTTTCAAATGGTGTTTAAGCTGTCAGGATTAGACATACACACGGCTCAGTATAGCCGAAAAACTGAAAAACTAAACTTTGAAAATTTTGGTTTTTCGACAATTACTCAAAATTTCAACCTAAGAATTACGCCAATAACTGAGCGTTTGTAGAAGGACTCTAGACGAATCTAACGGTGTATACTTTATATTCGGAAAAATTCGAATTTTTAAGTTATAGGCTTCATAAGTATGATCAAATCTATTTCTTATGGGCAAAACGGTTTTTCAAGCTCAATAATTCCTGTAATAGCTTCAATTATCATACTTGACCTTAGATGCATAAGATACTACTTGTCAATACGTTTCAAACTCATGTTTAGTGAACAAAATCGGTTAAGCCGTTTAGAAGTTATTAAACTACAAAAGTATAATCCAATTAACGATTATTCCCTAAATGAAAATACATTTTCGTGCCACGTAATATTCATATCAGATCTTTTGTAGCTGGAATATTGTATGCACCACTGATTTTTACGGCGTTCAGAGGTTTTTTATTCTTGTCTACACTGGAATATACAGTATTTATTTGTCCTCCTTCTAATAACTTCATTCGTGACGTTTTTTTTTTTGGATATACCACACTCTCCTTACATTATCCATTTCTACTACTTCTATTATTTTTCTTTTCTTTTTCTTTTCTACGTCATACTTAAAATGATAAAAATTATTATTTATCAAATTAGAGTTTAATGTATTATCAATTCTCGAAATCAGTTTCGTGAACACATTTCTTAAGTGAAGTAGTACAACAGTTAGTAAACAGTTTTAGAAAGAAAAATTATTGAAGTGAGGTAATTGAAAAAATTTAAGTGACATAATAATAATAAGCATACCAAAAGGTTCTGAAATTGTTTTCTTGTGACATGTCTGTTAAATAATGTTTTGTTTATATGGGATTGAGCCATAATTCTTTATAATACAAATTACATTTTAGATAATAATGTTTTGATTTCCATTGAGGAAACCGTTTTCATGAGTATTTAAAAGAATTACGATTTATGTCTAATAACGAGGCTATGTCTTCCAAAAATTGATCGTTGACCAACTTGGCCTCAATCTTCAAGGCAATGGTCTTTTAATTGAAAAAAAATCTAGAGGATGGTGTTTTTTGTATTATATCGTATTATTTGTTTGTATAATATGTGTTTAACGTAGATTACTAGTCCAGAAACCAAAGCTTTTCACCTCGCAATTTTTACAGAATGGATCAATTTGCTTGAATATTTGAGAATAAGTAGTGGATAGTCCATGGATCAAAATCTATATGATGCGACAGGCGCTTTTACCATGGGGGTGGTTGCCACCCCATCTCGGGGATGGAAATTTTTTATTATATTTTGACCGCAAAAGTTAATAAAAACATTCATTCTAAGCAAAAAATGTGTTATACATTTTTTTGATAAAATTAATAGATTTTGATTTATTCGCTTTCGAAAGTGTCAGTTTTATATCTAAAAATCAATGTTTTTCGATGGTATAATCATTTACGATTCACTCAATTTTTGCCGTAGAACAAATTTTATCAAACCAAGTTTTTGGAAATTAAAGTATCTACAATTTCATATTTAAACATTTTTTCGTATCTCTGATGCTAATCTTTTTATTCTGAAGAAAATGGCATTTTTTACCAAATTGCAAACATTCGTTATTCGCTTTAAACTTCAGTTTTTTAAAAACTAATCATTCTAAACCAGTTAAACTTTTAGAATCTATTAGCAATACATAAATAAAGAAGAATAAAGAAGGCCAATGACTAAAAACACCGCTAACTTACATTATTATGCTTCCAATTGAATTTCTCCTTTTTTTTTTTCAAAAAAATATATGGATTTTTTAACCGTAACTTTTTATTTTTTATCTTAGAAAGTCGTTAAAAAATAATTTTGTAGGTTTTTACAAGATCTACAAGGGTATTAATATTAAATATTTTTAAAATTCTCAGTCACAAATAGAGGTGGCATTGAAAGGGTTGGTAAAGGTGGTTTTTTCATGATATTACAAGCCACAATAAATTATTGGTGCAATAAAAATTACATTTTTAATTAACTAATGTACGTTTCGGTTTCCACTCCTGTCCGGAAATTGTTTTCAAATCGAAAAATAACCTAAAAAATTCTGGGAAGGTTTTACAACCTAATATTTTAGGTTTTGTGTATCTGTTCAAATCAAATTTTGGTCTCGATCTTGTGGACTATACCAATATGTGGTTAAAAAAAATTTTTTTTGAAATGATGTTACTGCCCTAAGAGTATCAAATTGTAACTGTTGTATGTGTTATTTTTGTGTTAGTTTGTTTGTGTAATCTGTATCATACGTGTTATTGTTGAAAAAATTAAACTAAATTAAATCAAATTCCATTATCAAATTTTTAAATTAAATCCTTAAATTAATTAATTCAATTAAATTCAAATTTATTTTTGTATGGTTGTATTGTGTGTTGCATATGTATCTATCCGGTGGCGCCCAAAATCCCGAGAGCCAAAATCCCGACAGCCAAAATCCCGACGGCCAAAACACCGACACGTCAGAATCCCGACACGCCAGAATCCCGACAGCCAAAATCCCGGCATGCAATAATCCTCGCATAAGCAAAAATCTCGACCACTACATTTTGAATATTTATTGTTTCCTTTTCAAATGCAATACCAAATCATTATTATACAGATACATTAATGAAATTGAAAAATTAATTACTTACTAATAAGTTCTTCTTCTTAACGTGCCCTATCAAGTCCCCTTGACGTTGGCGATTAACATGGCGAAACTGTCTCTGTCTCGACCTATTCTAAATAGTTGTTCTGCTTTCTTTATTCCTGTCCACTCCCGGATATTCTTCAATCAAGCGGCCTGCTTTCTACCAATTCCTCTGCGTCCTTCGATTTTACCCATCATAATAAGTTGAAGAATATTATACCGGTCTCCCCATACTACGTGTCCAAAATAGGCCATCCTTCTATATTTGATGTTATCAAGCAGCTCGCGGGCAGCATTTGCTCTCTGGACTGCCACTTTTGTCAGCATAGCCGTCCATGGTATTTTCAGTGTACGTCTGTGCAGCCACATTTCAAAGGCCTCCAAACGATTAATGGTGGATATTTTTAATGCCCATGCTTCGATACTAATAAGTACGGGTACTAATTATTATGTATTTTAAAAGAAAACATCATTAAACCCTTCATTTGATAATATAAAAGCTATACTTACTGAAATGGAAGGTTGTAAGTGACATGATAATACCTATTAGGTACATGAAAGTAAGCTTGAATTCAGGATTTGATTATACATAGATAATATATTATTGGACTATATATTGGCAAAAAAAATAATTTAATTTATATACCCAATATACCCATGTTAAAATTAGTTCATATTAAATGGTAAATACTTTTGTTTAGTTACAAAAAATAAAAATCAGATGGCCATAAACAAAAAGGCAGAAATAAATGCAATTATATGTTAAAAAGAACTTATCAAACATGTCGGGATTCTGGCGTGTCGGGATTTTGGCCTGTGGGGATTCTGGCGTGTCGGTATTTTGGCCGTCGGGATTTTGGCTGTCGGGATTTTGGCTGTCGGGATTTTGGCTGTCGGGATTTTGGCTGTCGGGATTTTAGGGTAGACCCGTATCTACCTATTGTGTATGAGATATTCAATGGTTTGTTCTTTAACTTAGTTTTATTCCGCTTTTACTGCAGGGGCGTCATTTGAAATTTTGATTGGGGGGATAGTAATAAAATTGATGTATTTTTTGTATATTTCAGTAATTTTCAGGGTCAGGGGGGTGCAAATGCCCCCCCCCCTGAACCTGTCAAGTGACGCCCCTGTTTACTGGTATGTTCTTGGTTTTAATTTCTTCTTTTAATATTGGCAACCAAAGCCTACTGCATTCTGCTGATTGTTGTTTAAAGTATCAACACAGTGTATATCTTACTGGGAATTTAGAAAAAAGTAAAACATCATGTGCTCTTGTTAGAGTTCAGTAATTAACCATACTTTATTGTATCATAACCTCATATTATACATGTACATGGCATATGACAGAAGTCATCTTCACAGAACATTATTTTGGATTTTGGACTACATATTACCAACGCTGATGAGTTTGCTATAACTTTTTCTTCGTTAAGTAGGATGAGGGCTGCTTCATTGATGTTTCTCTTTTCAATGTCTGTTTCTTTGATGATTATTGGTACATCTTTTCCTTTCTGGATGTTGTAATCACAAGAGAAGATACAGGATATACAATCAAAGTCTACAGAAAACCAATACACATTAACAGGTATTTAAATTTCCACTCCAACCGCAACATAAACATCAAGAACGGAATTCTCAAATCCCTTGTGATAGAGCCCAAAGCACCTACTCCAAGGAAAATGTGCTCCATGCCAGTAAGAAATAAGAACTAACTGCTAATAAAGATTTTGAAAACATGCCTACCTGTTGTCATTAATAAACAAGGATTTACACAAGATTGAAGAAAAGAAACCATAAAACAGCACAAGCACTCTATAGGGACACTCACAAGAAGGGATTTGAAAATGACGACAACACCATATGTAAAGGGTTTATCAGACAAATTGAAAAGAATTGGAAACAAGTGCAACCTCACAACAACGTTGAAAATAACTAATACTCTGAGATCCATTCTGTCCAAACCAAACCCATAATACACACAAGAAAGATTCAAAAATTGCACCTACAAAATATCCTGTGAATAGGTATACTTAGGGTAAGAACATAACAAGTAAGTCGAGGTGGATGTGTAGGTCGCGGTAGATGCCACTAGTTAAGTCGCGGACGATGTCGACAGCACATAGCAAGGAGGTCACCTGCGCTGTCAGTCGAGCTAGAACCACTATCAAGTGAAGTAGTTTAATGAAATTTGAATGACAAAAAGACTGTGCTTTTGCAATGTTGTGTCAGTCCACGGTTCTTAGACATTACTACGGTTGCCTAAATCGACTAACCAATGAACATTAAGGGTGAGATTACGTCACGAGAGTTTACTGTCATTTGAATCGTAATATGATTTTTTTCAAATCCTGAGAAAACTAAGTATTTTAGAAAAATTTAAACGCAGGATGCAAGATTACATTATTACCGAGGGCGGAAAGCCCCTTAGAATAAACAAGCAGATTCTATTGAATGAAATATTTGAAATTAAATATCACACTTCTCTTTTATTTTCAGCCCTGTAACTTATTAAAATAAACATTATAGAAGTTTTCAGGGACTTTCAGCCCTCGGTAATAATGTAGTCTTTCATTCTGAGTTTAAATTTTTCAAAAATATTTATTAGTTTTCTCAGGATTCGAAAAAAATGAATACAATTAAAACACATTGAGAATTTTGACATGCGTCAAAGTTTTGCATTAACTCAATGTAAAATTCTGAACTGTTGAATTCCAGCTTCCCTAATAAATATTTTACATCAAAAGACATTAGAAACTATTTGAAGAGGATTTAAATCTGTATTGGAAATAACTGTTTAATAACTATTTTGTAAAAATGTAATACATTTTAGTTTTCAGCCCAAACTTAGGCCACACACAATGCAATAATGTTCACATTTTTGAACTGTTAATATTTTTATTTTATCATCTATTGTTTAAAAACAATACAGTTGATAAGATACCCTCAGTTGCGTAGAAAGGATTAATAATAAAGATTTTTTTATTCAGTCAATGGTGTGAGCACTGTCAGTTAAATAGTAACGTGTGGCCTTACTTTTACACGCATACCTATTGTGGCAAATGTATCATATTTTTTAAAATTTTGGAATGCATTTAAATCGTAGAACAATTTTAACTTTTGATTTTAATACAGATTTTAATTCTCTACAAGTATTCTCTCATGACTTTTGATGTAGAATAATTAGGGAAGCAGGAATTCAACAATTCAGAACTTTACATTGATTTCCTATGGCCCTTTTTTACGATTCGCCACCCGGTATAAGATAAAATGTGTACTATTTGTCTTATTATTTCATAATAACACAAATAATACACATATATACACAATAACACACATTCAATCATCGAAAATAATTTAAAAATATGGGAATGTAAACTCTTGTGACGTAAAGTCAAAAATATAAGTCTCCCCACCACCGTCGGACAAGACAACCGTAATAAAGTCTAATAACCGTGGTGTCAGTCAAGTGATGATAGTGACGAAATGTCAGCTGTAAATAATCAGATCCTCCTTCATATTTCAAAAATTTACTGAATTTAATTACTTTAGAAATTCAAAAATAAACTGAATGCAAAAAAGGGATTATATTATAAAAAGTATCAACTCAGATAGCGCAGTTAATGACAACTTGGCTTCGAACGGACCAATCACAGAAAAGCATCCTTGTAGGCCGCGCAGTAGACATCCATGTAAAACAAACTCATTTTATTTTCAAAAGCATCGATGTAAACCTCCTAGATGGCATCGCGCTAAACCTCCACCGCGACTTACTTGCTCTGTTCTCTTTCATTCAGTACAATGTGTTTGTTTTACATGGATGTCGACATCGACCGCGACCGACAGCTACAGCTCCACCGCGACTTACTTGTTCTGTGCTTACCCTTATACAACAATTTCTACGTGGGAACAACTGCAAGACCGCCAAGTGTCACGGTAAACGATTATGAAACATACATCAATACAGAGACTGCGAGAAATTCCAGATATGCAAACATTCCTGGGTCAAGAAGCACAGAGTACCTACAATGGAAAGTTGCATCAATAACCATGAAAGAAACAGACACCTTTCAAGTCTTGCTCATCAAATTCCATCTATCAGAGAAGGTTGGTGTCAGCCAACAGGAGAGTACTACCTACAGTCCAGAGTAATAAGGATTTTCTCGGGACACTCAAAGATCCAGGTAGCTGACTACTTTTTTAGTTATTGTAGACCTATAGGAAGAAAACCTACCTGTTTCCTGCCTAGAGTTCACGTCTGTTTTTTAAATATTATTAATTTAGTGCGAAAATCGCGATGTTTTCGATTTATTGCACTCAATTCAAAAGCTAAATAGTTGACATACAATTACAAAATTAAGTTTTTTAGAACATTGAATGAACTTCAAAATGACGATTTTTGAAAGTTAAAAAGTTAATTTGTTGCTACGCAAACTGCAAAATAAGTGAAAATCGGTATTTGTTAATAACTTTTACTAAAACTGCCTTAGAACTTTAGTCTTTCACCCTAAGTTGGGTATTGGCGTACTTAACAAACTTTTAAAATTTGAGACCGATATATTAATTAGTTTAAGAGTTATTCAATTTGTTTTTCCAAGAGACCTTTATTTTGCAATAAGACAGAAAATAATGTAGATAGGGCAATTCTGAGTATGTCAAATGAAAGTAGTAGAGTGATAGTATCAAAATGTAATAAAAAATGATAAAAAAATAATTAATATAGTCAAAAATCATAATGCCAAAGTTATTGAAATTTTGTAGTTTATAAACATTAGAATAACTTCAAAAATGTCCGTAAAAACAATCTTTTTATATATTCGAAAAGATAGTATTTTAACACGAATTTTCAAAGAAAAAAATTTAGCCTGTGTTCATTTGGGACAAATTTAGTCATATGTTTTTTTTTAATTCACAGCTAATTTGTTTACAAAAATTAGGGAATCTCATTAATGCCATTTTAAAGAATGGGATTTGTATTCTTTCTTAAAAAATTTGCACAAACATTGTACCTTATTATTGTACAAACATTGTTTCCCCATTACTAGGGGGAACCTACAAATCCACCGAGTTAAAATACCGAAAAAGCAATTTCAAACGAATATAATTTTCTGTATTTCCGGATCAACTCAATGGATTTTGATCTTTCTTTTTATAATTTGTATGTAATCAACATACATTCTACATACATTACAAATATGCAATTTGTTTATAAATTTATTAATTAATAAACAGTCTAATTTGTTTAAACAATTCTTAAAAAAATAATTTTTTACAAAAATCTATTTTTTTAATCATAGTATCATTAATGATCATAGAAAAAGTTAAAGTACACTTTAATAAATAAATGATTTTTATTAGATAATTATTTATTGAAGATAATTTATTTATTAAAGTATACCTTAACCTTTTCTATGATTAATAGCGATAGTATAATTAAAATCATGGATTTTTGGGAAAAAATATTTTTTCAAAAATTGTTTAAACAAATTAAACTTTTTATTAATTAATAAATGTCTAGACAAATTGCATATTTGTAATGTACAGAAAAATTACATATAAATTAAAAAAAGAACGATCAAAATATATTCAGTAAATCCCGAGATTTAGAAAGTGATAGTAGTTTTAAGTTGCCTTTTTTAATTTTTGAACTCGTGAATTTGTCGGCTCCCAGCTCCCCCTTCACTTACTACGACTAGTCACCAATTGAACTACATTTTTAAAAATTCCTGTAAGATACCAGCTTTTCTAATATGTAAAATGATTTTTTCTACGGATAACATTTTTAAAGTTATTCTAAATGTTTATAAACTACAAAACTTCACAAATTTGGCATTAGGTTTTTTGACTATATTAGATAATTTTTTTATCTTTCTTTAGTACATTTTGATAGCATCAGCTTTCTACTTTCATTTGGCATACGCAGAATTGCCCTATTTTCATTATTTTCTGTCTTATGTTATTGCAAAATAAAGGTCTTTGGGAAAATCAATTAGAATAACTCTTAAACTAATTAATGGATCGGTCTCAAATTTTGAGGGTTTGTTAAGTACCCCAATACCCAACTTTAGGTGAAACACTAAAGTTCTAAGGTAGTTTTAGTAAAAGTTATTAACAAATAACGATTTTCACTTATTTTGCAGTTTGCGAAGCAACAAATTAGATTTTTAACTTTCAAAAATCGGCATTTTGAAGGTTTTGTAATGTTCTAAAAAATGAACTTTTGTAATTTTATGTCAACTATTTAGCTTTCGAAGGGAGCGTTCAAGTATTACGTAACGCGATTTTTGAAGATTTTTGACCCCCCCTCCCCCCTACGTAACGCAGTGTAATGGGCGTTTAACTATATTACGTAACGCAATTTTTGAACATTTTTGACACCCCCCACCAGCGTTACGTAATAGTGGGACGGTCCCGAATGGGGTGCAAAAAATCGAAAAAAATCGCGATTTTTGCACTAAATTGTTAATAATTAAAAAACGAACGCGAACTCTAGGCAGGAAACAGGTAGGTTTTCTTCCTATATAAGTATACCTATGTCTACAATAACTAACAAAGTAGTCAGCTACTTTTTTATCTTTGAATGCCCCGAACATGGTCTATTTCTAGCTTATTACCCTGGAGTACTAATAGTGCTTTGAGGTAGAGAAAAGATCTTAGTGCTAGAGAAAAACTAACTACGATTTTGAGACCAGCATGACTTAGCCATTAATGCCTTTAAAACAGCTTAAAAATCAAACACGGCCTATTTTTTTTTTAATTATTCCCCAGTATAATCAACTTTCAAAATTTATTTATTTTATATTTCTAGTTTTTATTTTTATTTAAAAAATACTAACAGTGGTAACAATATGTAAGTTATTTTAACCCATTTTTTTGTTCTAGGTGTGCCACCCTGTACAACCGAAATGCTTCCCAAAGGACCTTTGAACTTTCACTTTTCCGACTACGGGTGGCGGTAGCTGTCAGTGAGTGATTTAGCAGAAGCTCAAACCACCGAACTCGCGCGCCTGAATATTCCTGTAAAAGGGCTAACCTGGAATTTCGACTATTCAGCGACAGATGGCGCGAGCATTGCTTTAACCACCTTGCACGCTCGAAAAACCACCCCACTTTTTTCGTTCTTCCCCTCTGCTAAGGGAAATATAGGCGTGGTCGGTAAATAATTGTTATTTTTTTCCGGGCAGAGGGATCTCCCGCAACAAGGCGGAGTTTTAAAAATATGGTGGCGGTTCGAGTACGAGCGGGGCGGGGTCCCGCACCGGAAATCGCCGGTAACGCGCTGACGCCGTGGGACGCGCGCCGCGCTTACGTAGTTTCACTCCGACTACCGCGAAATTAACACCACCTTGTTTGTTAACTGCGAAACCGAGTCTTAGAAACAATTGACCAAGTGCAATGCTGTGCAGGTGCGCCGTTGAAGGACCACTGCTTCAAAGCGACAGGTAAATATTTACCACGTTGTAGCGGTTACTTTTTGTCTTGTTGTTGTTTCCCGCTTAATCTGAAGTATTTGCAGAAAATCGTCTTCGATTGTGATTTTGACACAATGAGATAAAATGGCTTCTGGTGTTAATCGCGTTTTTCTACGCATTTTGTTTTGGTTTTTCTACGCACTTTGTTTTGAGTAACGAACGAGGAACCGGTATTTCTAGTTTGTTAAAAAGCTTATGAATGCTACGGCAATCCCTAAGATAAAAAGTATGCAGTGTGTTGCGTTTATTTTATAAACCAGAAAGGGATCCAAGTATATTGTATCTACATGTTATCGTGAAAAAAATAGAAAGTTTTATGTTGTAAGGATAAGGATGTCTCATTATTAGATTATTTACAATACTCGTACAGTATAATGTACCTACATCTGGAAATCATCTAGTTAAATATATTACTTAGATAATTTTTAAAAATATGCAAACGTTTCTTGTCCAAATAAGTTTAGTGACACTTTTATGTTTGGTAGTTCGATTTTGTGGAATTTGGATGTTTGCCCTAAGTAAAGTATTTTATTAATTACAAATGTCACAAAAAGCATTTAAATTTAGGTAGGTACTTATAGGTTCTTATACGAATCAAACATGATCATCCTACAGAGTAGCATATTATGCTTTGGTTTTCTTTAAATACTTGATACCTACATGAAAAAATTAAAAAATCATGTTTTTTAAATACTCCATTTGTGTTTAATGATTATAACTTGTTATAATCTTGACGTTTGTACAGAGTAAAAATTAATTGGACTAAAAGATTGCACAGCTATATAAGTTAATATGAAATAAATATTCAAAAAGCAAATTGGAAGTGTGTTAAATTTTAAATTTTTTTGCTAAAATTCAGGCAGTGGTACATTTAAATTTAGGTATACCTACACGAACTAAACATGATTATCCTACAGCCTAGCATGCCTTGGATTTCTTTTAGAATACTTGATAATTAAAAATATTTAAAAAAAAAATGAAATATGTACTCCATTTGTGTTTTATAAATATAATTTGTTATGATCTTGATGTTTATCCCAAGAATAATCTTTTAATTTGACTAAAAGATTGCACAGCTATAAGTAGTTAAAATTAAACAAAAATATTCATAAAAAACAAATTGAAAATGTGATATATTTTAAAATTTTTGCTAACTCTTGTTTCTTATTATTTTTTCACTTCTAGAGATGTATGTATTACGTTCTGTGTTAAGATTTATAGCAAGATTTTGGGTTTTTATTGTTTACGCTGTTGCTAAAAATTAGATTTTTATAAACATTAAAGTTATTTTTAAAATATAAATATTAAACTGGGCATTAATACGATAACGAAAATCATGAGGAGCAATAAAAATATAAATTCAAAAATGTATTATCACTTATCACACATATACCTATCCATTGTGTATGTGTAGGTATCTATGCTCTGTTTGAAAATTATTGATAGCGAAGTTTTTTTGATGCAGTACATTCGTATTTTGTTCTACCTATTGTGTTAGAAGTTTGTTGGGGGGGAGGGGTCATATTATATTTATTAATAATTTAAATCCGGGGGATTAAAAGCTATATTTGCTTTTATTTTTTCTGCTTTGAATATGCCTGTATAAAGACGGTTGTAAACGCCTGTCATGACGTACGACGCATTCTAAATCGGCAATAATACTGATTATTTCATTCATAGGAGATTCTGACCAATAGAAAGCTACAGAAATCTAAATTAGACTGATAATTTTTGATAATTTCCCGTCGTCAAGTATATTACGTCAGATGCCCTTCGTTGCTATGGAAAAATACATTCAGTGACATTAATGACAATGTTTTAAAAATTATAAAAGTGATGACTTTCAACCTTAAAATATTTATAACAACTCTGTGTTTAATTGTACTAATTTGTACTTACATAAATAAATTACAATAAAATTTTGGTTTTGAACAGTTTTATTCATGAAATAATCGCAACAAATTACACTCGATCTCTAAAATTAATATAGAATTTTAGAGTTCTTGTGCAATTACTACTGATAATACAAATTACATGTAGGTAGTAGGTACATACAAAGTTTTGTTTCATCACATCATTTTTTATTAAATTGCATTTGACTATTAATCATTCGAACAGCTCTCATTCCTTAAAAAAATTTGTCGAAAAAAATATTTTTTTCGCGGCGTACTTTAGACTTAAACTTATGCTAGATTTTGAAACTAATTTGATGATTTTGGAAACAAAATGATTGCTCTGGACCAGATAAATCTTTTTCTTGGTCCACATTTAGTGTTTTTCTCTTTTTTCCCACTGCTTATCCTACATGTACGTTTTTTTTATTATGCTATACTGAAAAATTTGTGAAAGCAGATAATATGTACTGTAGTACATCAGTTATTACATCACGTGTTTCAGTGTAGAGCCCATAATATTTTTCTTCCTCCGGAAATACAATTCCGTCAAGTTGTTCAAATTATAAATGACTACATATAACAGTGTTCTATCTTCTGAGTTACATCTGTTTAGGTCTCCAATCTCTTCATCCTAGATATAAATCTATTATACAACTGGTTCCATTCGGTTGAATATCGTCCCTTACGAGTACAGGTGAATATATTGAGTATAACTTTTTGGGTACACGTAATATCATCACCAATTTGCATAAATTCACTTGTAGATAGTACAAACACATCACCGCAATAAAACCAGGATTTTAAAATATTCCTAAAGAGGCAAAGTAGTCACCTACTCCATAAACGTCAGTTGCAATGCGGGGATAAGCTTTCGTGATTTTGTCAATTCGGACAGAGAGCAGCAGGTCTACGTCTCTCTGATGATGACTCCAAATAGAGTCGAAAATCGTCGATTTAGAGTGTTGGTCTGCGCTTCCTATTCTAAGTGAAAAATAATACGGTTTTGCCTTCGCATTGCAACTGAATAAAAATGGAATTTTTATTTTATTTTTAATCGTAAAAACATTCATGCCTGGTTGCACCAACAAATCTTAAGCTCCAGCTGTCAGCCTGGCTCAGCTTATAGATAGGGCCGCCTTAATTCTCACTTACTTTGCACCATAATTTTCAATTCTTATCTAAGCACAACTTAACTGAGACGAAGTTTAAGATGCAATCCATTAGGCAATGCATTGTGGCAAGCTGGAAATTGATTTAAGACTCAATGTTGCAACACGTATACTTCGTAAGCTGAGCTTAAGGCAGAACTTAAGCTTTAAGATCTGTTGGTGCAACCAGGCATTACACACTGATCACTGGCCTGTCTGTATCCGGTGGTAGGTAAAGAATGAAATAAAGCACCTCTAGAATTTAATGAGAAATTGAAAAATGCAATGCAAATCAAAATAACAAAGTTTGAGAATATGTCCTATATAACGGAAAATAGCATACAATCACAAACAGTTTCATTAAAAAGATCACTATCGAAAACCCATGCAGTTTAAGTTTCAGGTCTCAAGTCCGTTTAGATTGGCATGCAGATACTATAGAATAGTCCACTCATCGTGAGCCTTTCGATATGAATATGATCAGTTTAATTTTAAAGCAATTAGCTTAAAATAATTTCTGATTGTAATAGATTACCACGTAAACAAGAAGTGTATAACAGGCAATCTTCCGCATTAGAAACCAGCGCCTTGGAGCAAAATGCTGATGATAAGTTTACCTTTATATATCTGCACGGTGACCAGTTTACCTATGTACAGCAGTACAGCTCCCGGAGCGAACTATGGCCGATGAGTATGAGAGAAACCCTGTCGCTGTAAAGATCAAGTGGGTGTACGACCGACGAGAGCGTCTATCATCGGCTATGGTTCGCTCCGGGAGCTGTATATAAGCGATGGTCCGTTGACGGGTATCCAGAGGATGCTGGAGACTAGTTTTCTATCTTGGAGGGTCTAATAATTTTATGTGGGGCTATAAAGTGATGAGTTCGTACACGTCCAAAATTTTGCTGGACACCTCTGGTATGTTCTATGCTATTCGGGATCGGTACAAACTTTCGGCTTCACTGCTATTTAAATTGGATTCATTTTTTTCGAATCCTGAGAAAACTAATAAGTATTTTTAAAAAATTTAAACGCAGAATGAAAGATTACGTTATTACAGAGGGCCAAAAGTCCCTGAAAATTTCTATAATGTTTATTTTAATAAGTTATAGGGGTGAAAAACTAAGAGAAAATTTAGTGTGATATTTAATTTCAAATATCTCATTCAAAAGAAACTTTTTATTTATTCTAAGGGATTTTCGGCCCTCGGTAATAAAGTAATCTTTCATTCTCCGTTTAAATTTTTCAAAAATACTTATTAGTTTTCTCTGGATTTGAAAAAGATGAATACATTTAAAACACATTGAAAATGTTGACAGGCGTCAAAATTTTGCATTTTGGTCCTTTCCCCTTGAGTCTCGGCTTGTTAGTATTTTTCTGTTACTGTCCTTTTTTGTGTTTCATAATTTAATTAATTTGGATGATTGTTATACAAGAATAGTGATGAATTTATTGTGGAATGTAGATAGCTGAAATATTAGCTTCTTTAGTTATTTTGTTAGCTTATGTATTATACAATTTCAATATTCCTTTATACATACTGTAAAAATATGTAGTACAATAAAACAATAAATATACACCTCTATACGATATAATTAATAACAAATTAATTAAATAATTAATAAAAAAGTATACCAAAAGTTGTAATAATTTTTTTTATTTAGCTAATGCCTCGACAACTAATGGCCATTGGCATGGTGATGGAAAAGTGCATTTTTCCAATTAGGTACCTAGTGTAATGTGTAGTGTGTGTGTTGAGTAAGTGTCTTGTTACTTCGCAAAGTCGACGTTATTGTCTTTGCAAAGAGGCGCTAGTTGTATCCGAACGTCTGCGGTCCCTCCGGTGAGTACCGATCCCGCAAGGATAGAAACTATTTTAATTTATTAATTTATAATAAACGAATAATTCTCTACCCTGGTGAGATTCGAATTCACGACCATTCGGACCTTTCGATCCAAAGGTAGGCGCTCTTACCACTGAGCCACAGAGGGGGTGTTGTAAGAATTAAAAACTGATTTTTTTAATTTCGTTAGTTTGGAATGCTCTTTAAAAACTTCATTAAACGTTTATTATGAAAATTATTAAAACCATTTTAATACAAAAGTATATTTTTTATTCTATACACCCTTACCATTGTTTAAAAAAGAAACTTTCTTTTTTAAACAATGACTTCACATCGTCACTACTTGAAATCTATTCTACATATAAAAGATTTCTGCTTGAGAAATAAAATAATTAGACATGGATCCCGCGTACCAAAAAAAGTTTATTAATAGCAAGCTGAAAATTTGTTAATAAAAATGGTGTCTAGTCGGACAAACTTTGACGTACGGTAACACTGGAATAGGGGAAGTTTTAATTGTGGAACAGATTATAGGTTTTGAACGTCAGACTACGAAAACGTCCCATGTATTTTGTCGGACAGAACTTCCAATTGATTTGTTACCCTTTCATTAAACTCTCATGCAAAAATCAGACTGCTATTTATCACCAATATAATTTCTGTCATTTGACATGTTCTACGTGTCAGATTTATTAAAATGCCCAACATATTTGTCGGACAAACATTTTTTAATATCAAACAAAACCAATGGGAAAATCCCAGTAGCTGGCTGTATACCTTAATTAAAAAATCGTACAGAAGTAAAAACTTCGTTTGTACAATGGTATGAAAAGTTTATTAAAAAACTATTAAAAAGTCATCCAAATGGATTGAAAAACGTTTTCGATTTAGATCAGATCATCTTCAGTGCGTTCTGCTTAGTAGATGAAACTAGCACACTTTGGTAGTGCACACAGCTAGCACATAAAATTGGTACCATCGAGATATATGATTTACATGTTAATAATGTGATAATTGTGCGACTCCAAGTCGCACAAGTTAAAAAATTATATTTGTTACAAGTGCTCAAAGGGCAACATGGTTCCCTGCTCGATAAGAACCTGTGTTCTTGTCGAGCAGGCAAGCCTTCAAGCATTAAACTGGCAAGAACCACACGTTCTTATCGAGCAGGGAACCATGTTGCCCTTTGAGCACTCTTAACAAATTTAATCTTTTAACATCGACTTGAAGTCGCTAGAATTATCACATTATTAACATGTAAATAATATATCTAGATGTTACCAATTTTATAAGTTTGCTAGTTTCATGTACTAGGCAGAACGCACTGAAGATGATATGATCTAGATCGAAATCGTTTTGCAATCCATTTGGATGACTTTTTATTAGTTTTTTAATAAACTTTTTATACCATTGTACAAACGAAGTTTTTACTTCTGCAGTGAACTTCCTCTTCTTCTTCAAGTGCCATCTTCGTTCCGAAGGTTGGCGATCATCAGGGCTATACGTATTTTCGAAACTGCTGACCGAAACAATTCGTTGTTGCTACAGCTATACCATTCCCTTAGATTCTTTAGCCAGGAGTTTCGTCTTCTTCCTATGGACCTTTTTCCTGCTATCTTCCCCTGCATAATTATTCGAAGCAGTTCATATCTTTCGCCTCTTGTAATGTGTCCCAAATATTGCAGTTTTCGTTTTTTGATCGTAAATATGACTTCCTTTTCTTTATTCATTCTTCTCAAGACCTCGACGTTTGTGACTCTCTCCGTCCATGATATTCTCAAGATTCTGCGATACATCCACAGTTCAAATGCCTCCAATTTTTTGATATCAATCTTTTTCAGCATCCATGACTCCATTCCGTAGAACAGCACAGAAAGTACGTAACATCTCATCAGGCGAAGTTTCATTTCAAGGCTCAAATCTCTTCCACGGAACACTCTCTTCATTTTAGTGAATATGGATCTGGCTTTTTCCATTCTTATTTTGATTTCTGCTGAGCTATCGTTGTCTTCATTTACAAAAGTGCCTAAATATTTGTATTTGCTAACTCGATCGATAATTTCATTGTGTAAATATAGATTTTGGACATTTCGTGTTGATTTCGATATCACCATAAATTTAGTTTTCTTTATGTTCAAAGATAGTCCATATTCTTCGCTGCAGTCTGCTATCTTATTCACCAATGTCTGTAGCTCTTCAAGTGTTTCTGCGATCAGAACGGTGTCGTCGGCAAATCTCAGATTATTTAATCTAACACCATTTATTTTAATACCTATGGATTGCTCAGAGAGTGTTCTATTTATTACGTCTTCGGAATAGAGATTAAACAGGGTTGGTGACAGTATACACCCTTGTCTCACACCTCGCTTTATTTCAATTTATTCAGTGGTATTATTCTCTACTCTCACTGCTGTGAACGGAGTGAACTTAAAAATAACCTGCTAGTTTTCACTTATAATCATAAACTTGTAAGGATGACACGTTCCACAATTAAAAATTCCCCTGCTCCAGTGTTCCCATACATCAAAGTTTGTCCGACTAGACATCGTTAAGCTATTAACAAATTTTCAGCTTGCTATTAATCAACCTTTTTTGGTACGCATCCAGGCCTAAGTCTGCAATTAAAATTACAATTAAAAAATTGTGAGTATAGTACTTCGTCCTCAGTTTTTTCACATTTAGCTTATTATTTTTTTTGGTATGACATATTGTATTGGTCATTTTCCCATAATGTCTACCCGGCACTTATTTGGAATTGCCCCTAGCGATTGTTTGTACAATCATAGGTGTGCCTCTCGCTATCTATGGACTGCAATTCCAAACACACATCGGCTATAGGGTTACTCGAGCATATTTTAGTTGGGAAATGATAGGTGTGTTTTTGCACAATCTTTAGGAGGTCTATTTACTTTCAATATTATTAACTCGGGTTTTAAAATGGAAGAATATGTGTTTTGTATTTTATCGTTAGGTGTTATTGCTAATGCTCGTTCCTTCACCCGTGATGTAAAAGATATATTCTTAGAGTTTAAATTATCTATATTTTTACAATCAGATTGGAAAGGAAACGGAGGATTTATGTAAGTTTTCTCCAAGGGGAGCGGAAGAATATGCCTATTAATCTATGACGTAAGAGCAAATAAATAATAGAAATGCAAAGTAATAACATCAATCAACTTATTGTTTAATTGCTAATTGGTTCTTCTGCCTATAAAAGTCATTAGGAGGAATCGTCATCGAAATATAACTTACAAACTAAATAAAACATGCTGAAAAATATTGTGAGTCTACTGTTGTATGTTACATAGATACAATATTGTGTTCTGTGGATAGCGTACACATCCTATGGAAAATATAATGTCACTCAAATGCAATAAAATTTACATGAACAAATTCGTCTCAGAATTAGAATCATTTTGTATCCTTGTGCCAACTCCGAATTTTTATTAATAATGGCGTAAATTGTAATTTAAGTTTATGGAAATCACATTTTAAAAGTTTATAAAATTGTTATTCATAAATACTATTAGTTCAGTCGCTGTTGAAAACAGCTAACCCAGCGTGAGCTAAGCCGATTAGCGGAATTGTATACTTTGGTACGACCGACCAAATTATACCTACTTTATTATCTATAATATAAGATAACAGTAAGCCTCTGTATTAATACCTATTGCAGAAAGATTAATGAAATGCGAGTTCACAAAATTTCTTTTTTCTCTCTAACTCGCTGACATATCCATTTGATTTTAGATTAATTTATATCAATTTACGTCGTTATTAATCAAAATTTAGATTTGGCGCAACGGTATGAAAATCAGTGGCGGCTAGTCAGGGTCGGCACACATTTATGGACACATTATACATTTTTTAAATATTTAATTTAATCAGAGTTGACGATATTCGTTTCTGTGAAATAAAAAAATATCTGTGAGATAATACAGACTAAATTTTATTCTTTGTTTTTAAAAGAATTCGATCGATCTGATACGTTAAGTGATCCCTGTGCGCTGTGCGTAAGAGACTTTTCAAATTAATGATCCTATAGCCATGCACCCGATTACGATAGGCCCGCTTCGGCAAGCCGTCCCCAGATTGACGATTTGCTTGTAATAAGAAGCTATGGAATATTAGCCGATAGGCAACCAATTATACATTCCCCGTATTCATTTGAATGACAAGTCCGGCAGATACCAATCTGCCGATCGGTGATCTGCAAATGGCAGCAAGTCACGTACCTTGCTATCGCGACCGGGGTGAAACTATGAAATGAAGTAGTTTTACGTCGTTTATTTATTGATATTGTAGTTTTTTAAGTTGCCAGAAATTGCCATTTAGGGGACAGGATGAATCGGAGCATTCGTTAAATCAAGTTAATTATAGAGAACAAATAAAATTGTTTTAACAAATACGATCTGGAATTTTCTAATTTACTTTCTGTCTCGAAGAGATTTAGCGGCGTACCGTACCTAAAAAACACAGAATGAAAGAATCAATTAGTAGTTACATTTTGATCCTTTTCGGTAGAAGTAGACGAAACTACTGATAGAGGTAACATGTCATTCACAATTATCAATTGTTCTTCGATACGCGTTACGTCTAATATTTATGAGAGGTCTTTAGGTTTTCAGACGTGAGTAGAAGCCATAAGACAGAATATATTTTTGGTGTTTTAAAGGACAGATTAAAATATTTTGATATCAAAAATAAATTGGTAAGGCAAACTTATGACGGCGCTGCCTTGATGTCCGGTGAATTGTATGGTTTCCAGGCAAAAGTTAAAACTATTACACCCCCGCTTTATTTACTCACTGTCATAATTCATTTACCTCTTTGACGATTCAAAATTTAAAAGTTACGTCAAAGAATTTTCAAAATATCTATTAGACAAATTCATTAAAAATTATCCATCATTCTTTAATCAAATAAAATAAGAAAATTAAATTTTATATGCTGATTCAACTATTTTCGGAAGGTGGGATAAGTTACAAAATATGTATAATTTTATATACTGCAATTCATTAGGTACAACAAACTGTTCCCAAAATTAATATATTATTGTTCTTAAATGTGGGCAAATTCTGCCTCAAACGAACGGGATTTCTCTTGTATCAAAAGAGTCAAAACGTATTGTCGAAACATCATGAAACAAGAGATAATGTCTAGCTTGTCTCTAATGTCAATAGAAAAAAACTTTTAAAATCTCTCCAAAACAATAATAAATTTTACAATGACGTTATAACCCATTTTGCTACTTCGAAACAACATCGACTAGAGTTAATTTATAAACAGATTTAGGTTCTAAATTTAACAAAAACCAGAAATCTCCTATGAAATTGAAGCCTTTTAATTAGATGACACACAAAACCTTGCCGACCCTGTCCCTAAAGCCACGAGTTGTCACTGATGAAATGAATGTACCTAATTTAGAAAAGAATCTATTCATGTAACTCTTATTTTATTTGAATATTATATTTTCCATAAGATGTGTGTGGTGTCCTTTCGTTTTGAAATAAACCACCACTCTCCCCCAATAGTTTATTATAAACGCATTTTACAGACGTCCAAATTTTGGTATAAAATGCAAGATTATAATATATATAGGTACGTTGTATGTATATAAATTTAAACTATTCTACAAACACAAAAGATAGACCATGTCATATCATCATTAATGTATAAACATACTGGAAGCTTTAATGAAAAGGTCTGGCTTTTTAACCCTATCATTATATGGTAGGTTTTGTTACCTACATTTATATCTTTACACTAGACCTGTCTAGTACATTCGTTTATAAAGCAAGGTGTATTTTTTGTTTGAGTTTTTAGACTAAAATGGCAGGAACAATACAACAATTCAGACAAAGGAAATTATTACAAAAAAATTCAGCCTACACTTCCCATCAAGACATGGTTTGATCAAGTTTCCAACAGAGGCTTTATCAAAACTATTTGTCGAATAAGAAGCAATCACTGTCTGACTCCAGTCTACAAAATAGAAATAGGACTTGTAGATAATCATGAATGTTTATGTGGAGAGCTAGCTGATCTACAACATATTATGCTGTTAGAATGTCCTTTACATTTTATTGAAATATCAAATTTCTATACCAATCTAGTTCCTTTAATGGAACGTTAATTTAAGTTAATGTACAATTTCCTTTTAATTTTATATACCTTTTACAATCAAACAATCTAGATGTTTATAAAATTTTTTAAAACCATGTTAATTGTTTAAAATTGAAGCTCTGATAAAAAAAAATATAAAAAAATAATAATAAAATAAAAAGTTACTAAGAAGTTCTAAACCTCCGAGGTGTTAAATCGGGTTTAGGTCTTAGCGTAGTAAAAAATATATACAAAAAATATACAAAAAAACAAAAGAAAAAATAACAAAAAAAACTAAATAAAAACATAATAAAAAAAAATTGTTAAAAAATTTAATAAAATAAATAATAAAACAACAGAGTAAAAAACTTAGTAGTAGTAATAGTTTTAAATGTAGATACTAAGCATATATTTTGTAAAAGAGAATTAAAAACACATTGACTGGCCAGTTGGTTGCTTAAACCAGTGCCAATAAAACACAAACACTCACACACACACACAGACTAAAATGGAGTAGGTATTAGGTATACAAATACGGAGATAGTGTATAAAATAGTCGAAGAGCAAAGTGGATTAAAATAAAACTAATGATTTTTGTGTTTTTTAAACATCTATGCCACATTGAAAAGAGTTTTGCAACATCTTATATTGGGAACAACCTAAACTTACTTTATTTAAGTGGCAAAATGGGGTACGTATAGGTAGGCAGATTTTTGTATACAAAAGATTTGCCAATGTCCAAGTAATCTTTGCGGGTAATTCAAAAACTCACTTAAAATTGGTATATTAAACTTTCCTCTTTATTAAGTCTTCATCTTGTATCGTAGGTTGGAAATCATCATGGCAGTGCGGATCCTGTTGACTTCCGCTCTAAATAGGTCTCTACTACTGCATTCGAACCATTCCCGTAAGTTCTTAAGCCAGGATGTTCTTCGTCGTCCCACATTTCGCTTTCCTCGGATTTTGCCTTGCATAATAAGTTGTAATAATGAGTATTTTTTCCATTTCAGCACATATCCTAAGTACTCAAATTTTCGTCTCTTGATAGTTAATACATAGTTTTTCTGCTTAATTTCCTATCCTTCTAGTTACTTGCACGTTTGACATTTTTTGAATCGTAGGATTCTTCTGTAACATCAAAATTCAAAGGCGGCCATTTTATTCATATGGACTTGTTTTAATGTCCACGCTTCCAAGCCATAAAGAAGAGTAGAGAACACGTAACACCGAAGCATCCTTAGGCGTAGTTCTAACCTTATATCCCGACAACAAAGAAACTTTTTAAATTTAATGAATGATGCACGTGCTATTTCAATACGTGCCTTAATTTCTTTGGTTTGGTCTACATTTGATCTTATCCATGAAGTATTTGTAGTTATCCACACTCTCAATAGTTACAGTATCTTCAATAGTCAATTAGATGTTTGCATGCATTTAATTATGTATGCGGTTGTTATGCATTATGCATAACAAAATGTCATCTTCGACCCATTGCAAGAAATACTTAAAGTCGTCTTTATCTTTGTCTAGTTCTTCTTACAAATGTTTTTTTTTAATTTCAATGAGTTTTATTCAGTTGAAACCCATGTTTGGTCAGGTTAGACGTAAACGATTTTAATCAATAAACTGACGTTCTGCAATGTTACTTATGTTTAAAAAGGTCCCACAGTTCCTGTCATTTGTATTTGACTGCGATCTTAAGTATTTTGACTTTTTGTTGTTAAGATTATTTTGTATCCGTCCAAATATCATCAGAGTGAGGTCAGTTAATTTTTGTGCGCTGAAGCTGAAGCTGTGCACTGGTTTGCAACCATTGAAGAACAAGAAGTGTACGTTTTGCGTATCCAATTGTCAAGGAATTACATTCAAAATTTAAAAACGGAAGAGAGAATAAGAATGATAAACCGCGACCAGCTGCATTGAGTACTACATCAACAGACAGACAAAACTATAATGACTTTCTTTTGTACTTTTGTCAATAATTACTGGCGGCCAACCTTCATCATCGTCAGTAGCATTATAGCTCGTTATGAATTAAAGCCTTCTTCAGAGCAATCCCTCATTCACCTCTGTTTTTAGCCATTCTTCTCCATGTTCTAACTACAATATTTTAAATCGTCCTCTAATCGTCGAATCTTGTCATTATTGTGAGTCATCCAGTAAGCTTGGAAATTAAGAAGCATGAAAGACCCTTGCTTAAGTATAGAGATTACAGAATGTAGAGCTTCAACGCAAACCTAAATAATCCAACTTTGAAAAAGCTCCATCGAGCAATAAGAAGCAAACGTCCAGGGAAGCTTTCGCATGGTGGCATTCTTCTACATGAGAATGCTCGACCTTCCTTACGTTACCAAAGTTGTGAAAGAAAATATACAACGAAAAAAATAAAGAAAACCACACAAATGTACCATCCACCCTATAATCCCGATTTATCGTCTTGCGATTTCCACATTTCTGATTTGGTCCACATCATTTGGCCAAACTAATTATTATTGTAGGAGTAATTATGTTTAGTAGTAATTATTCTCGAGATATATTTGCCAATAATTTTTTTTTGTCATCAACGATGGGTTTCGATTGAACAAACCTCGTATACTCACAAAACAAATATTATTCATGCAACAGAACACTGCAGGATATCTAGAAACTTGTTAATTAAGGAAAATTTGTGACATGTTTATGATTTCAAATCATCTACAAAAACACGGTTAGGTTTTTGCAATTTCAAAATACTAAATAAGCAAGTTAATAAAAAAGCCAATCACACGATGTTTTAGCAATTGTTTCCTGCTGCTTTATAATCACCTGTAGTAAAATTAATTAAAGAAATTCTTAGCTTTTTGAGGAGAGATATGTAATTAATGAATACCAGTGCACTGACTGCTCGTTAAAATTTTTCTAATGTGACAAAATAGTCGCGCATGAATCTGTTCATACGCAACTGTTTCATCAGAGAAATACGCCCTTGCGAAATTGTTAAGCATTCTACTTTTGCTTAAATAGTTATAGTATTAGTGTAATTAAATCTTTTTAGTCTCAAATTGAAAGTCAGTAACTGTTCGAAAGTTGGAAAAATGATAATAACTTTCGTGTTTCTTCTTTCTTTCTTAAACTCTATTTATTTCTTCCCGTTCTGCCGCAGGTCATCGTGAAGTCTCTTGCGCTTAACACCTTGCGGATGCCGGTCATCCAACTAGCTTTCGGCCTTTCTCGCTTCCTTTGTTCAGGAGGTTCGCAATCCAGACATTGTTTTGGGAACCTCTTATTCATTCAATTTACGTGTCAACTTTACAGATCAACTGTTTTCTTTCTATATCGTTCATAATTGTTCATTGCATGCCCATGTGGCTTTACCATCTTTATTTCTTATTATATCCCTTTTGTATATCTGTAATGATCTTCGTATTTTTTATTGCATCTTCACTACTTTCACATTTTTTTTTGTTTTTCTCTGTTACTTACTATTCTAATACGTTTACCATATAATGGACTGTTCTTGACCATAATCTCATAGATGTTAAATTTTCTTTTTTTTTCTCCAGTCTTGGCAAGCATTTATTTCTTCATGACAAGATTACTTTCGTTTTGTACAGTGGCGTAACCAGGGGGGTTTTAGGGGCTATAACCCCCCATTAGAATGTACTTTGGGCTCTATTACGCTCTTATCTATGTGTATTCCATACCCCTCAGACACCATCCAGTAGTTGTAACTCCCCCTTAGTATCATCCTGGTTACGGAGCTGGTTTTGTAAATAAAACAAAATGAAGAACCTATAAAAAAATAAAAACTAAAGACTAAGTTCGTTCGTTGCAATCCGTGACTGCACGCCGGGATTTGTCCTAGTTGGGTCAGAGAGAGCAGCATATGTGCCTCCTGATGAGAGACTAAGTTTCGAAACCGGTAGAGGTGCTTGCTGCACTCTCTGATTGAACTGGAATAATGATGCGGCTGTAGTTTCGTGTTTCAACGAAATTGAAAATGGTTATTTATTTTTGAAATAAAAACTAATAAAATTAAACCTACTTGGCGCCATTTAGAATTTAAATACTTGAACGCTACTTAAGTTCTTAAGTTTTAGGAGATAAATTTTACTTACAGCTATAGTGCGCAGATTCTAAAGGTCCCGGTGGGGGATGGCGTCTATGCACAGTGTTATAGTCGGTATATGACACAGAGAAAGTATTTAAAATAATAAAATAACTAATTTTATATTATTTTTTAAGTATTTCATTGTTTCAAATACATTCTCTCTCATGCATCGATTATAATACTGCGCACAGACGCCGTCCCCCACCGGCACCTATAGAATCTGTGGAATGTACGTAGATAAAGAGCACATTTTTTCGTATATTGACCAAACTTAACAAAGATACCGAAATAAAAAATTTTAGGGTGATTGGTTTTAAACACATTCATAATATTTCTAAAAGGTTGAGATAAGAGACTATAGTTTTTCCTGTTATCTTGTAGGCCTGGATCCCGCGTACCAAAAAAAGTTCATTAATAGAAAGCTGAAAATTTGTTAATAGCTTAACGGTGTCTAGTCAGACAAACCTTGATGTACGGGAACACTGGGACAGGGGAAGTTTTAATTGTGGAACAGGTTACAGGTTTCGAACGTCAAACTACGAAAACGTCCCATGTATTTTGTCGGACAGAACTTCCAATTGATCTGTTAGCCTTTCATTAAACTCTCATGCAAGGGACCCAGGCCTATGTAAGCAATATCTTACAAGTAATATTATTTTTTTGTAATTTTATGTGATTGCCCCATGTAATCTTTATTTCGAATGCCCGATATTTAAATTTCTTTATCAGTTCTATTTTCGTAATTGTAATGCATGGAACTCTGAACATTAACACTGTCTTTTATTCTAGATTTTCTCTTCTCAGGGATATAAAATTATTTTAGTTAATAAATAGAAATTAATAGTAATAAAAAGAAGTGACATGCAAACTAAAATGTTTATAGCCTCAAATTTTTTGTTGTATTTAAAACCTACGCATATTGTTACCAACTATTAAAAAAATAAACTTAATGATATACATATGCGTAACTTATGTGACTGGCTTCTAAAGATGTCAATAAAACTTTCTTTTGAACAGTTATAAACAGAATTTCGTAACAGACTTAACGTCACGAACGCTAATAGTCAGTGAAGATGGAGCATGTTTTTTTAAGAGCAGAGGCGCAGGCTGGGAAATGTCTAACGTAGTGATTAAACAGTTAGGTGTAACTGGAAAAAATAAAGTATACATTGAGTAAAAAATTATGAATACTACAAAAACAACTTTATAACAAATTTATTCTAGGTGTTCCCTATCAGAGGCGTATTCTGTGAATAACGGGATCCGAGATCTCTTAAGACGAGGTCCCATGTTTCCCATTGTATTTCCTTCGAATTTAACCTCCCTATTTCACATTGCGTTGATTCCCGTCTTTAGTTTTTATCTTTTCATATAACATATTTTCTATTTTTCTGGCGTGCCATGTCACGTTCCATGGGATCACAGCTTAGGTAGGCTTTACATGGCAGGCTTAGATGGCAGCTTTATATGGCTGCTGTTGTTTCGTGGGAACATCTATTCTCCGGCCTCTTGATTTTCTTTTATTCTTTCGCTGTTATTTCTTAACTGAAATGAAAAATATATTTAACTGAATACTATGTCAAATCTATAGCCTTTTTTCGGTAATCTCTATGGGTTATTGTTAATAATCTTACTATAAAACATAGGCGTAACCAGGGGTATTTTTGGGGATTACAACCCCCTTTTGGATGTACTTTGAGCTCTATACGCTTAACACCATTATTATTCCTTACCCCCCAGAGACCTTCAAGTACATGTAAGCCCCCCCCCCCTAGGATCATCCTGGTTACACCTCTGTGGGAAAGAAGAAAAATATACGAAAGACCAATCGAAGCCTGTGTTGTAATATGGAAATAATCCTTCTTCTCCGCCATCTCCGAGATGCCATCTCCGCTTAGAAGGTGGGCAATCATCAGAGCAATTTTTACTTTTGAGATCGAAGCTCTAAAAAATTCGTTGTTACTACATCCAAACCATTCCCTAAGGTTCTTCGGCCATGAGTTACGTCTCCTTCCTATGGATATTTTTCCCTGGATTTTTCCTTTCATAATGACCTGGAGTACCTATTAGATATTTATCTCCTCTCATCACACGTCCCATATATCTCAGTTTTCTTCTCTTAATTGTTAGAAGTCCTTCACTTTCTTTATGCATTCCTCTCATTGCCTCTATGTTGCTTATTCTATCTACCCATTACATCTTCAGTACTCTTCGCTACATCCACATCTCGAATGCCTCCAGTCTACTCACGTCAATTTTCTTCAATGTCCACGCTTCCATCCGGTAGTATAATATGGATAGCACATGGCACTTCAGCAGTCGTATTTTAAACTCAAGGTTTAAGTCCCAACAGCAGAGAAGCCTCTCCATTCTTGTAAATGTGCTTCTGGCCTGTTCGATTCTGATTCGTATTTATTGAGATCTGTCAGTGTTTTCATTAATGGAAATAATCCAATATATCCAGAATATTTCAGAGATTTGATTAATGCTTGGTGGTATGTTTTCACGAAGGATAACTATAAGAGTCTTCTTTTCTTTGTGTGGACATGATTCTGTCTGTTTTTTCAATGTGCCTCCAATAAGTTGTCGCTCTATCGTTTTCGTGGTCTTGGTTCCGGTTCTGTGCTGCTATTTCTCATGATCTCACTTCCATCTTCTCCAGGTCCTCTATGGCTGCATCTTTTCACCTTTTTCTAGGCCGTCCTGCCGGTCTTCTACCGTCTGGTCTGAAACACATTGCTAATCAGTCTGTCGTCGTCACTACGTACCACGTGGCCTACTTATCTTAGTCTATTTGCTTCTATCTATCTCACGATGTTTCCCTGCCCGAAGAGAGTCTCTAATTCATTGTTGTATCTGCTCCTCCATTCATTTGTCACACTGTCCCTACAAGGACCATATATAACGCTCAGGATTTTGCGCTCCCATAATCCTTCTGTTTCTGTACTACCTACCAGTAACTATCTCACGATGTTTCCCTGCTCGAAGAGAGTCTCTAATTCATTGTTGTATCTGCTCCTCCATTCATTTGTCAGTTTGTCACACTGTCCTAGAGATGCATCAAGTCAAACTAGTTTGATTTTATTCAACAAGCTTGACTTGAGTTGAAAACCAAACTTTTTTTGTAAACAAGTTTGACTTGACTTGATTTCGATATCTTTAGGTTTGACTTAAAATCAAACTTCTTCAAACAGTTTCAAGTTTGAATATCATATTGCGCAACGTGTTTATTTCCAATTACCGACTTTTGTTTTGACTTATTTGGATAGGTCTGAATCTGTACTCTGCTAATCTGTACTCTGTAAGAGAAAGAAATCTGTAGTCGAAGCAGAATTAATTAAGAAATATAAATATACTGATTTATTTGAACTAATGTGAACTAATTCTTTAAAACGACATTGCAAAGTCGCAAAAAATTCATTAAACCTACTCTATCAAAATAGGTATAATATTTTGTTGTTCCTTCATAAATTTTCGTTAAAGTAGATTAAATAATTACATTTTGTGTGATAAAAAAACCATCCAACGAATTCTTTGTTAATCTAGTAACCTCCAACAATTTTTAATTTGAATATTATTTTGTTTGTGTCGTTTAAATCAGAAATTCTCGTGTATAAATATAACTCTTTACCTACATATTTTAATTTCGTAAAAATAGGATATCTTTGAGTGCGATGACACCCGGACAACATCTGTTGATTTTTTGACCTGGCTGGCCCTTCCGAGACTTGCGTCTGTTAATGAAATACATACACTGACACCAAATTTAATATTTTTGAAATATCCCTTGCTTGGCAGAGCGATGTTTAGTTTTTTATGCATTATGTAGGGGTAATGTATACAAAGAAATGAATCACTTTCGTCATAATTAATTATCAATAATATTAATTAAGTCAATAATTAAGTCAAATTAAGACTATTATATACCTAATAGCTAATGTGCAACAATTACAAAGCAATAACAATTACCTGTTATTATTCTTAGGAAATCTAAATCAACTTATTCCTCTTCCTGTCGCAAATGAACATCCGCGAAACACACACGAGTAACCAGACATTTTAACCATAACCATAGTGCTACTATATAATTATATAAATGCTCAAATAAACTTGATAAGTCGAGTATATACCATATCCACGATGAAAAATTTTCCTGTAGTTGGCTGTATACCATATATTACAAAAAAACGACTAAAATCCTTTATAAAAGGTACCTATATTTTTTAAAATCCCTATAAAGGGCTACATCACAGAACTAGTTTTCGATAATTCGATAAACTATAATCGCTTCTTGTATCACGTTACTTTGATATGGCACTCATTGTATTATTAATTTTCTTATCTTAATTGGCAACTAACATATCCTATCTCGACAAAAAAGTATATCTACTAAATAAATTATTTTTCAAACTCTTTCAAACTAGTTTGACAAACAGTTTGAATTTTCAAACCTGTACGATTGACCAGTTTGACTTGACTTGAATTATTTGTCAGAAGGATTGACTTGAGTTTGACTTGAAATTAAGTCAAACTCAAGTCAAGTTCAAACATTCAAGTCAAACTTGTGCAACTCTACACTGTCCCTACAAGGACCATATATAACGCTCAGGATTTTGCGCTCCCATAATCCTTCTGTTTCTGTACTACCTACCAGTAACTATCTCACGATATTTCCCTGCCCGAAAAGAGTCTCTAATTCATTGTTGTATCTGCTCCTCTATTCATTTGTCACAATGTCCCTACAAGGACCATAACTCTCAGGATTTTGCGTTCCCATAATTCTTCTGTTTCTGTACTACTTGTGTTTCTTACCCATATCTTAATGTTCTCCACCTTGCATCCCCATCCTATATCTGCACTTCCAGCTCTGTCTCATAGTGTCTTACCATTGCTTACCTCCGCTGTTTCGAGCAATATTTTAGTCCTCTCTGTATCAGGTCCTGTTTCTGCCGCGTAATGTCATTATTGGTCTGGGGTAATTGTAGGATGGATCGAGTAGCTCTGCAGTTCTTAAGAGAAATCATATCCAAAGAGAAACAAACTTTATGATGTTGTGTAGTGTTTCCGTAAGAAGAGAAGCTGTTGTTGTTATATCAAAGGTTAAAACAAAGTTATCTAATCTAAAGCATACATAAAATCTAAATCATCACTAAATAATTGCCTACGTATTAACTAATGAAGGGTTGCTGCATGAGAATTAGCTACGATAGTGTTAGCTACGTTATGTGTGCATTACTCTGTTTCTGAAATTAAATCCTCCTCAAATTTTATGAATTTTTCCATTTTACTTTGGTCATTTTGAAGACAAAGCCAAGAGTACGATTGATTTGTACTGATTATATTATATAGCACAGTTTAAGTGAAGATGATATTTAATTTTGGAGCACATGCGATCACATAATAATCTTATACTGATATGCAGCTTGTATTGTGTTTGTTTGGAAGTACTTACCACCTATCACATTCAGTTAAAATTTTATTTAGTTACCTACCCAGTATCCAGGAACTTCTCGTCCGTACACACTTCTTCTCCCCTTCACTACGTCTCTGTTTAACTGAATTATTTTTACAAACTAAATTGCCACTCCCATAAACGTATGTGTAAAGTTGAAGGCTTCTTTCTCTGAGTAGAACAATCTGATGTGAACATTAAACCATCGATTTGAAATGTACGAGGTATTTTTTAAACGTTTCTAAGGAAATGTTAAAATATGTAAAATATATTCTGTTTCAGAAAACATTTTAATCCAGGATGATTTATCGACTTTGGGATAAAGATCGAAGGTGTATTCAAATAAATCGCCTGATTTAGTTACCATAACTTTATAATTTACGTTTAAATGGTTAAATGTGTATTAGGCCTGGATCCCGCGTATCAAAAAAAAGTTTATTAGGTTTGTTCTAGCAAACAGTCAAACTAGTCAGAAACCGTCAGCAAACAGTTGGTCAATGAGAGAACATAATACAGTCACCAGTGCTATCCCCTCTACTCGCGCTGATCCACTATTCGCTGATGGTTTCAAACCGTTTGAAACTGATGCTAAAACAAACCTATTAATAGCTTTGATATACGAGAACACTGGAACAGGGGAAGTTTTAATTGTGGAACAGATTACAGGTTTAGAACGTCAGGCTACGAAAACGTGTCATGTATTCTGTCGGACAGAACTTCCAATTGATTTGATACCCTTGATGATTGAAACACTTTTTCATAATATTATATTTATAAAGTTTGCTATTAAATAAACTTACAAACAACCTGAAAGTTTTCACAATCATAAACTTGTCAGGATAACTCGTTCCACAATTTAAACTACCCCTGTTCCAGTGTTTCCATACATCAAAGTTTGTCCTACTAGACACCGTTAAGCTGTTTACAAATTTTCAGCTTGCTGTTAATAAACTTTTTTTTGGTACGCGGGATCCAGGCCTATATGTCTACAACACATTTTGTATGTGATTAATATGTTCTCTTAGGCTACCTTAATATTCATTTAATTTTTTGTGCTGGAAAATTTTCCGTTTACACTTTTACCATAATTCTTCTTTTTTGTGCGGTAATTTCCCATATGTTCATACTAGAAATACCAGATGCATAAAATAATTATTTTGGTATTAATTTGTCATCCATATCTCAACCTGCTAACTTTTCTAATGCGACGTTGCCAGTCGAAGTATAAACATCATAAATTAATCCTGTCAATTGCTAATTGCTCAATTATAAAATTTTTGCAGTGGTTTTTGAACAAATATACACGATGACAAGATTAGTACATATTATGTTGATAGTAAAAATAATTTATGGTAAGCTACACTAAGCTTCGCTATATTTGTAAACCGAGGTGTTTTAATAGTTTGAACCAAAAAATCGAAATACAATGGTCAAAAAGGTTGATATGCGTATAATTAGAAAAGTATTATTGTATAATTGTATAAAAGTATAATTGTATTTATAGGAGAAAGTTCATTTGTTCTAACTTGCTACATCAACAGGTATCTTCTTTAAGTTCCATCTTCTATGGAAGGTTGGAAAGCATCATAGCAATGCGGACCCTGTTGACCGCCGCTCTAAATAGCACTGCACTACTGTATTCGAACCATTCCCTTAAGTTCTTAAGCCAGGATGTTCTTCGTCTTCCCACATTTCGCTTTCCTCGGATTTTGTCTTGCATAATAAGTAACAGGTGTCTTGCAGAAACCATATGTAAGGAATCAATAACATCAGTAAAATTAGTAACATGCGTTACTTATTCTGAGTAGGTATTATTCTTTATTGCCCTTATATAAACGAAAATACTGATGTCATCGAAGTGTCCGTTCTAAAAAAGTTCTTCTTCTTTTTCTTTTATATAGGCAATACTGCCTGTTTTTCTTCAATGGGTATTCAATTCTATCCCTAAGTTGTCATTCCATCTTTTCCTTGGGCGTCCTATACGTCTTCTGCCTAACGGTGACTTGTCCCTGGCTATTCTTACTATCCTTGATTCGGACATCCTACTTATATATTGTTTCCACTCTTCTTTTCTGTTCTTTACCCATAGGTGTATATATATATATATATATATATATATATACATATTGTCTACCCCACATATGTGTCTGATTTCCTCACTTCTTAACCTGTCCTGTAATCCTTTTCCAGCAATCCTTTTTAAGATCATCACTTCGTTGGTCTCCACATGTCTTTGTGTTTTGCTTGTATCTGGCCTTGTTTCGGCCGTGTAAGTCATAACTGGCCTAAAAAAGTTAAGTTTGCGAACAATTGCAATTGATTCATAGGGTTGCAACTGTCGTAAACAATCTGATGACATAAAAAATGCAAATGTATAAGATACTAAGTTTATTCCCAAGCTAAGCTCAGCCCCATGTTTCCGACTCCTGCTTCGAAAGAGGAACAATGAATGCATGTAGCAGAAATAAGAATGCTTACGTGGATGAGTGGGGTGAAGAAAAAGGATAACATTATGAATGGAAAATGAGAAAGTATACTTAAAGTACAACTTAGCAATATTAGATCGTTAGTTGCTCTCCTGCACTATAATAGTATAATGTAGAGTTAATTCTTTCAGAAACTCTAAATTCTATAGGCATGTGACCTTCCGATGGATTTTACATTATTCTTTAAAATGCAGAATAACCAATAGAGATGTGCTGTCTACAAAAAAAAGTCCTAAGCTTATCTGATTTTGTCTTACATCCTTCTTCTACAATCTCCACATGAAGCGTTATCGTTTCTTCGTGTTTTTCATACTCATAACTGTTTATGAATATAAAATAACAGTTATTGACAATGTAAAAATTTTTAAGGATATTAATAATAGTCAAGCCAAAATTTGTGTCTTTCCAGATTGTCCGTGTATCTAGGCACCTATATAACCGACTCGGTTGTAATACGGCCATCGATAATGATTAATCGTTCTGCATTTAATGGTTATCCGTCAACTACAGCTTCATTAATCAAAACTGTCTGTACCATTATCAACGATAAAAAAGTTTACAAGAACACAACTGTAATTAAGAGCTGAGCAAAATATGGTTATACAGTTTTTTTCAGCAAAGTTTGTAAGTAGTGAAAGGATTATTGTTCGAGTCATTTATTATATATTTATTTAGAAATGTTTGTTATTGTATTCGCCTAAGGATACGGAAATAGAAATGTTAATGGAACAACGGCCAATGGTAATCTAAAATTTATTCTTGCAACACAGTTTGTTAATTATTTCTGCACCTACTCGACAAATGTCTTATGGACGTATTTGTGCATGTTGACTTTTTTATATGAAATTACTAGAGGACAAAAGAAAAAAGGGTTTAGATAAAAATTTTTAACTTATACGTACTAATAGCTGCCGGACGTTCATATATTGACCAGATCTTCACACTACGACAAATTCTCGAAATAGCGCAAGAGTTTAATATAGATATGTACCTACCAAACTGCCCAAAAGAAGAATGGAAAGGTCAATACTTGGACTGACTCTCAGAGACAATGTTAGAAACGAGGAAATCAGAAGAACGACAGCCGTCACAGATGTCATAGAGCGATTAGCGTGGCTAAAGTGAAATTAGGTGGGCCATGTAGCTAGAATGAAGGATGGGAGATTGACCAAAAAATTACAGTGTGGTGACCAACACGGAGAAGAAGAAGAGGTAGACCACCTACACGCTGGACAGATGACGTCAAAACGATTGCTGGGAATTGGTTGCAGGAAGCCCAAGACCGACAAAACTGGAAGAAATTAGGGGAGGCCCATGTTCAACTTTGCATGCAGAAGGCTGGATGATGATATACCTACCACATTGTCATAAGACTGACTAAGAAGTCTTTACAACGCTGTGAATGAGTTCGGAATTAAAAAAAACTCATATGCATGTTAAAAGTGACAATAGTTAAGACGCTATTAGCAGTCAGTATAAAATCAGAATGGCTCGTCAACCCCATTTGAAATACATAGGGAGTTAAGGCAGGGAGGCGCGCTGACGTGTCAGAACATAGCCTTAAAAAATTCATACGAGACGCTTGTTATGATATCATGGGAACTATATTAATTGAATACTTAGTTTAGTCCAAATTCTAGCATGTGCTGGGTCATTATAACAAAGAACCAGGGCGAAGAGTACGGAAATCCTAACCGAGCTAGTTAGGGATGGTCTCAAGCTCGAGCTTCGAGCTCAAGCCGGTTTGTTTCTTGCGAGCAGAATCAAATTTTTTTCGAGCCGAGAAAAGTTGACTTCGAAACGAGCCGAACTTTCCTTAGAGAGCTTGTCAATATTTTGGCCAATACTCTAATACTTTTTCTAATTCACTTATTTCTTCTACGACAGATACTTTTGTTTAAGAATAAGTAATTTAAGTTACAAATATGTATTTATAATATACAGTGTGTCCGTAAAGTATGTTATAAATTCGAATCGAAGCTTCTATCTCGAGCCCGGCTTGAAATTTTGAGCCGAGCTCAAGCTTGTCAAAAGCTCGGTTGGGCTCGGCTCGAGTCCATCCCTACTAGTAGTAGCAGCAGAATGAATTTGATTACATATAAATCAAAATAAAAACAAATTCATGACAACTAGACTAAGACAAACACGAGAGCTGGAAATGAGAACACAGATCTAATTGTCAATGACCAAAAATTCGAAGCCGTCAAAGAGTTCATATATCTAGGTACATCGGTTAACCCCAATAATACACATCATCATCAGCCTCTCTCAATCCACTGCTGGACATAGGCCTCCCCTGTTTGTCTCCAAAGTGTTTTATGTTGTGCTTTCTACATCCAGTTTTTGTTGTCTTTCGTAAGTCGTCTTGCCATCGTGTTAGTGGTCGTCCTCTGCTACGTTTATCGGCTCTTGGTCACCATTCAACTAGTTTGCGAGTCCATCTTCCGTCCTTCATTCTGGCAACGTGTCCAGCCCATTTCCACTTTAAGTTACTGCTTCTTTCAATGACGTCTATGACTTTGGTCTTAGCTCGTAGATCTTCGTTTCTAATCCTGCCTCGCAGAGTGGCCCCTATCATTGATCGCTCCATTCTCTCTGCGCTACTCTTAGTTTTTGTGCGTTTTTCTTTGTGAGCGATAATGTTTCTGCACCATAGGTCATCACCGGTAGCACGCATTGGTCGAAAACTTTTTTCTTCATGTTAGTTGGAATGTCACTCTTAAAAATGTTCCTAAGAGCTCCGTATGCTGCCCATCCTTGTATTATTATTATTATAATAATACACACCAGGGGATATAAAAAGGCGAACCACAATTGCAAACAGGTATTGTAATGGTTTATCAAAGTATAGGACTGTATGTCTCAAAAAATTCGTATAGCACTGTATAGAACACTGATGATGATATGCTAGATGCTTTTACATGAATATATTCAAGATTTTGCGTGACTAATAGTTATCATCGGTGGTACAACTTTTCGATAACTTCAACTTTCTTACGTTTCCTGAGCACTATTGTTCTCTTGTGTTTGAACTTTTTAGTTAGCAGCACCAATCTTCACGGCATCGTGTATGATCCTGTCTATCGTCCTGAGCTTTAGTCTCTTTTCTGGTACCCACCTACACTGCGTTTCAAACGTGTTAGAATCAGTATTATCGTTGTATTTTGCAAGCTGGTTTGTCATTCTGTGAATTATCAAAATTAAATATGTAAAACCTCCACAGCAGTTAACAGCGATAATCCTCTACAATAACCTGCTTAGCCTAATAATACCTTTCACGGTCGCTGCCGTGAAGAGCGACAACGTTGTCAAGAAAATTCTCATTAAGGCTTTTGCCACATGGGCGATTTTTTGCGGCGCGATAATTTACGGCGCCCATTGGTTGGACTACTCCTCCACCAATTTTAGATTAAATGATTTCATCTAAAATTGGTGGAGGAGGTAGTCAAACCAATGGGCGCCGTAAAAAATCGCCCGTGTGGCCAAAGCGTTAGTTTGCCTTGGCCCTATCCTCCATACACTGAATCGCATGTCTGAAATACGCTGTAGGTACATACCTAACTTTATTTCGGTAATGGTGGAATTTTTTTCATTTTAAATAATCCCTTTTTTTTGAGTAAAAATTATAGAAGACGATATAATGCAACATCTTGTAGAATGAAAACCAACAATGTTTAACTAAATCATTTTATTATTTCGATGTCACGTATCACCTGTTAGATATTGTCTAACTAATTATGGAACAAGCGGTAGAAGTGTCTATATTCTATATTGCAGGAAAAAATTTGTCATTGTACTTACCTACCTGACTAGAAAATTATAATTTCATGCGACTTACCGCTTTAATTCATCATATTTTTACTATCATTTTCAATCGTTCACGGTTATTTGATGAAAATTATGATCAGTAGGCATTAAAACAAAAAACACTTTTTTAATTTCCACACATGGCCTATGCCAAGGCCATTTTTCTGAAAAAAAAACACAAAAAACACACAAAAACACACACAAAACACATTTTGTCTTGGATAGTCCACCATTTTGCAAGTATCTATTGCTTTTGTTGGTTCCGTGTGAAATTTGTTGTTTTACGAAATCTCGAATTACTTTTTTCTGTGCATTTATCTAAACATTTTTTTTTATTTTAAAAATTTACTTTCCTACTAATTTCTCTTGTGTATTTTTCCTTAGACTTTATTTTTCTACAAGTTAGTTAACCTTATTCTTAATAATAATTTGAATAAAAATTTTAGTTTTTGTTTGTGACATCATAAAGCCCTTTTTGCAAATTTAGGGAAAAGTAGGGATAAAACTAAAACAATACATAAATTATTTTGCTTAATGGATTAAAACAAACAAGAAAATAAACTTTTCTCAAAAGAAAACATAATGTACAATTTTGCCAGAAACGTCAAAAAATTTGTAAATACATAATATCATGAAATTAGATGAAATTAAATTTCCATGAATGGAAATCAACATTATTTTCATATTTAACGGAAATTTATTAGCAACACAAACTGTATAAATGTATAAACAACTGCGTGGACATTTTCCTGCTAGAAATACTGCTAATGAATAAAGATAAACCCGATAAAAGCAATCCCAACATAAAACTAGAAAAGTATTTTAACAAACTAAATACTGTGTACCTCTCCGATATGAAAACTGATAGAAGTGTTATTTCACGTAGCGTGTGTTTTATAACATTTTTATTATAATTTTTCCTAACACACTTTTCTTTCCAGTCAAATGCAACTCATGTGAACGCAACGCAAGACGACGACTACGTTTTTTCGCCCCTCCAACTCAACCAACGCGACCCACAACACGCAAACGCTGCTGCTAGTGGAGGGACAGAAGAATCCTCGAGTTCGAGTCAGCTCTTCGACGCACAGTGCATTTGCAGCATAGATATTGGATGATAACCAACCAGCAAATTCCTGCAACGCCTGGCACCACGAGACTTGAGAAAAATGGACTTTTCAACATGCTTATCTCTTGCACAATATTCCTGCGATTATCTTTGTGGCATAAACGATAAACTGTGTAGTGTAGTGAACTTGAGTTGTGCTTACATTGACTGTTTTAATAATTAATAATGTTGCTGATTAAGCAGTTTGGTGAAATATACTGGTGAGTATTCACTTTTGATTGGTGTTGTTTTTTTTAATTTAGATTAGCTAAGTAATTAAAAAATATTAATACCATTCTCTGTCTGTTACTGATTCTATTTTGCCTGTGATGTAATTTTCAAAACAGAGTTGATTTTTTGCCGCAAATTTATCAAAACATTGCATGCTGTTTATTTTTGTTAATAAAAAGCCCAATATCATGACAACAAATAATACTAATCTTTAGACAAGTAAATTAAACAAATTTAGTTATAAAAATACTGTTTTTATCAAGAAAAGATATAGAAAAATATATTTTTACACTTTTTACGATATTGAATTTTTATTTTTAATTATAACTTCCAAATTTTATGTGACTTGTCATAATAAATAAATAACATAATAGGTAGTGTAGTAATACAATTTATTTGTCTTAATTTGGTTGATATCAATTCTGTAATAGCATCTTGAAAATACTTTTTACTACAGGTTTCTAGAAAAACTTTGATTCAAGAGAGATGAGTTCTAAATAAGTAACGGTTGAGATTCAAAAAATTGTTTTTCACTACATCCCTTACTTGATTTTTATTTTAATGTTTATTTATTTATAAAACTCAACAAGCCTTGAAGGCGTAGGGCTGAAAAGAGCTAAAATTATTACTATTTCCATTTACAAAAAGATTTAATATTATTTCTTATAGTCTTTCCATACATTTCTTAAGCACTTCCGTCCATTGTTTTCTGTCCAATGCTTTTTCTTTTCAATTCTCAATATTACTTTTTATGTAAATGTTCATATACACTGCCCCTCCATTTTTCGTACCATTTTCGGCATTCTTTCCTTTCCCATTCTTTCAATTTGTCGTCCTTAATATCGTATTCTCTGTGGTTTGATTGTCGACATTGTCGTCGTTATTTTTGGTTCACTATTATGGTTTTTCAAGTTCTGTATTATACAAAATTGACCATTTATTTTCACACCTCCATATATTGTTTATATTTTCGCCTCTTATGTTTCCGAAAAGGTCTATTTCTGATTTTTTTATAAGCAGCCATGTTTCGCATGCTTATATAGCTGTAGCACTGATAACTGTTTTGTACATTTATGGGACATACAGTCGGAAAAATGAAAAAATACCCATGAACGATCACATCAATCACTTATTTTGTTTTTACTGTCTTTTTCTATAACAAACGTTTGTTATTTATAGAAAAAGACAGCAAATACAAAATAAGTGATTGATGTGATCGTTCATGGATATTCTTTCATTTTTCCGACTGTATTTGATTTCATTCATGATCTCAATGCTCCATACTTTTTGTTTTCTTTTGCTATTCTTGCCTTTATCTCCCGTCCCCTATGTCCCTTTTCATCTAATTTTGCACACAGGTAAGTAAATTCTGAAACTCTTGAACATGCATGTATTTTCTCAGTCTATCTCCAATGTGAAAAAATTGTCTTCTTTTTCTTTATCTCCCATTATCATGTATTTTTTTTCTTTTTTGAAACAAGCACAATTTTTTTTATGAAATGAGTGAAAAATAATAAGTCTACTTGCAAAACCTCTTTAACAAGGAATAGATTCCGAAACATCAGGTGTCAGAGGATGGCGAGAGACTCGAATTGAATCAAAACGAAACGATTATTTTCTTTTTTGCCTCTTCTATTATCTATATTGTTTATTAATCTTTTTAGTTCTTTCTTACTTGTCGTAAATAGTGTTATAGTTATTGTTAATAGTGCGAATGCTATAGGTACATTTTTAATATGTATTTATTATTAAACTTTTTTCGTTTAGCTTTGCATACATTACTCTCAATGCTTTTTAGAGTATGTGAGTTGCACACGTACAGTACATTGGAGTTATAAATAACCCAATTTTCCGTTTTTGATTTTTTTTGTTTCATTCTACTTTTTGGACTGTTGCCTAAATATTGTCACTTACAATTTCTAGTCTAATAGTTTTGTATTAGATAACTAAGATATCGCTTAGTGAGAACAATAGTGGCGAAACACGAAAATCAACGTTTTTGGGTTAAGTCCATCAACTGACATCTAAATATGCCCTCTTTTATGTGCAATATCGGCTAACAATTATTTAATTTCCTTATTACTAGAGGGCGCCTATAAGTCTTTATGGTATTGTGAATTTGTCAAATATTTTGATGCATTAACGACGAAAGCACACCAAACTGTATATCAACACTGGCGAATCTGTAATTACGCCGTGCCTGCATGTATTTGAAATATTAGATATTTTATTAAAGATAGTGTAGTACAATGTGCAATAGTGGCGAATGAGCACTTTCGTCTGTGTGGTCGTTTTTGCTTTTGTGTTTTTTTTATAAAACTTTACAGAGAAACTCAGTTTCAAACGTACTTATGTACTTAGAAATAGCAAACCAAGAAAGCGTCTATCCACTTTGGATCAGTATTGTTTAATTCCACACTGTCGAGAACCAATATTCATTTCTAAAAAGAAGTCTTACAAAATAAATCAATTCCTTCTACCCACAATAATTTCTTTAGTAGTTTGAAATACGAAACATACGTGAGTGAAATAATGAATTTAGTTTTACTATTCATATAGTTCTTTTGCTTACTTTTTATCTTTTATCATGTTTATCGTTTCCTTGTTAACAGACATAATGTTAATAATTATTAATTAAGATCTTATTTTATTATTTTTATATTGTACTTTAGTTTCATTTTGCGAATAACTGGTGTGTACAATAAAATATTTTATTTGATGCGTTTAATTTATTTTTAAAAGTAAATTTTTTAATTATTTAAAACAGAAACTAAACTGTTGTAGTATAGTAGTAGTAAAGTATAGTGGCGAAACATCAAATTAAACATCCTCGATAATGCAATAATGGCGTAACGCAGAAAAAAAATCAAAAATAAATACAATGTCCATCTTTTCTCAAATAAAATTACTTCTATTAATTGGTTTAAATGTCTAGACTAGAAGCATATTATGTATTAGAAAAATTCTGCAAAATGATTACCTATTAGTCAGTTATACTGTTTAGCAGTTTCATCAAAACTTCAAATACGATTATGTATCTCTAAATGTTTATTTTGAAGTTTCGTCACTATTGTTCTCACCAGGCGATATGAGCTTACTGCTTCTTTCGTGCATGTTTGGACAAATTCCTCTCCCAACTCTTTCCATCGAGCTCTATCCTGAACAACATATTTTCAATTTGTTCCGGCTATCGTTTTTACGTCATCTACCCATCTCATCTATGGTTTTCCTCTTGGTCGTTTACATTTGTAAGGTCTCTTGTGTTTTGTATTGTGGCATTTCAACGTTGGTCTTTTTGTTTAGCAGTATGGCCTGCGAAGCTCTATTTGAGTATGGGAATTTTTGTTGTTATATCCTCGACTTTTGTTTTTGATCTTACCTAGTCGTTCCTCTTTTTTATCCGACAGTCGTGTACCTAACAACTATTCAGTCGCAGTCGTGTACCTAACTTTCATATTTATGTCACTAGGGACACTCAGTGGCGCACCCGGGGGGTTTGGGGGTTAAAACCCCTCCCAGGGCAAACCCCAAGCCAAACCCCCCTCCAGAGGAAACCAAACCCCCCCAGAAGAAAATTATAGGTGCGCCACTGGGGACACTATATAGGTATATTTTGAAATGTCCAAAATTTTAATGATTTTAATATTTATTTTTTTTTGCGATTTCTGCAAGTTAAATATTTTCGGATAAATTTTATGTTCACGATCGTGAAATCCTAATTTTTTTAAGGAATATTTTTAATATTGTTGTTTCTTTGTACTCAACTACTCATGCATCGGATGTCTCTATAAGCTCGCCAATTCTACTTCAAATATATGGTTCTAAAACAACCACTGAGATCTACTTTAAGTAAAACTAAATTCAGCAATGAACAAGATCAAACAAAATTATCTTTACCTTGTGAATGTGACAACTTTTATTGTCACAATGTTTTATGTAAAACTTCAAGATCGCAAATGTTAGCGTAAATAACCACGAATCACGATATTACATCAAAAACAGAAAATTTGAAAGATCTTAAATATCAAAATGGAAAGGTGAATCAATTTAAAGAAACGGATAGTAAAAAAATTAAACTTTCAATTTACAAGCGTAGATACATTTTGCATTTTATACTAATACGTTTCAATTTTTATTTTTTCGGCTACAGAGCGGCTTGAACCACGTCCGCGCTAAACTACAAGCATGGAAGTGAGTGTGCTAGCCCTCCGAGCCACCTATGCGACCAATTTAAGATTCTTCTTATTGTGCCGTATTCTATTCTAACCAAGATTGGCGATCACTTCTTAAACGCTTTCCTATCTTTTGCAACGGGAAATATCTGTTCAATACTGAGGTAAAATGTACAATCTCTGATATTCCTCCGCCAAGATTTCTTCTTTCTTCCCAAGTCTTTTATTCTCTCTGCTCTTCCTAACATGATGGAGTGTAGCAGGCCACTTGGAATGCCTCCAATTTTTTTTTGGATTATGCTTTCAGAGTCCAAGCTCCTACCCCATATAGTAGTTACGACCAAACATAACACTCCAATTTAAGATTATTACTTCATATTTCTTTATGTCGCCAAAACTTGTAGTTATTCCGTACCAATATCCTTTTTTCCATTCAGTGTCAACTCCTTCATTTTATCATGTCATTTTCTTTTCAAATTACCTTTTTTTCTGTGATTCAGGATTTTTATTTCTGGTATCCGCATTCACCTTGGCGTTTCTGGGAGGACTTCTGCGGTATTATTATTGATCGAACAAGTTTTTTATCGGAATCCTTTAACAGAAATACGTGTGTAGGGAATATACACATACTTCTTCATAATTTACAATAATTTCTAGCTGAACATATTTTCTAAATGTAATTTATTAGTAAGAAAAACTGCGATAACCAGTGAAGCAATTTATGAATTATTGAGTGTTATGTAGAGTCGTATTGACATGGAATGTATTCCTATTTATCTAGTCACTACATCATTGAAGATAGCAAAAAAAACGCAAGAAATATAATATATTTATGATTTATTTTTCAAACTTACTCAGTTTTATGTAGCAGACACCAATCGGATAGTCAATTATTCCTTTTTTGTTTCTGATATACATAAATGATATCTCTAGTCTGAACATTAAAGGTAAAATATGTCTCTTTGCAGATGATACTAGTATTACTTGGAGTAACACGGATATTATGGATCTTCGCAATACCATAGCTACAGACCTAGTCACCATTAAATCGTGGTGCGATTCGAATCTCCTGTTATTTAACGTTTCTAAAACCAAAGTCCTACCTTACAACAGTATGATGCAACCTTTAGTACTTAATAACAACAGTCTAGAGGTAGTTGAATCGGTGAAGTTCTTAGGGCTTATTGTGGATAAGTCTCTAAAATGGAACTTGCACATTGATGCCTTACACAAAAAATTAAGTTCTGCTTGTTTTGCGCTAAGATCAGTTGCTACGGAAATGAATTTGTCAACATCTAGGACCGTTTATTATGCCCTTTTTGAGTCTCATCTTCGGTACGCCCTTCCATTCTGGGGTACGTGTTGTGCGACTCAATTTGAGCGTATTTTTAAACTACAGAAGAGAGCTCTTCGTTACTCCCTGAGACTCAATAGCAGAGTTCATTGCCAAGAATTCTTTAAAAAATTTAAAATATTAACTCTTCCTTCTTTGTTTGTTTTTGAATCCATTTGTTTAATCCGCAAACATGCATCAGAAGGTCCAGAGAGACCCACTCACAACTATCCCCTTAGAAACGTGGAGCATATCTTTATCTGCCAACACCACGGTCTGAGCTGGTTAAGTGCTCTATACTATACAATTCGAGAAAAATGCACAATCACCTGCCATCTAACATCAAATCTATTACAGCATTTCCCGCTTTTCGCAAGGCCTTGAAAGCTTATTTGCTAGAGAGAGCTTTTTATACAGTGAATGACTTTTTTATAAACGATTTGAATTCAGCAAATTGACTTGCAGGATTATTACTTTCGAGTACTTTTGTACATATTTGCAGCGGCATAGAACTTTTGATTTACTTTCCCTTTTCCTTGTTCGCCTTCTTTTTGCTCTGACGTTGTATACATATTGTTTGCAAAATTTTTAATTTTTTAATGTGTACTTAATAACTGTAAAATTATATTAAGTAGTATAACTCACGCCATTTACTTGGTGTCTGTTTCTGTTTTTGTTTTGTTTGTAGTTTTTATTATTTTTTGTTTTTTATTGTATTTTTTTATTTTGTATAAGCCTTGTCCACAAATTGGTAAAATCTTATGACAATAAAGCATACCTTACTTACTTACCTTTTAACTTAAAAGTAATAATCACGTTAACATAATAAGACAATAACTTTTTAGGAAAATTTAGTTACACTTAAAAAAGTTTTTTTATTACACTACTAAACCATCTTCGTAGCAACTTTACAAATTATTGTGGAATTTTCCAATCATCAAAATATATTATTATAATTCCGAGATAAAACTTGACATTTTTTGAATTTTTTTTAGTTTTAAATTTTTTTCCGTCGCACCTGCTACATTTTCCACGGATTCCTATGGTTTACTTGAGGAATATTTTCTGACTTAATGCAAAAAAACTTCAACAATTCCAAGTTTTATCCCACCTGCCACCAGATTTTGGCTACCAGCCTAACATTCTTCCATTAACCGACTAAGCAGTTTTTGTCCCCTTTACTAATCTGCCATATTACCTAAATAATTTTTAGTTTAAAATTTGGACTATATAACGGCACTAAAGCAAGACAGTACCAATGCCAGAAGGTACTTAGACTAACTAATCTGGGACGAAACGATTAAAATATAAAAATAATTTTTCATTGAGTGAGAGTCCGCGCGCAACTATGGAGGGTTAAGGCTAATAGTAAGTACGTTGTCAAATTAAATAAAAACAAAAAATATTAGTAAAATATTACAAATTATATAATTCAAAAAGCAAATTTTAACATCGGTACCTATCCATATACGAAGAAATGCAAAAATTGTATCCATTTCTATTTTGACACTAACGTTGAATACACTTGCACAACAAAATAAAACCCTTTTTTATCCAAATAAGGTACTCGTATAATCAATACACAAAATGGGATCAGATCAGCATTTATCCATAGATACGTTTGTGCATAAGTTATTCCAGAATTCATATGCATTTAGGTAATTGTTCAACATTTGCTTATTATGTGTTTCATTTAAGATGCTAGAGATTTTTGTACAAAATGGTACCCAGAAATATGTCTTTTGGTAAAACCTTCTAACCAAATTGAAGTATGTTCCAGAAGTAATCCCCATAATGAAAACTCCATCATATTAATCACAGCTTGAGTTGTTACTGTATAAAATAGATGGCAAAATACCCTTGAAGTACCTTAGGAGAAGAAGAATCTTGTAACCAATAAAATTTTATTTGGACATCAAAAATGTTTCACATACAATCGCGATCTTCTTTTACTTATATGTACATATGTGTGACCTGTTGTAGGCAGAAATCTAACTGCATATTTGTAACTGATTTTCAGAGAAAAAATATTTACAATTTGGTGATATATTTTTTAATGTCTCGTAAACATCTTATTATAAATACATATTAGCATATTTTTCAAATACAATCCTCAACAAACTTACGTTATGTTATCGTCTTGCATTTAAAGTTTTGATCCTAGTACTGGGCTAAGTTTAACTTCACCAAAGATATTAGAAATTATTTAATTAAATCATCAATAATAACAAAAGTGTTCTGCTTATAAAAAAAGCCAGGGAGTTTGTACCACGGTTACGGTTATTTCTAATATCAAGGGCAACAACAGATACGTATAACTGTTACAGACATATCTTCATCTTTTTGCAGACCAGTTTTTTTGCTCATCGAGAGTTGTTATTAGTATATACCTATGTTCACAAGTGATTGTACCAGTTTTAGGGACTTTCGGTTATACATATTACTTTTTATGCTCTAATCTACTTTGTTGATTAGCTCTTAAAAACAAAGATAAAGTGTTATTTGAAATACATAATTCTTTTTAAAAGGGAACTAAGAAGGTCTTATAATCTAAATTATTTTTATCAGATTATATAGAAAATACAAGTAACAAAACTAATTCCTGACGAGAGGAGTTATTTCTCACTTTTTAGATCTGTTTTTATCTCCTTGAAAATGTTCAAAGCATAGTATTAATATAGGTAATAGGTACCAACTGTTTTTAGAAAGTCTACAAAAAACATTATTTGATATTATAACCACAATTACAAACAACAATTAAATTTTCATTTCAAAGATTTAAGCATATTTCTCTAGTATGAAACGGACTGTGCTTCAACCATTCACAACAAAGCAGGCAGACAACTGAGACAACTTAAATTTTCATTTTTATTTATAACAGAAAGACTTCCGAAGTTTGTCAGTTGGTACCATCCATATTGTTGAAGCAATATCTGTCAAATAAGCTGTCATTTATTAAGTATGTTTTACCAAATCATCGTGGATAGCTGTAGCGTACAGCAACCATAGACATAATAAGAATAGACAAGGCATACTGAGCAAAATATTGTAACGCTTGGGTTCGGTGGTCTATCTATCTCTTTTTACCGAGCGATCCCGCGCATGTGATAGAAAAAGATGGCTAGACCACTTAAAGTGAATATTGGCCAATGAGGGGATGCTATTGGCGTTACACCTTTATTCACAGAGCGACCCATACCTTATCCTTATCTAGTCTACTCTAATTATGTCTATGACAGCAACACGTACAAATGATAAATACAGTGATGCGGCAACTGGGCCGTTTCATTTTTTACTTCAAATATCTCGAAAACCAATGACTTTATCGTTACCAATGAAAAGTATATTATTTACTTAGAAAGTATTAGAGAATCGAAAAATTACGCTATAATAGTAATTCCCCCAGTGGCAAGGAATTTGAGAAGGATCAACCATTCACTTACCCCCTTTCGTACGCCTCTGGTAGTAGCTAGAAACGTTTATTTATCATAATTTAGTAGGGTATATAGTAGCCACACTCTCTGCCAAGTATGATAAGGATATGTCAAATAGTTTTAAAGTACTGGGAAAAAATAATTTTTAAATTTTTAAATAAAACACCCTAAGTTAGTAAGGAGCCACATTTTATTTATCTGATTTCTGAGGTCTAGAATCTACAACTCAGAGATTGGACATTCTTAATGAAACACAAAAATAAGAAAACTTCAATACTTGGGTCATATAACACGTGGTGACAGATATGAACTCCTAAAATTAATTATGCAGAGAAAGATTCAAGGAAGGTGCAGCATAGGTAGGAGAAAAATGTCCTGGCTGAGAAATCTCAGAGAATGGTTTGGATGCAGCTCATCTGAACTCTTTCGCACGTAAAGAAGAAGAATGAAATACCCTGTATAAATAGTGTCCTAAGGGAACACCATTCTTTCTTATAACCTTCCATGCCCTTTTCCATCTAAACTATTCGTTTATGTATACAGTGATGAGTGCGCTAATAACCGGAAAAGACGGAAAACATAATGCGTTGTGAAATAAAAAGAGATCAAACTAGTCGAGGTGGAAAATTATCAATAGAAACCTATAAATTTACATTATATTGAGAGTTTCCCACCTTTAGACGTATCGGAGTCAAACAGTGTATGGAGAATTTTATAAAATTCTCCTGTCATACTGGCAGTTCCCAAACTCCTCCGATACCTATAAGGTGGGAAACTATCAAAATAATGTAGATTTTTATAGGTTTCTATAGAAAATTTCCCAACTCTACTAGTTTCTTATCTTTTTATTCCACAACGTATTATGTTTTTATTTTTGCATTATTTTGCAGGTTATTAGAGCGCTCATCACTGTATAAATATAAAAATTAAATTTTAACTAGCTACATTAAAAAAATATACCAATTCTGTTATACAGACTTAACATGTTTCCGATTAATAAATTTTATATTATAGGTACCAGTTTTATATATTATGAATTTTAAAGGATGTTCACCAGCGACTTTTTATTGGAACAGGTTTTTTCACCATAGGAAATATGCAAGATAATTATTAGTATACAGGATAACTGCTGTTACCAGTATAACTCCGTAAGGAAAATAGTGATTTGTTCAAAACCATCTTATGTTTAAAGATAATTTAAGTATTGTTGGTGGATGTGTTGTCAAGAAATATTTTATCACCCTAGTAGTAAACTAAGCATGTGCAGTTTTATTAAGATCTACTGAAAGTCCTTTGGAACACCAGATAGTTAGGTAGGTAGGTACCTACTATGTTTAAGACAGTTTGCATGGAATCAGCAATAATACTCTCAAACTATTTTCTTGTGGTTATTTTGTATTACTACTATATTTCCAACGTCTAAATTTCAATTGTTATGATAACTTTCCAATTTGCAAATTATTTTGAAAATACAATTAATTTTGAAAAACTATTTTTTAAAATTACAAATTACAATTACAATTAAAACTTACAAAAAAAACTATTTTTTCTTTGTTATAAATCAAAACACCAAATATAAAATATTTTTTATTACAGTTGTAGTTTTTTTTTCATGAGTATTATTAGTTTTAAGCTATTTTTTGTTTTCATCCTAGAAATTTCAATGTTAAATTTTTTTTAAATATTCACTTAAAACTGTGCCATGAAAACTAAGTATTATTTGGGAAAATAATAAAGCAGGAAGCAAGGTTTAGATATCTGGGAATATATATAACCAGTTACGGAGATGTTGAAGAGGAAGTACGACAACAAAGCTTAAAAGCAAGTAAAGTGGCGGGATCTCTTAATAACACAATCTGAAAGAACAAACACCTAAGACAAGACACAAAGGCAAGAATCTATAAAGCAGCAATTAGCTGCTTACATAGTCACATACACGGCGGAGACAAGACCTGACACATCTAAAACGAGACGACTACTAGAAACAACAAAGATGAAAATACTCCGAGGAATATTAGGGAAAAGTCTGTTGGATAGGGAGAGAAGCGAAAACATAAGAAGATCATGCCATGTAGAAGACATAAATGGATGGGTGACAAAACGGAAAAAGGAGTGGAACGAACAAATTAGTAGAATGGCAGAGAATAGGATAGTACGAATAGCACGAGATAAGTCACCAAATGGACGAAGAAGTATTGGCAGACCAAGAAAAAGATGGTACGATAACTTAACAAGATAGGAGGCTAATATTGAAGAAGAAACAGGCTTTAATTTAAAGCCTACATACAAGAAGGAAGAAGACGAAAAACTAAGTATTATTTAAGACGTCATATTTAAGCGTTTTGTTTAGAAAAACAATAAAATTAATAGTGAATCTTCCCTCCTGGAAGTTTGACCACTGCTTGTAACCGTCTTGGAATACTCTGAATTAAATCTTACATGCTTGACCAATTGCATTCCATTCTGCTTGTGCTGCAATCCTTAGCTCTCCCAGTGTCATAAGAACGGGTTTTCTTTTCCGGATATGACGTTTTAAAGTGTCCCACATATGCTCGATTGAATTTAAATCCGGGCTATAAGGTGGCCAAAGAAATATTTCAAATTAAACCTCATCAAAGTAAGCATTCACTATTCTAGATGAGGATGTTCGTTATCGTTCCCTAGCAGGATTCTGTCATTCAATATGGTCGGCAAATGGCAGAACATGATCTTCTAAAACGTCTTCAATGTACATGTCAACGGTCATTCGTCCAATCAGCTCCAGAAGTTTGGTATGTTCTTCCCAAGCTAAACCGCCTCATAGAATGATACCACTAACACCAAAGCTAACGCTCTGTATGAAGTTACAACTGAATCATCTTTGGAAATAAGTTTAGCAAGATATTTTGAACTTATTTTAAGTTGAGTATGGTATCAAAACATAAATATTCCATATTTTTGTCAATGAGTGTTGTATTGTAGGAATTGATGTTATGGATCGATCCTTTATAGGTAATAGTTGATTCATAACTTAAGTATAAAATTTCTATCGAATTTATGACACACATTCTACAACCAACAGCTCCAAAATTAAAACAGCAAGAGTTGCAAGTTGCTGCATCGGCCAACATTAACATCTCGACGGTCAACAGTTAATTATACAATAAATTACCACTATATTTTCAAGAGGTCTGACAAGTTACTTAATACATTATAAAAACGGTTTTTTTTTACAAATGTACCAGACCAGTTAACGTGATCTATTTTTATTAGGTTTTTAAAAGTTTATTACTGCCGAGGAACACACTAACTGATGTTAATGGACTAGAAAAACAGTTGACGTCACTGTAAATGGTTCTGAAGAAAGAAACACAGGTTACGTAGTGGTTTATTTATTAAAATGGTTGGGTTGTGACACAAATTAAATTTTATTGGTCAACTTATATGAGAGGAATTGTACATTGGAATTAAAAAACACAAAGTATTTCGATTTTTCAACAGCCCTTTCAAGAAATTTGAATAACTTAAAACTGGTTTTAGAGGCTAATAATATTTAACTCAAACTAACTAAAATTATAGCTTTTGTCAGTCCATTTCAGTATCCTATAATTAACATTTTCTCACCTACTATTTGAGGTTAGCAGCTGTATATACACTATTCCAAGAAATTAATGCACCCTCTTAAAAATGGGTCTTTTTTATGTCTCGAATTTCCTAAACCTGTCTTCCGAAAGTTATTTTTTAATATGTTATTATTTTTTATTCCTTATTCTTTAATAATATCACTGTAATAATCTTTTGGCTAGACAAATAAATTGTCATTGTATACCTGGTGTACAAATCAAACTGTCTTTTTTCTCAAACTTCACCACACCCTTCGGACTATTCTAGCATTTATAAAATACTGAAATTAAAACCCAACTATAGCCTCAGATTTTCTTAACATTCTGTTTTATAATTAAATCGCTTATGTTGGATAATAAAAAAAGTTAGGTACTTAAACAACTAGCCATGTTTTTCATCAATACATGGTGTGCGACAAATTTTATAGAGTAATTCTACATAAAAAATAAATGACAGTTTGCTTTATAAACTTATGACCGCAAATGCTTTGTTTCCGAGATACGGGTTGAAACTTTTCTTACAAAGTGACGATTTATTTATTGCTCCAAATCCGGTTGAGATATGCATCTCAACCGGCGAGTTTTGGTGAGTTTTAAGAGGTAGTTATTGTGCATTTTTTGATATACAATTAAGAATTTTGTATTCACCATTGCGCGCCAATTTTTAGATACATATTATTTTTATTCCTGCAACATATTTCCGATTTTGGTAAATATAGCTGCCACTGACACCCTACTTTTTATTTTAAAGCAGTTTATTCCATAATTGCTCTAGCTCACGCCCCGACCGACATACCGATATAATTTTCAATTAGTGGTAGTCATCAATTTGTAATACTCTATACTCTATATTGTAGTTGTAATCTGAAGTGTAAACACAAAATTAATTTAGCTATTAATCATCTACCCGTAATAATAAAACGGTTTAACAGTTGGAATTGTAGTTAATATCTAGCTCCTTTAAAAATAAAATGAACAGTTCAACGATTTTTCAACATTGCTCAGGAGCGGACTAGGAAACGTCCATAAACTACGTCGTAGAAATTAGATTATTTCGATTTTGAAATCGAAATTAGCTAATTCGATCCAGTCATTCTGGAGCTTTTAAAAAAAGATATATAACAAAATGAAATGGCGTTTATTAAACGTCATTCAATGTTTACATATATCGAAACCGTACCTGACTCACTGCGTGACTCGTCGCATTAAGATTTTATAAGATTAGATAGTCAAGTTTTATATAGAAATCCAAAAATAATATTGAATTTTTTAAAAACTAACTGAAATAGGGGGCCAGAGTTGGAATTATGATGTCTTCATGAGGGGTCTCGACTGTAAACGATGCTTTACGACGAAGGGGGATTTTTACGACGTAATTTATGGATGTTTACTGACATCTATACAGATTGTTAGCATCCAATGTTGGTAAAGTGTCGATGAGCGTGTTCCATGTTACGATTATCTATAGCTATAATTTTTGCAATTTACTAAATAGTAGCATTGTTTAGGTCTTCATTAACATATTACGTACATCAGCCTCTTTCAATGTTCTATAATCTTCTTCTTCTTCCTGCTTCATTAGTAGGCTTGCGCCTGTTCCATCTTCGGACGCCTCCTCATCAGATATCCAGGTTGTCACTATATCTCTTTCTTGGCCTTCTTATACTCCTTTGGCCATTTGGTGATCTGTCTCGTGTTATATTTACCAGTCTTTCTTCTCCCATTCTGCTTTTATGACTATACTTTTTTCTTTTTCAGTGTCCAGTCATTTATGTTCTCTATATTACAGCTTTGCCTGAGGTATGTGCTACGTTGTCTGTCCCATAATGATTTTCCTGTGATATCTCTGACTATTTTCATTTCACGCGTTTCCATCAGTCTTTGTCCTTATGGTGTCAGGTCTTGTTTTCGCAGTGTAAGTCATAATTGACCTAACTACTGTTCTATAAATATTGGCCTTTGTTTCTGTCCGTAGATATGTGTTGCGCCAGATAGTGTCTTTAATTTATCCTGCTATTCTGTGGGCTTTGTTTATTTGTTGGGCAACTTTCGCTTCTGTATCTCCATAACTGTGCATTAATACTCCCAGGTAGCTGCTACTTCTTTCGTGCTAGATTATTTTACTGTCCACTTCCAGCTTTCCACCTTATTGGATCTTTATAGTACATTCTTTCACGGTTTTTGCTGTAGATTTTAAAGAACCGCTTGGATTGACATGAAATTTAGCATACGCATAGCTAACATGTCAAAAAAAAGTGATGTGTGCTTTTGCCCTAGGGGTGAGTTTCCCGGTACGAGTCCCTTCATAACGAATCGATATGAAGGGACCATTTGAGGTTGTTGTCTAAAAAAATAACGATAAGTTTTACAGAATCAACGGTACTGATCTGGCTGTTATTAAGAGGCAAAGGTTGAAGAGCTCCTTTATAGGATAATGCTACTGTTTTATCTACGTTAAAAGAGAGTAAATTAGAGTCAGACCAGGTGCTACTGGTATCATCAGCAAAAAGAAAAATTTTCCTATTGATTTTAAAATTTTTAAATTAGGATTAACGCTAAGGCTATGTCCAGACAAGCGACAATTTGCAATGTTCCTGCGCGATATTTTACAGCTCAATCTGGCCATCCACTACACTCACCGTGGGACCTATTTTCGCGCTTCATTTTACTGCTAAAAGCACTAATAATTTCCAAATATCATTGTAAGACCCAGAACGGCTAATGCTGTGGAAGGGATACGACATTTGAACTGAAGTAAAACTGGTTTGGACACTAATGATTGCCGTAATTTTACTACAATGTACTTACATTTTAGATATTTATATTCAAATGTCAGCGTTGTCGGAAGAAAAGCAAAATCTAAAATGATACGTTACAACAGAGCTGTAAGGGACAAACAGTTGGTTTCAAAGACAGAACAAATGTTGCGCTCGTGGGTAATTTATACAAAATGTATCGTTCATCATGCAATCGACACACATCAACAAAATACACCCCAATATCGATAAATGAGGTGTCAACATGTTATATATACCACAATTTGACGATATTATTGTGTGGTAATGTAATCGGTTCACAGCTTTTTATATAGGTACGAGTATGTAATATTTGATTTCCGGACAGTTTGTTTTTTAGAGGTAACAGTTTGGTATCTTAGGTATATTTAATTTTTTAATGTTTTCTTATTGTATTATATTATTAACTATTAACAGAATATTGAATATAATATAAATTACTTCTAAAGAATATGGGATTCTTTTTTTATTTGTATTAGATTACACCACAATTTATTGTAATGTAAATTACATTTTACACATTTTTCTGCACACATTTGCTGCACGTTTTTCTTCATTTAGCAAAATGTGGACTTCTTTGTTTTTTTCTTTCTTTATGTTCTGTTTCTTTTTTGACTATTGATGCATCTTTCCATTGTATGTACTCCGTGCTCACAGGTTCAACCATGTTTATATATCAGGGATCTATCAAAGTCTCTGTTTTTGATATATGATTTATGTTCGTTTATCCTGCATGCATGTAGTTTTCATTGCCATCAATTGTGGTTTAATCGCATATAAATACAATATTTAACACAAATGACTTTGTACCAAGCGCCGCTTGGTACTAGTGCATCTCGGTTAACTAATCCGGTCAACTTAGAGATCAAAATGCTTGGCAAATAACAAAAATTGCCGGAGAGCCAAATTTTGGCGGAGAGCTAGGGTATACCATAACAAATAAAGTGTAAAAAGTCCCCATCGATCCCATGTGTGCGTCAAAAGTTATTCGGGGTCAAAGGTCAAAATTTGAGATTTTTTGGATTTTTTCGAAAACGGTAAGTTTTATCAAAAAAAAACCTCAAACCAAAGTTGTAGATCTTAACATTCTCTACAAAAATTGTCCTTACAGTTTTTTTCCTAAGAGTTACCATTCCTGAGATATCGCGATTTTAAAAGTTACTTTATACATTATATGCACATATAAGCCACGTATATTATACATATTATGTGGCCCTTAAGACAAGTATAAATGCCTATTTGTGTCTCTTTTATATAGTATATACTATTCTGAAAATATTTCTTCAAAAGGTAATCAGTCCCAAACTGAATTTCCTCTATCCACGTGGCCTTGAAAAACATTTGGCTATACCATTGTTTAAAAAAGAACAGATTGTCTATTATAGGCAATGGCTACAGTATTGTCCGTAGGTCTGGTTCATAATATTATCTGTTTCTTTTAGTGCTAAAGGTTCAGTTCAAGTGAATATAAGTACTTATTACAAGCGTCTACCATTTAGTACCGTTACCGTTATTTGTACAATTTTATAGTTTTAAAAATGTCTCAGTTTTGCTTTATTTGCAATTAACTTTTAAGTGAAACTAAAACAGTTGTGGTTGATCGTGGAACTACAAAAACATCATCGGGTTCCGAGATTATCTTTGATGACAATATCACAGTTCCAGCGAATCAACAACAATTTTTCGCCAACATTAATAATAAATCTCGTTTCATTTCCATGTTAACTGACAAATTAACAGCTGCGAATATTGAAGTGAAACAAGCTAAAAATGACGCAGATGTCCTTATAATTGAGACAGCAATTGAAAAATTTAAGGCAACAAACACAACAATTGTAGTTGGTGAAGATGTTGATTTGTTGGTACTGATTACTGCAAGGACTCCAGTAGATAAAGTTATTTATTTTCTGAAACATGGAAGGGCTCAACAGCGAACAGAGATATATTCTTCGAATAGTTTATCGGCTTATCCCAAATGCCTAAAGTACATTTTATTGCCAAGGGGCAAAACGTCAGTACTTAAATTATTCGAAAAAAAAAAAGATTTGACTGACTGCTGTAAAGTTTTTACAGAACTTGATTCTACACCGCAAACAATAATTACGGAAGGAATTCGCTTTCTTCTTGCGGTTTATGGAGCTCCAAAAAAAATTATTTGTCTTGATATATACCGATACTTAACTTTTGTAAAAAATACGCAAAACAAGAAACAAGTACAACTATCATGTCTTCCTCCAACATCAGCATCTGCTTTTCAACATTTGTATCGAGTATATTATCAAGTTCAAACAGGGCTAGGCAATGAACTGAGTCCAGAAGACTGGGGTTGGAAATTAATAGATAATACTCTGGAACCGATTAAAACCTTACTCCCACCTGCTCCAGAAAAACTCCTTAACACTATTTTTTGCAATTGCAATAAAGGTTGTAGTGCCAAATGTGGATGTAAAAAAGTCGGGTTGCTGTGTTCTCTAGTGTGTACCAACTGCCAAGGTCAGTCTTGCTCAAATGTCTAGTTTAGTACAACAGAGGAAGACTCCTGTGATTTTAATGAAGAGACCAATGACTCAGTCACATTTGAACAATTTTTGAACATCCAGCAAGAGGAAGAGGAAGAAGATGAAATCGAAGAAGACTTGACTGTTGAAGTAGACTTTCAAGAATATGAATCTGATTAAAATATCTAAAGAAATCAAAACAATAGTTAACCTAATAATCAATAGCAATATCAATAATCAATATCAATAATAAGGTAATATCTAGAACTTGACCGATATTGTTTCCTTAAATTATCCTAAAATTGTCAAAACAGTTAGTGGAGTAGGCCTACAGGGGAAACCACGGTAAAAAAATCGCGCCGAGTACACTACCTCACAGTAGGTGGTGTGGAAACGTGTGCATATCATGTATAATGTGACTCTTTGAATCGCGATATCTCAGGAATGGCAACTCTTAGGAAAAAAATAGTAAGACCATTTTTGTAGAGAATTTTAAGATCTACAACTTTGGTTTAAGGTTTTTTTTTTTGATAAAACTTACCGTTTTCGAAAAAAATCCAAGAAATCTCAAATTTTGACCTTTGACCCCGAATAACTTTTGACGCACACATGGGATCGATGGGGACTTTTTAAACTTTATTTGTTATGGTATACTCTAGCTCTCCACCAAAATTGGGGTCTCCGGCAATTTTTGTTATTTGAAATGTCTATATAGACCGGGTTATAACAGATTACTTGGACGTGGTCGAAATTAATTTTCACTAATTTCATCATTGCCCGTTAGAGGACAGTCTAACCTTGCTCCGGTGCAAATATTTTAATATTTGCACTTCCACTTCGTTTCGTTATGGTTCAAGTTAGTCTTCTTGTAAAGCCTCTTTGACAAGGAATAGATTCCGAAACATCAGATGTCACGCAGGGCCGTCTTAACCATACGCGGCGCCGGGGTGCAAGACTCATCTTTGCGCCCCCTTTTGTCAGAAGGTTATATTATAGGTTATAGGTACGCTAAAATTAAAGCTAATTATGTTTGCTTTCTTTATTTATACAGGGTGGGCCAAATAAAACAGTCCACCTCGATATTTGACAGTAGTTATTAGATTTTAAGGAAATGCCCAAATAGGTCAATTTCTATTTTTAAATTACAATTTTTTGATATACATTTCATACTAGTGACGTCATCCATCTCGGCGTGATGACGTAATCGATGATTTTTTAAATCGGAATAGGGGTCATGTGTGGTAGCTCATTTGAAAGGATGTTCAATTCTCTATTCAGCAATAAAACATTAATATCTTTATTTATACAGGGTTGGACAAAAAAATAATTTTTGAATTAAATTAATTGGCAGAAAAAGAAGAATGTATGTAATTTATTTAACTTGAAATACATTCTATTGCTGTCAGAAAATAGAAAATCATGTTTATTTGGCAAAATAAACATTGCTTTTTGCATAAATTAAATGTTTAAACTGCCAAAAGGTATGTGGGAAGCTGTTTGTGATTTCATTTAAGCGAAAAGTAATGTTTCTTTGTGAAATAAACATTTTTTTTTTGACAGCAGTATAAGTGTATGACATGTATTTTGAGTTAAATAAATTCCATATATTCTTCTTTTTGCGTCAATTAATTTAATTCAAAAATTATTTTTTTGGCCACCCTGTATAAATAATGATATTAATGTTTATATTACTGAATAGGGAATTGAACACTCTTTCAAATGAGCTACGCACAACCTCTATTCCCATTAAAAAAAATGATCGATTACGTCATCACGCTCAGATGGATGAAGTCACCAGTATGAAGTATATGCCAAAAAATTGTAATATAAAAATAAAAATCGAAATGTTTCTGCATTTCCTTAAAATCTAATAACTACTGCACTGCCAAATATCGAGGTGGACTGTTTTCTTTGCCCCACCTTGTATATTAAAAAACATGGTTTCAGCGTTTCAGTATTCAAAAAAGCTCAATCTTATAAACTATACCATATTTTTTCAAAGTACATATACCAAAGTCAACTTTTCTAGCTTTTAAGTTGGCAAAAGTTTTTATTGCTTCGGTGATATCTATTTTTACTTGCTTTTTTATAGGTACTTATTAAAGCCAATTATTTTTGATCAATTTAAGTTTAGAAAAAATCTTTCTCCTTCAGCTATTTATCTGGAATTGTTAAATATATTCTTAGAATGTAGAAATATTTGGGAAAACGGAAAGTAAATAATGAGTTAAAATATTGGTAACAATTATTCTAACTCACGGAATAGATTTTCACCATCTATATCAGATCTACTTCCAAGCGCTAGTTTTTTTTTGTAAATTTAAACATTGTGTTGTTTTTTAGGTTTTCTTCGGAGTTTCTCCAAAACAATATACTTTCCATGAAAGAAAAATTATAATTATGTTACCTCAACATTTCAAATCTTACAAGACGGTGATTCATTGTCACTCGACATTCAATATTGGTCAAAATAGTGTACGCGTCACCTTTTTGAAATTATTGTCGGAATAATCTAAATGGGTTTCATATTTCATTTCCATATCGTAGGTGTAGTAAGCATTAATAGCCTTTGTAAAAAATATCGAAAGTGCACTTGTATGTTTTTGTTATTTGTAGTTTTTTTAAGGACAAAAAGCGCAAGTTTGAGCCTAACAAGTTTTCAGCTTGCGCCCCTTGGACTTGGCGCCCGGGTGCCTCGCACCCCTTGCACCCCCGGGTTAAGACGGCCCTGTGTCAGAGGATGGCAACTATGGCAAGAGACTCGAATTGAATCAAAACAAAACGATTATTTTCTTTTTGTCATACCTTACTCGGTTTTAGAGTACAAAATCACCACGTTTCATATAAGTAATCTGCGATTCATTATTGGAGTGTTCTCCTATCGGCGCCGCTTGGTACTAGTGTATCTCGGTTAACAGATTACTTGGACGTGGTCGAAATTATTTTTCACTCATTTAAATGACTTATGTCTTAAGAAAAAAAAAGCCAACATGAATAAAATTTGAAAAACTCCGCGTTTAAAAATATTATTTTTTCTTGTCTTAATACTGTATTAGTTATCCATTAAATAGATTTCTTTTATGCTTCCGGGGAGCTTTTTTAACTTTTTTTGTATTATAGTTCTTGATAGATACAAAATTTACTTGGTAGAATTTGTTCTTTTGTATTGTTAGAATACAAAATTATTGTGTTCCTTGAAAATACTGAATTAAGTTTGACAGTTGATCAATTATTAAAATTGATAATTTGTGGAAAAGAATATTCATAAAACTATTTTCATTTTTTTTTCTTGTTATTAAACATTTATACGCTTCAAGTCTGCTTTTTGCATTCTTTGATTTGTCAACAGTTTAATACCGCAAAGCCATATGTGGATTTATTCTGTCTTCCAACTCAACTGGCTTTTAATTATTGCTATGTTTAATAAAAACCAGTCTCTGAAAGAACTGTCAGTATATCAAGCATGTTGGCCAAGGTGCTTGACTTGGGAGAAGGAAAAAAAATTAAATCTCTGTGGAACTTAAATTGTGACAACATGAAATAAATTAGAATTTGAAGGAATTGATATCCTGAGGATTGAATAAGAAAAATACTAGTTTTTAATGCAGTATCTAATGTACTCAACAAAATAATTTGTGTGTAAATAATTAGAGAATGTATATGAAAATACAAGATAACACTAAAACAAAATTAGATTAAAAAATACATTAAAATACGTTAATAAAAAATCATTTTTTAATAATATTGTGGCTTATTTCCCATTATAAATAGTTAAAATTGTAAAAATGCCACAAGAAAATAGCTTCAGAACAACATTAAAAAATACATTTCTGAAAAAAATCTCCTTTTATGATTTTGTTGCATAGGTATGAATACTTTTTATTTATTGGTATAATAGTCGAGGAAATGAAGCATTTTGGCTCGCAATTTTTTCGTCCAGCATGAATTTACTTGAAATTTTCACAGAAGGTAGGGAATAGTCCAAGGATCATTTTCTATATCATGCCGCTGTACGCTGAAACCTTGGGGGTGGAAATTTTCACAGAAGGTAGGGAATAGTCCAAGGATCATTTTCTATATCATGCCGCTGTACGCTGAAACCTTGGGGGTGGTTGCCACCCCATCTCGGGGGGTGGGAATTTTTAATTACATTTTAGCCATATAAAAAAAATGTTTTTATATTTTCTTCGTAAAACTCAAGTTATTCGCGCTTGAAAGTAACAGTTTTTCGGCGAAAAAATTGACTTTTTAGAGGGTTTTTCAGAATACCTCGAATAATATGCACTTAATCAAAAAAACTGCAAATAACAAAATTGTATCATTTAGTAACACAAACCAAATTATTTTTCTATAATATTTTTAAGACCAATACAAAGCGAGATACGGCATGTTAAAGGTTAGCTATTCTCGTCAAATGCATAATTTGAAATATTCAATGCCAAATAACGGGAAAATTTTGCATTTTTTTGAGGAAAACTTCAATTATCTTTTTTCTAGCATACAATTAAAATTAAACCTTTCAAAGAATAATAATAAAAAATTTCTAGCATGAAAATAGAGCGACTTATGATCAAAAAAAGGTCGGTACCTGCTTTTCTCTACGAAAAAATCAGTGAATATAACCCCCTAACTACCCTCCTAATTAAAACTTGGTCTTCACCTTTCTGTAATTCCTTTTAAATTTGTATTGTCGATACACCCAAGAAGTTGGACCTATTTAAAAGGCCTAGTTTTAGAAAAATTGGACTTCAAATAAGGAATTGATTTTTTGCAATTTCTTGTTTTTCACCTTTTACTTCAAAATATCTCCGAAATTACTGAAGATACGAAAAAAATTATAGATCAGTAAATTGTAGCTTTTTTAATAACTAAATTGTTCATAGATTTTCATTACATTGAACAGTTAGCGAGATAGAGCTGTTTAAAACCTCAATTTACGAGCAAACACCCCCTTATTCGAGCCCTTTAAACCCACCCCAATTAAAACCTAAGGGATCTTACGAAATTTAATTTACACAGTCTTATAGCTCTTCAAAAATCCTACAAAACCTTTTTTGGAAAAAAAATTTCTATCGCCGAAAATTAAGGAGCTATGTTTATAAAACAATTTTTTTTTTCGAAATATTCGAATATTCCGCTTATGGAACATTTTCAATGCATGTATAATACCACAGAACTGGTTCGTATACTGGAAGATGACTTAAAAACTATTTGTATTTATACTTCTACATATTTGTAAATTCGTATTTTTGTGTAAATAAATGTTTTTGTAATTCTTTAATTCTACTTTTTTCTCTGTATAGATCTATAGATTATCTACTTATAAAAATTGTAATGTTCTTAAGGGTGGTTTTTAAGGGTTGAAATATTATGATATTATATTATCCTAAAGCATAAAACAATCATTATTTTTAGCCAACCAAAACCAAATTTTAGCCATATTAATGTTTGCAATGTTTTTATATAATTTTTGACAATATGGGGTAGTTTACACCCCTAAAAATAATCCACGCCCTTGAGAATGATATAGAATATGAAGTACGCGGTGAGATGATCCTAATCCCAAATTATTATCCCAAAATATTATTATTATTCGTTAAATATCAACGCAGTTGTCGCAGTTTATTTATTTACTAAACAACAAAAAATATTAAATTATGCCTTATATTTAATATTTTTTCGTCCAATTATTGTTATGGTAAATAAGGGCACATTTCATTGTAAAAGCGTGTATGCATTTGTTCTTTGATGTTTCACAAGATATTGATACCGAATCAGCACGACCTCGACGCTCATGCCGGCTGTCTTTACAAAGTTTACAAACGGTAACGAAAATCGTGCGGAAAGTGTCGCAACGGTCATGTTTGTTGGTCTCATGTATATCGATGTAGAAATTGCTAAATCGCGCGACTTCTCGTGTGACACACATGACTATTGTATGTCATGCCTTTTCCTCTACGACTTCCAGTTGACACGACAAAAACGTGTGACTGAAATTTATAAAAAGGTCTAGCTATACATATATGTCAAAAGAAATAGAGTTTCATATATATTTTGTCAGTGTTGTAACATCAAAAGACACGTCGGTGTTAATAATTGTGTATTTTAACTGTGAAAACAATGGTGCAATCCTTGCATTTAGTCGGTGTGATAATAATATATACCTATCCTGCCACTGTTCACACATACGGTTAAGATTATGGAGGGGGGTATGGTTTAAAATAAACATCTCAAGCACATTTTTGTGAATTTTTTTGAAACTATGGTAGAAAAATATCGACAGGCAAAATATTGAAAAATAAGCCAACGGTGACAAATTTTTCCAGACACTATATACATTTTTTGCGGTGGATATCAGAACTTGTCGTTGAAAATAACGAAATTTTTTGTGAAAAAAGGATAAAAGTCAATATTTTTTATTGGTCCAAAAATAAGCTTAAAACAAAAAATATCTCGACAGCGTTACCTCACGAATGTCGACAGAAAATATGTGTAAAATTTCAGACTGCTTCAGACAAAACTGGTTTTTTTGGCAACTTTTATTTTTAATTTCTTTTTGTCTGTTAAATCGTAAAGTAATGCACCGGAATATGTTTTTAAATCGCGGAGTAATTTACAAAAGAGAAGGGGAACAGCTGTTGAACGTTTCTTACTGCGCGACGCTGCGCTGCTACAAAGTGAGTCGAAGGTAGGTATATTTAACATGCTGTATTTCCGGTAATTTTGCCCCCATCAACCTGAAATTTCCAGAGAGTATTCCTGAAGTTATGTAATTTCATGTAAAATAATAAAAAATCGAAAATTTCAAAATTTTAAACGATATATTTTAAACCCCCATTTAAAAACTTAAAAAAAATTAATCATTGAAGTAATAAATCAAAATTTATGCTTAGGTGAATAAAGTCACGCACACACAAATTTCCTGTTTTACAAAAAAAACTTAACGAAATATCACTAATTGCGGATCAGTGAAAAAAATTTTGTTGAAACTATTTATTAGTGTTGCCCAAATGCAAGACCAAGACGAGACTTAGACAGTCTTGGTCTTGGTTTTGCTCCAGTACACCTGGTCTTGGTCTTGATATTGCGCTCCCGGTCTTGGTCTTGGTCTTGGTCTTGGTCTTGCAGCAAGAGTCTTGCAAGTCTCGCAGTTGCCCATTAGCCTATTGCATATCTTAGAACAACGAAACAAAGAGATACATTTTAAGATATTGAATATCATAGCCATAGTAAAGAATAGCCAAATTAATATATATCGAAACAACTGACACCGGGTGGGGTTTGAACCCACGATCTAAGTGATCCCTGCCTATGTTCTAACTAACTAAAGTTAAAACTCCGTCTTAAAACCCACAAAATTTCATTTGCATATCTCAACCGGTTTTAGAGCAATAAATAAATCGTCAGTTTGTAAGAAAAACTTCAACCCCCCTATTTGGTAAACAAAGCATTTATAAAGTAAACGTTTATGAAGCAAACTGTCATTACTTTTTCGTGCAGAATTACCCATTAAAGTTTGCCATACTTATTTAAAAACATTCTGTATTGATGAAAAACATGGCTAGTTAAAAAAGTACCTAGCTTTTGTATTATCCAATGTAAGTGAATGAATAAAGAAACATAATGTTAAGAAAATATGAAGCTATAGTTGAGCTTTCATTTCAGTATGCTATTGCATGCTAGAATGTTAGCATAATGCTACAATATTCCACAGAGTGAGAAAAAACACAGTTTGATTGGTACACCCGGTATACACTGACAATAATTAACCTGTCTAGCAACAATAGCTATTATATATTACTGCGATATTTATAAAGAATAAGACAATATATTAAAAAAAATCATTTAAATTGGACAACAGGTTTAAAAAATTTGAGACATTAAAATGGCCCGTTTTTTAAGGTGTTGCGTTAATTTCTTGGAGAAGTGTACCTATATCTTTAAAATAATATTTCGGTATTATGTTTACACGATATCCGGCATTATCTCTATACTTTTGTCTGGCTATGATACTTACAAATAATAGTCGCGCTGTTTCGGCAAATTTTGTTTAGCCGAGTGACCTCATAACATAGGACACATCCAGTATACATTATTATAGTAAGACTATTATGTATTGTTTCTGCTGACTGTGCTGACTAAGATTTCTGGTTAGATTCCTAGAAAACTAATAATGAAAAAAATTATTTATGTAAATTGATGTAAGTGCTAATATGACATATTTTTAAAAAATTTGGATACGATATTCGATATTACTGTATAGGTCTGGATCCCGCGTATGAAAAAAAAATTGATTAATAGCAAGCTGAAAATTTGTTAATAGCTTAAGGGTGTCTAGTCGGACAAACTTTGATATATGGAAACACTGGAACAGGGGAAGTTTTAATTGTGGAACAGGTTAAAAATTTGGAACGGTCAGACCACGAAAACGTCACATGTATTTTGTCCGACAGAATTTCCAATTGATTTGTTACCCTTTCATTAAACTCTCATGCAAAAATGAGACTGCTATTTATCACCTGTCATAATTCCTGTCATTTGACATATTCTACGTGTTCAACTCATTATAATTCCTATTTGGTGATAAATAGCAGCCTGATTTTTGCATGAGAGTTTAACGAAAAGGTAACAAATCAATTGGAAGTTCTGTTGGACAAAATGCATGTGACGTTTTCGTGGTCTGACCGTTCCAAATTTTTAACCTGTTCCACAATTAAAACTTCCCCTGTTCCAGTGTTCCTATATATCAAAGTTTGTCCGACTAGACACCCTTAAGCTATTAACAAATTTTCAGCTTGCTATTAATCAACTTTTTTTTCATATGCGGGATCCAGACCTAGTAGGCGTCGCAACGCAGGAATGTTGTGTTATATGAATATGATTAGAAGACGACTATTCTCAAAACCAGGACAATTAATTTCAGAGCAAAGAAGTTGGCTGCTGAGAAAGCATGTACTAAAAAATTTTATTTTTACATTATAATAATGACCTTTGAGTACATGTCAAATGTGTCGAGTGTTCTTTTAATAGATATTTTGATTCGCTATATATGTTTATGGTATTATTCGTAAAGTCAAATTTTCAAAATTGTTGTTACAATTTTTGTTTGTTTCTCATAGAGTATCTAAGAATATAGCCGAACTTATATACTCCATCAAACGACCCTCAGTTCTAACTGCAAGTCGCAAGAGTCTCGCAGACTTAGTCTTGTTCTTGCTCAAGTCTTGCACGGTAAGTCTTGGTCTTGGTCTTGCTAAAATTAGGCGGTCTTGGTCTTGGTCTTGCGAAAACGCAAGAACAAGACCAAGACTGCAAGACCAAGACTGATTTTGGGCAACACTACTATTTATTATCAAAATAATTATGACCAAAAATTGCACTGCATACAATAAACAGTAATGAAATATTTTTTTACAGATTTATTCAACAAGTGAACCCACATCTTCGTCAGTTAAATGGTAAGCTTATTCTAACTTATATGTCTCCTAATAACATATGTATGTGACAAAATTTTTGCCAAACATAACTAACATCCCAAAATCAAAACAGTTAGCAGTTAACTGACGTTCTGCAATGTTAGTTATGTTTGTAAACGTCACACTGATCAATTCTCATCATTTCTATTTGACTGCGATTTTAACTATTGTGACTTAAAAAATACGTGTCTTGTTAAAAATCCGTCAAATATGGCATCGTGTGGTCATTCAATTTTTGTGTGCTGAAGGTTTGAAACCATTGCAAATGCATACGCAAAGCAAGCGACGCACGTATGAAAGCGCAGGTTTTGCATATCTAACTGTCAAGGAATGATGTCGACAATTTAAGAAGAGAATCAGAGCAATTGTTGGTGAGTACCTATAGACTCCCTTCATAGTATCTTACACAAACTGGGCTGCAGCAAAGAGTTTGCGCAATGGATTCCTCGCTTTTTGTCACAGGATCAAAAAAGGTTTCCAACGGGTTTATCTTTGCAAGATCTCACGAAATACAGGCATTACGGTATAATAATATTATCGATGGCATCTTTTTGTCGATGCACACTAAGCCAAGGGGACGGCTTGTATCATTTTCACGGCTCTACCTGCACTCCGAATTGCGGGGACGGCTTGCATCATTTTTATAAGTGAAAGTAGTTAGGAAAAACGGTGATGCATTTATTTCGTCAATATTTGCTGGCGACGAATCTTGGTGTATCTATTTTTGAACCTTTCAGGAAGGTGTCATCGATATAGCGGAGACACGCAAATTCTCCGCCAACAAAGAGGTTTAAAGTTCAACCTTTTGCAGCTAAGGTCGTGAACATTTTCTTTTGACCGAGACCAAGTCTTTAACATTATTTTTTCTTTTGGCCATGAACGACCCTTTCTCTTAGAGTTAACAGAACCTGGAGTGCGTACCAACCAGTGGCGGCTGGTCAGGGTCGGCAGTGCCGACCCACACATTTATGGACACATTATAGATTTTTTTAAATATTTAATTTAATCAGAGTTGATGATATTCGTTTCTGTGAAATAAAAAAAATATCTGTGAGATAATACAGACTAAATTTTATTAATTGTTTTTAAAAGAATTCGATCGATCCCATACGTTAAGTAATCCCTGTGCGCTGTGCGCAAGAGACTTTTCAAAAAGGATCCTATAGCCATGCACCCGATTGCGATTGTGTGAATTCTTATTATAAAGCCCGGCTCGGCAAGCCGTCCCCAGATTGAAGATTTGCTTGTAATGAGAAGCTATGGAATATTAGCCAATAGGCTATACATTTCTCGTACTATTTTAATGGCAAGTACGGCAGAAACCAATCTGCCGAGCGGTGATCTGCAAACTGTAGCAAAGCACGTACAGCCACGTACTTACCTTGCTATCGCGTCCGGGATAAAATTATGAAATAGGTAAGTAGGTAGTTTTCCGTCGTTTAATGATTGATATTTTAATTTTTTTAAGTTGTTAGGAATTACCATTAAGGTGACAGGATGAATCGGAGGATTCGTTACATCAAGTTAATTATAGAGAACAAATAAAATTGTTTTGACAAATTTTCTAATTTACTTTCTGACTCGAAGACATTTAGCGGCGTACCTAAAACAGCACAGAATGAAAGAATCGATTAGTAGTTACATTTTGATGCTTTTCGGTGGTAAGGAGACGAGACTACTGATAGGTAACATGTCATGCACAAGTATCAATTGTTCTTCGATACGCGTCACGTCTAATATTTATGAGAGGTTTTTAGGTTTTCAGACGTGAGTAGAAGCCATAAGAAAGAATATATTTTTGGTGTTTTAAAGGACATATGAAAATTTTTTGACATCAAAAATAAATTGGTAAGGCAAATTTATGACGGCGCTGCCTTGATGTCCGGTGAACTGTGTGGTCTCCAGGCAAAAGTTAAAACTATTGCACCAGGTAAAACTATTATTTACTCACTGTTATAAGTCATTGACTTTTTTGACGATTCAAAATTTAAAAGTTACGCCAAAGAATTTTCAAAATATCTATTAGACAAACAAGTTCATTAAAAATCATCCATCATTCTTTAATCAAATAAAATAAGAAAATGGATTGATTAACAGGTTTATATGCTGATCCAAATATTATCGGAAGGTGGGATAAGTTACAAAATATGTATAATTTTATATACTGCAATTCATTAGGTACAACAAACTGTTCCCGAAATTAATAAATAATTGTGCTCAAATGTGGGCAAATTCTGCCTCAAATGAACGGGATCTCTGTTGTCTCAAAAGAGTCAAAACGTATTGTCGAAACACCATGAAACAAGAGAGAATGTCAAACTTATCTCAAATTTCAAATGTCAATAGAAAAAAAACTTTTAAAATCTCCCCAAAGCAATAATAAATTTTACAATGACGTTATAACCCATTTTGCTGCTTTCAAAGATTCAAAAAATTTATTGACTACGTTTACAAAAAAAAGTTTGAATTGTAGCAAGTCAATTTGATAACTTCAATACTTCGAAACAACATAGACTAAATAGACTTAATTTATAAACAGGTTTAGGTTCTAAATTTATAGGAAAAACAAAAAAAAAACAAAAATATAAAAAAATAAAAAGAAACAAAAAAAAATAAAAAAAACATAAACCAAAAATCTTCTATGAAATTGAAGCCTTTTAATTAGATGGCATACCTAACTGAGACAAAACCTTGCCGACCCTGTCCCTAAAGCCACGAGCCGCCACTGGTATAGTCGGTTCGCTAAACGCAGATACAACTGGCTAGTGATTTTAGTAGGTAATTTTTTTGTTTTTTGCCAATTTTACGAAGATTGGCAAAATTACTGACTATTTAGTAATTATTTTTTTGCCAATTTTACCAAATTGACAAAATTACTTACTAAAATCACTAGCCAGTTGTGTCTGAGCTTAGGGAACCGACTATACCAACACAAACCTATATAATGAAGCTTTGAACAAGCTTCATCAAGCAATAAGACGAAAACATCCAGGGAAGCTCTTACGTGGTGTCATTCTTCTGCACGATGCTTGGGTTCCTAATGGGTGGTTCATGTTGGCCAAGTAGTAAAAGAAAATTTACCTATATCCCCCTACAGTCCCGATTTATCGTCTTGCGATTTTTACATCTTTGGGCCACTGAAAAAAGCGTTTAAAAGTATATGCAGTAATTTTAGTGGTTATTATTTGTAGATATATTTGCCAATAATCTTTTTCTAGACCAGAGATATTTATTACTCTTTTAGTGATTGTCTAGCTAACGTGTTGATCTTTGAACGAGTTGAAATTTTACCCATTTCTGTAAAATAACTAATTATTGGGTATAATAGACCAAAGTTTTTAAGAAAGTAATCAATTTCAGATCCATAAAAACAAGTTTGAATATATTTGTTAAATTCTTCATAATTAGCTCCAATAAATCCTCCAAAATCTGTATATTACATATGAAAGCTCCATAGACAAGTTACCAAACATTACTGATTTACACCTGGTATATAAAAGAAAAAGTTAAAGCGAAGACTCTGAAGCTCATCCTTGACCATTTGCCTCTTCAAAATATACATATATTAACATAAGCGACGACTTACTTCTCATTGCTGTATCTCGTTTAGATAATGCGGAGAGACGAGAATATTCTCATCAAACGGCATTCTTCCCATCTCGAAATTTATGATATAGTTTTTCTACAGATCCAGAAAACGAGATAGGGCTTTACAAACTTGATTGGTCTCTCGAATTACCTACCCAGAAACAATTAAGATTTAATTTAAATGCCAGCGTACTTTCTACAAACGCATTGCCGGCATTGGATTCTGTTCTTTCTTTATATGAGACGCAGACCACAGCCACTGTAGTAATCTGCGAAATGGCTGAACATATTATCAGATAAAATCTTTGATATTTGTATGCGGCAGAATCTATAAATTAAATTGTTTATTTAAACTGCTTTCAGGATTACGTATGATTAGTAAGGACTAATGGAAAAGCAAGTATGTACTAATAAAAAACTTGTTCAGAATATTAGATTTCCGTAATAATTTTTTAATTGTTAAAGGTTTACTAACTTAACAGGCGTAGGTATATATAATATGCAATATGATGCAAAAGTATGAACTAAATTCATTGTTTCAGAAACAGACTAGTTTAGAAAACAATTTTAAAACACGTAAGTTTTCATAAGGTCACATGACAACTCATTTGAAAGGTCTTCTAATCAGCTTTCCAACGGTTCATAATTGGAATGTTTATTTCTACGTTAACCAAAATTATGTACTTAGTTTGCGCCAATCTTCCAGACAATTTAGTGTATTTTATAAGTATTTTGTCGCCGAGTTAGGATCTAGCTATACTATGGCTTAACAGACCTGCGAAGGATGTACTTCGTGCAGCCGTCAACCAGATACAAATGTCTATGATGATCGCCAACACTGGAAACGAATCTATTATCTATTTACTCACAATAAACAATACTGTCAATAACGAATAGAATTTTCTTCATCCTCATCAACAGCTATTCCATCTTCTATCCATCGTCGTATGTAAACCTCCCTTAAGTGTGTCCATTCATTTATATTTGCTGTTTTTGCACACCATCGTGGCCAGCCATTCGCTTGATGTCATCAATCCATCTTGTTTGAGGCGTGCCTCTACATCTCTTACTTGCCCTTGGTACCCATTGAAATTCGCTTCGTCCAACGGTTGACTTACATTATTCTTCCTTTGTGTCCTACTCAGTTCCATTTTAACATAGCAATTTTCTGGATCGTATGTGTTATTTTTCCATAGTAAATCATAGCTCTTCAAGACATAACCTTTACTTTCATAGCTCTCTGAATCACTTGAAGTTCTTGAATTATGCTATTGATAAAAGCATATGTTTCAGTTCCATATGTCAGAACCGGTAATACGTTCTATACTAAACTATACAACCATCTAATACAAAAAAAACTATACAACCATCCCCCTTTACAACTTAAATGTGTAACATCGTTCCCAAAGTTCTGTAAAATGACAAAAGCCTATCTAAAAAGACCATATTATTGAATAGAAGAATTTCTTAATGAATAACTAAGAAAATTGGGTTTCATATGCAGCAGCTTAAACTTATTGGTTCCTAATTAAATGTTGTATTTTATTTGTTGTATGTTCGTTTTGCAATTTTTATAAATTTTGCAATAAATTGTTTTCGTCTTTGCTTTTTTATCTTAATATGCTGTATATTGGCGATTTATCTAATTTTAGTGAATTGTATTTGTTATTTGTTATTGATATTATTTTTTGATTTTATGTAAGCTTTGTCCATAAAATTGTAAAAATTTTCAGTGACAATAAAGCATATTTCTATTTTATTATCTGGAAATTGCTTTCGCATTTCTGTCTCTATTTCCGCCTCCCCGTTGCTGACTCCCGTCTGGTTACTGATAATTAATTAAATATCTCACATGATAATCAACACCTGAACAGTTTACAAACTGTTGGCATGGGTGTCAGTTTCTTAAAAGGTAGATACGACCTTCTGCAAGGCAATAAATAGTTTATAAATTTACGGCTTACTGTGTACCCAGCCTTTGTAAAACACGCCGTGTAAATGTTGTTAATGTCTAATCTGAAGGATATATAATGAAAAATCAATTATAAGCTGCTCTAAACTTCTTTTTACACTGTTAGTTTCAGAAAGTTTTATAGTGCAGCAGCTGAAGGCAGTTTCTGTGGGAAGTATTTATATCGCATTTCAATTATTATAGCACTTTTTAATGTTTTATTGTACCTATAGATTTTCTTAAACAAGTAACAGATAAATGTGGATAGTATATATTATCGCACCTCTGGGGAAACATTGACGTAAGTGCAAATTTTTTAATTGTCGAGAAAACGCATTTAAAGTTTTAAAAGTTAGTTTTTAGCTACGGCCAAAAATTAGATGCAAATTACAAGAGAAAGTAGAAATTTATTGTCCACGGTTTTAATTATTATCCTATACCTACTATAATATATTTTTTTAGGATTTTTCTTAAACATTCCCTCTTAAAGCCGCCTGAAAGGGTAGAAAAATTAGCAAATATGTCATTGTTTCTCAAAAAAATTTCATAATTTTATCATTGACTATGTACAGGGTTATTCACTATATTTTGACCCCCTGTAAACTGCTTCATTTACAGAATTAGAAAAAAATGTTAAATACAAAAGTTATTCGATTTTTAAATTATGATTTTTTGACATATATATCATAGTAGTGACGTCCTCCATCTGAGCGTGATGACGTAATCGACTATTTTTTTTAAATGAGAATGGGGGTCGTGTGCTAGCTCATTTGAAAGGTTATTCAATTCTCTATTCAGTAATATAAACATTAAAATAATTATTTATACAGGGTGTCAAAAAAAATTTTTTTTATTAAAATTATTGACACAAAAAGAAGAATGTATGTAATTTATTTATTTCAAAATATCTTCTACTGCTGTTAGAAAACAGAAATAAATGTTAATTGAACAAATAAACATTACTTTTCACTTAAATTCAATGTTCAAGCTGCCACCCATCTGCCTCTTGGCAGTTGAAACATTGAATTTAAGAAAAAGCAATGTTTATTTGTGCAATAAACTATTTCTGTTTTCTAACAGCACTAGAAGATATTTTGAAATAAATAAATTACATAGGTACGTTCTTCTTTTTGTGTCAATTAATTTAAATAAAAAAAAAATTTTTTGACACCCTGTATAAATAATTAACTTAATGTTTATATTACTGAACAGAGAATTTAATACCCTTTCAAATGAGCTACCACACGACCCCTATTCTCATTTAAAAAAATAGTCGATTACGTCATCACGCCCAGATGGATGACGTCACTAGTATGATATATATGTCAAAAAATCATAATTTAAAAATCGAATAACTTTTGCATGTAATATTTTTTTCTAATTCTGTAAATAAAGCAGATTACAGGGGGGTCAAAATATAGTGAATAACCCTGTACCTACTAATATTGTATCACGCACAACAGACAATATCACTTTGTTGCACCAAGAGAGCAGGTAAAAACCGGAAATTCAAGAACGACATACACGACATCTAGTGAAATTGGGAGGAGTTCCAATTGTGACTTTGTTTCCCCAGACAGGCAAATACGACTATTAGGAATATCGTAATGTTGATAACTTAATTTGTGAAAAATGTGCACTTCCATCAGTGTTTCCGCAAACGTGCGATATAGTTTTTAGGCCCCTTTTATTTTTCTTGACCATTCTTTTTTTTATATGTTAATCTGCTTGCTTCTGCTATTGTTTTTCCCTTCCTTTGAATGATTTTTTGGGTCCCTTTTACTTTTATTGACCATTCTTTCTTGTATATGTTAATCCGCTTACTTCTGCTATTTTTTCCTTCCTTTGAATGATTTTCGCGAATACTGTATCCCAATCGTCTCTAGGTTTTCCTCTATTCTTTTCTTTTGTATCCTGCCTTCCCATATTTTCTTCACCAATAGAATTTTGCCTTATTTTGTTCCTCAACCATCTTCTGTAAATCTTCCATCTTATCTGTTATCAGGACTATATCTTCTGCAAGTGGTTCAAGAGCACTCCATTTATATTATTAATTTATTGTATATGTTTCCCATTATAATTTTTTAAATAATATGTCTTCCACATAGCCTGATTGAACAATTTTAGCGATATTGTGCCTCCTTCCCTGACTCCCCTTTCCAATTTTATTGGTTCTGTAGCTTGTTCGTCCGTCAATGTTATTGTGGTACTCGCGTTTTTGTGTATGTTTGCTATAGGACTGGATCCCGCGTATGAAAAAAAAGTTGATTAATAGCAAGCTGAAAATTTGTTATTAGCTTAAGGGTGTCTAGTCTGACAAACATTGATATATGGGAACACTGGAACAGGGGAAGTTTTAACTGTGGAACAGGTTAAAAATTTGGAACGGTCAGACCACGAAAACGGCACATGTATTTTGTCCGACAGAACAGACTTAAACTCTCCGAACAGAGCTTAAATTCTGATGCAAAAATCAGACTGCTATTTATCACCAACTTGGCGTTTTAATGAGTGGAACATGTAGAATATGTCAAATGACAGGAATTATGACAGGTGATAAATAGCCGTCTGATTTTTGCATGAGAGTTTAATCTCTGTTCGGAGAGTTTATGTCTGTTCTGTCGGACAAAATAAATGTGCCATTTTCGTGTTCTGACCGTTCCAAATTTTTAACCTGTTCCACAATTATTAAAACTGCCCCTGTTACAGTGTTCCCATATATCAAAGTTTATCCGACTAGACACCCTTAAGCTATTAACAAATTTTCAGCTTGCTATTAATCAACTTTTTTTTCATACGCGGGATCCAGACCTATTATTAAGTCCGTGTATCTGTAATGCATTCTGCCGTCCTGTAGTGAATTTTTGATGGCGCAATATTCAATGTTGTCAAACGCCTTTCGGGAGTCTGTGAATGTCATGTATAATGGGATTTGATATTCGTTGGACTTTTCAATCACTATTTTTACTGTTAACAGATGGTTCTGTTTTGTTATTTTGATGACCATTTCTGTTACGATCTCCCTTAGCTCAACTGGGTTTTTGTCAAATTCTGCATTTAATAAACAGCCAAAGAATCTTTTCCGATGCTTTTTGACATCCTTTTCGTGAACTAGTTTTTATCTAACAGTATTTTTAATAATACTAGCCCCATTCCACCACTAGGGGGCACATACTTTATATGTGATACTTTTGAAGAAAAGCATCACGAATATAAAAAAGCACAGTTTCGCTTTTTAATTTTATAATTAACCATCTGCAATCGCGAACGAATCTTACTAATCTACATCAAATTGTCTAAAGTATTAGGGCTTGACTATACAGGGTGTAACAAAAATACAGGTCATAAATTTAATCACATATTCTGGGAGCAAAAATAATTCAATTGAACCTAACTTACCTTAGTACAAATATGCACTTAAAAAAAGTTACAGCCCTTTGAAGTTACAAAATGAAAATCAATTTTTTCCAAATGTCGAAAACTATTAGAGATTTTTTATTGAAAATGGACATGTGGTATTCTTATGGCAGTAGTATCTTAAGAAAAAATTATAGTTAAATTTGGACACCCCATAAAAATTTTATGGGGGTGTTGTTCTTTAAATCCCCCCAAACTTTTGTGTACGTTCCAATTTAATTAATATTGTAGTACCATTAGTTAAACACAATGTTTTAAAAAATTTTTTGCCTCTCAGTACTTTTTCGAAAAATCAGTTTATATCGAGATATTTTGAATATTTTTCAAATCCACCACATATTTGTATATGGTTAAGTACGATTATGGAAACGGTAATAATATGGAACATTTATTTTTGATTTACATTTTTAGGTATATTTTGAACCATATTAAAAAGGATCCACATCTCGATAAAAGATGCCTTATCAAAAAAATACAAAGAGGCAAAAAAGTTTTAAAAACACTGTGTTTAACTAATGGTATCGCAGCAATAGTTTAATTGGAACGTACACAAACATTTGGGGGGTTTAAAGGAACAAAACCCGAATAACTTTTTTATGTAAACATATTAAAAAATAAGTTGCAACTCGATAAAAACCGCCTTATCGAAAAAATAATAGGAGACAAAAAAGTTTTAAAAATATTTAGTTCAACTAGTGGTACCAAAAAAATAATTTAATTGGAACGTACACAAAAGTTTGGGGGGTTTAAGGGAACAAAACCCCCATAAAATTTTTATGGGGTGTCCAAATTGCACTATAATTTTTTATTAACATACTACTGCCATAAGAATACCACATGTCCATTTTAAATAAAAAATCTCTAACAGTTTTCGATATATGTATTGGAAAAAATCGATTTTAATTTTGTAACTTCAAAGGGCTGTAACTTTTTTTATGTGCATATTTGTACTAAGGTAAGTTAGGTTCAATCGAATTATTTTTGGTCCCAGAATATGTGATTAAATTTATGACCTGTATTTTTGTTACACCCTGTATAATATCAACTTTTCATCACATAGATACTAGTCTTAGCAAATCAAAAAGCCGTAAAATTGTGCTAAGCTGTCGTTTGCTGCCCGACTATTTTTAGACAAACTTTAATGTATTCAAATGGTGGCCTGTAATGCAAAATATATTATTAAGTTTAAATTGTGTCCACCTTCTTTAAAACGTTAAAATTAATTGATTAAGCAAGAACAGTAGGCAATAATAGGGGTTTTCTATTTTACTCCATCATAGATTTCTTTACGTCTGCTAGTACGACATGCGCGAGTCTGATAACTGGTTGTGTTTAAGGCTATGGGTACATAATTCGCAAATATTTTACGTGTATCCCTACTTTTTCTGTCTTTACACGGCAAATTACGTGTAGTAAAATTCACACTGGTGTGGATATGTAAACATTACTAGAATGTCATTCTACTTGAAAATGTCATAATTAATTTAAAGAGATGGCTTTTGAATGTTCTTGGATAACTGTTATTTTTATAATTGCAAATTATTAATTCAGTTAATAAATGTGATAATTTTTTCACTAACTATGTTTTCAGTGATTGTAATAATTTATTTGTACAACAAAAACTAATAATCAATCGAGAAAAGAGGAAAAGTGTTAAAGTGATTTTTTAATAATATGTTGTTATTTTGGAACGCTTACAATTTTGAACATCTCTAACAACAAAATACTTGGATCACAGGATATATCTGATGTATTCTCTGCTTGGATCTTTCACAAATAATACACAATAAATAACTTTTTATTAAGTTCACGTCTTAAATCAATTATTTATCAAATACACTATATATCAATAATATTTAATCAATTTCTCAAAATATTCCCGATGCAACGTCAAATATTTAAAATTGTCACTGATTGTCAGTGTCTGACTGACAATATATGCTGACAATATTATATTCGGTTGAGTGCGTTGTAAGACAAAGACAGATTTGGAAAATATTACCACGGCATTGTGTTCATTTTTTTCAAATCCTGAAAAAACCAATAAATATTTTTGAAACATTTAAACGCAGAATGAAAGACTAAATTATTACCGAGGGCCGAAAGTCCCTGAGAATAAATAAAAAGTTTATTTTGAATGAGATATTTGAATTTAAAAATCACACTAAATTTTCTCTTAGTTTTTTCACCCCTGTAACTTATTAAAATAAACATTGTAGAAGTTCTCAGGGACTTTCGGCCCTCGCTAATAACGTAATCTTTCATTCTGCGTTTAAATTTTTCCAAAATACTTATTAGTTTTCTCAGGATTTGAAAAAAATGAATCCCCATTTGAATAGCATTGCAGCCGAAAATACGTTCCGATCCTCTTAATAAGTTTAAAGGCACTTGATCTTTAATAACGATGGCTTTAAGTCTTCCATTTAGCCGTTTCCGTTGATCTTACCAATTACTAGCTAGCCAGGTTAATTTGAACAATTTGAACTGGTATTTAAAGAAGTAGCTTGTAACTATTTATGTCCCAAGTTTTAATACAATCGTAAAATTTAGTGTTTAGTATATTTAGTATCATTTGATTTTAGTATTTGCATACAGTAACGGAAAGAATTAAACGTACGTATGCGTTTTTAACGGCAGGAACTGGGAGAAACATATTTAAAACGATATAGCTATATTAGGAGGTTGGGCCACCAAACCAATTCGTTTCATAGGTATATTTCTGTAAGATCAGCGTTGCCAGGTAATCGTAGTCAGAAAACTATATTCTTTTTTATTGTCCTATTTTACAGTATGAAGTATGTATAGTACTTTTTATATTCTGTTGATTGAACGCAAGAAGCGAACTCAAATTCCAAAGAAAAAATAATGAAATAACGACGTCGCGTCGTTGAAATTGTAGACTTCAGTCATAGTTTCATAAAAACAATTAATAATTAACCAATATCCATTATTTAATGCGATTAAATCGAATTTGGCGATTTTTTCTCTTATCTACTATATTTTTTTTTCAAATTTACTATAATTTTATGACCCTGGCATAATAATCCCACTCCACAGGGTTGGGAGCACTGGTCTAGGTCCCATAAAATAATTGTTCTTCGTGAAGCAAAGGACACTGCACACATCTTATGGAAAATATATTCTCATTCAAATGTAAAAAAAATTACATGAACAAATTCCTCTCGAAATTACAATAATTTAATATCATTTGCCAACTCTGAATTCTGATTAATAACGGCGTAAATTCTTCTTCTTGTAGTGCCTATCCGTTTCGGATGTTGGCGACCATCATGGCAATCTGTACTTTGCACACTGCTGCTCTGAAAATATTTGTAGTGGTTGTGTTGAACCACGTTCGTAGATTTCTCAGCCAGGAAATCCTTCGCCTTCCTGGTCCTCGCTTTCCCTCTACTTTTCCCTGCAAGACCAGTTGCAGCAGTCCATATCTCTCACTGTTCCTCATGATGTGACCGAGGCATTCGATTTTGGCTGTTTTTATTTTGATTAACAGCTCTTTTTCTTTTTTCATTCTCAGCAAAACACCCTCATTCGTAATGTGGTCGGTATAAGATATCTTCAGGATTCGACGATAAAGCCACATCTCAAAAGCCTCAATTTTCTTGCAGGTGGCGTCTGTGAGAGTCCACGACTCAACTCCGTACAACAGTATAGGAAATATATAACATCATAGTAATCTGACTTTTATGGGTATCGACAAATCATGACATTTGAACTTTGCCATTCTTTGAAATGCAGATCTTGCTTTCTCTATCCTACATTTGATTTCCACAGAATGGTCCCAATTTTCATTGACGTTCGTACCAAGGTAGGTGTATGCCCTTACTCTTTCTATTTGTTGACCATTCACACTGATTCGTCCAAATTGCTGTTCATTCTTAGAGATCATCATACATTTGGTTTTCTTAGTGTTTAGTGAAAGTCCGTATCTCTGACTGACTTCCGCGATTCTGCTCATTAACTCCTGTAGGGCTTCAGAACTGTCAGCGAATACCACAGTGTCGTCTGCGTATCTTATGTTATTGATACATTCTCCGTTAATTCTAATTTCGGCTTCAACATCATCCAATGCTTCTTGAAAGATTTCCTCAGAGTAGATGTTAAACAGCAGTGGGGATAGTATACATACCTGACGGATCCCACGTTTGATTTTGATATCGTCGGATTCTCCTGCCTCTGTCCGGATAGATGATGTTTGATTCCAGTACAGATTGCTGATAATCCTTAAATCACAGGTGTTTATTCCAATATTGGTTAATATCTCCATCAGCTTGTCGTGCTTTACTGTATCGAACGCTTTATGATAATCAATGAAACATGCATAAATATCGCAATTCACGTCTCTACATCGTTGAAATAGCACTTGTATACTAAATAGAGCCTCTCTTGTACCCACTGCATTTCGAAAACCAAACTGTGTTCGGCTGATTTTTTCTTCGCACAGTCTATATATCCTTTGATGTATAATTTTTAGAAATAGCTTTAAAATATGGCTCATTAAGCTGATGGTTCGGAAATCACTGCAGGATACGGACTTTGTTTTCTTTGGTAAAGCAACAAACGTCGACTTCAACCATGCTTTTGGTATTACTCCGCTTAAATATATGTCGTTAAATATTTTGGTTAGGCGTTGAGTACCGTCGGTGTCAGATAGTTTTATGAGTTCATCATATGCATTGTCAGGTCCAGGAGCTTTGCCATCTTTTAGTTGTGATATTGCTCTTTCCACTTCACCTGATGTGATTGGTAAGTGGTCATCACATATGTAGGATGGAGGTTGTTCGGATCTAGTATCATCAAAAAGTTCCTGTATGTATTTTGATAAATAAATTAAAATTGATTGGCATAAATTGATATAAATAAATCTAAAATCACAGATGGTAATATACCTACGTGAGTTAAAGAGAGAAAAGAGATTTTCTGAATAGCCAGTTCATAAATCTTTCTTAAGGTATTAAGGCACAGGTTTACTCTTATCTTATAAATAATAGAGTAAGTATAATTTGGTCAGTCGTACAAAAGTATATAGTTCCTCTAATCGGCTTAGCTCACGCTGGGTTAAGCTGTTTTCAATAGCCACTAGACTAATAGTATTTATGAATGACAGTTTTATGGACTTCAAAAATGTGATTTTGATACACTTTAATTACAATTTACGCCGTTATTATTCAAAATTCAGAGTTTGCGCAATGATATGAAATGATTGTATTCATGTAAATTTTATTGCATTTTAATGACATGGTATTTTCCATAAGATGTTTGCAGAGTCCTTTGACAAATAGTTAGATTTTATGTACTAGACTAGTATTTTTATTAACCTAATAAATCTATATTAATTACAATCTGTTTTGGTACATGATATTCTTACATCATAATTTATAACTAATCAAAACCTTATCTTTAATTTAGCTATTTTTTTTTGTCTACATCAACATCAACATCAGTTATTTCCATCAAGATGTTAAGAGAAACTTTTAATAGTTTGCCTAGTCATCTTTTAGTAGATTTTGTGACCTTTAAACCTATGTATCAAGTATCTATAAAAGATTGTCTCTAGAAATAGAAATAAACGCGTTAAACGTTGTGGGGGATAATGGGCCATTTATAATGTAGCAGCATGTAACATCTAAATAGGAATATTAAGTAAATACTAAAAATAGCTTAGCTGTCACCACGTTTTACTCTGATATAAATGTGAATGATTTGGAGCTATTCTGGCATGATTTTGGGAACTTTAGCAGGGCTGACACCACCCACATAGCATAATAAATATATCCAATGAACTTTCTTTTAAATAATCGATCTTTAGATCGTGTTGGATAAAACAAACCATACAGTAATTATTTTAAAGTATATTAATCATTGACATTGACAACACAGTTTTCCTTTCGTTTTCGTTGTATTTTTTCGATATTTTGTATGTTTTCAATATTTTTTGCAATAATACTTTTCACATACGTCTTTTGTCTCTCAGATATCCCAGAGAACGGTAGTTCTTGCCAGTGGCGCACAACCTCCCTACATGCGACACTATATATACACAAAATTTTGGATTTTCTAAATCTGACTGAATTAACAAATTGACCAAATCCTATCTTAAAGTTAAAATAAGATTCGCACATCCATAATATGTCAACCATCAATTTTGATCCAATGGTGTGGATTATACGGCCCTTCCCATTTAGGGTCCGTTTTTCGTTCTCGTCCCTAAAACTCCCAAAAAGTGCAAAAATTTAAGTCAGACCTCGAGGCTTCTGATAGTACTGATCATTACCTTTCCAATGCATGTCTAATTGTGAAAATCGGTTATACCATTCAAAAGTTACTGAGCTCAGAAATTTGACTCAATTTCTATTTAAAAAAGGAAAAAATGTTTGTGGGTATGTATATGTGGGTATGTGTGTGAAAAAGTTACACCGATCTGAATTTTTTTTTCTGTCTTTCAAGAGGGGGTCGGGCCGATTCAGAACCGGTGTAGTTTATGATTTCTAATCACCCATAAGCCAGCTCTAGGACTGGGTAAGTACAACACGGCATATTTTTTGGGGGTATGTATTTTAGGTTCAAAGAGAGACAGGAAACCTGCAAATACATCAAATTAATAGCGCTGGAGTTGTTTTCAGATGGTGTCTAAGTGGTCAAGATCGGACGTATACACTGCTGAGTATAGCCGAAAAACTAAAAAATTGAACTTTAAAAATTTTGGTTTTTCGGCAATTGCTCAAAATTTCCACCTACGAATTGTGCCAGTAACTGAGAGTTAGAAGGAGGACTTAAGACGTGTCTAACGGTGTATACCTCATATCTGGGAAAATTTAATTTTTAAAGTTTTTCAAGCTCACTAAATCCTATAATACCTTCAGTTATCATATTTTACCTTAGATGCATCAGACACTACTTGTTGATTCCTTTCGAACTCATGTTTAGTGATCAAAATCGGTTAAGCCATATAGAAGTTATCGAGCTCCAAAGTATAATCCATTGAACCATTATCAGTTTATTTGACAGCCTTCACAATATATTTCGAATAGAAAAAAAATTAGTGTATATTCGATGTACACAATGAATTACATACAGAGAGAGTTTGTAATTTGGAATAAATTCAATATCTCAAATACTAATTGTTTTTTTGAATAATGCTCAGACCCGTCGATTAGTATTTCAAATTGTCCTTTTTGATATACAATAATAATGTATACAGGATGTTCCAATGTAGAGATATGACGTCATCGTTGATTTTCTTAAATGGTAACACTTTCATTTTGATAGCTATTTTGATATGGTGTGTAAAGTTATACACAACTGCAAAATATCACATTTTTATTCTCTACCATTTACAAGATAATAGAAAATAACAAGGCGAAGTAGTTTAACTAGAAAATTACAAATTTATGTCTGTAATTTGGAATAAATTCAATAATTAAAATAGTAATTGTTTTTTGAAAAATGCTTAGACCCTTCGATTAGTATTTTTAATTGTCATTTTTGACATACAATAATAATGTATACAGGGTGTCCCAATTTAAAGATATGACGTCATCGTTGATTTTCTTAACTGACAACACTGTCATTTTGATAACTATTTTGATAGGGCGTGTAAAGTTATCCACAACTACAAAATTTCAAATTTTTATTCCCTACCATTTACAAGAATAATTGTGTAATACTTGAATATTTGAATACTTGAATATTTAAAAAAATAACAATGTTATGAAAAACAAGTAATCAAATAATAATTGAACTTAATTTTTTCAATTAAGCAAATACTCATAACGTTGCCCTCAATTATTGTCAAATTGTCAATGGGCAACGTTATGAGCATTTGCTTATTTGAAATAATTAAATTCTTTTTTTATTTAAATATTTATTTTTTATTATCTTGTAAATGGTAGGAAATAAATATTTGAAATTCTGCAGTCGTGTATAACTTTACACACCCTATCAAAAAAGCTATCAAAATGAAAGTGTTGCCATTTAAGAAAATCAACGATGACGTCATATCTGTAAATTGGGACACCATGTATACATTATAATTGTATGTCAAAAATGATAATTTGAAATACTTATCGATGGGTCTGAGCATTTTTTAAAAAGACAATTAGTATTATAATTATTGAATTTATTCCAAATTACAGACATAACTTCGTTATTTTATATTATCTTATAAATGGTAGAGAATAAAAATTTGATATTTTGCATTTGTGTATAACTTTACACACCCTATCAAAATAGTTATCAAAATGACAGTGTTGCCATTTAAGAAAATCAACGATGACGTCATATCTCAAAATGGGGACACCCTGTATACATTATTATTGTATGTCAAAAAGGGCAATTTGAAATACTAATCGACGGGTCTGAACATTTTTCAAAAAACTATTAGTATTTGAGATATTGAATTTATTCCAAATTACACTCTCTTTGTATATTGAAAAAAAAAGTATTGTGATGGCTGGGATATGAACTCGGATTGCCCTATCACAAGTTTAGTGTTGTAACCACTAAATTATTTGGACGATAATGTAACAAAGGCGACCATTTATAACGCTTAAGGTGTAATCGAGAAACATTAATCGAGAAACAAGAATAAAATACCGCTAAACGCCGTAAAAATGAGTGGCGCACAAAATATTGCAGCTACAAAACAGCTGATATGAATATTACGTGGCCCAAAAACGTATGTATTTTAATTTTGATGGAAAATAAAATTATAGTTTTATTTTGAAAGATTTTTCCATAATATTTGTTAAATTGGGAGTAAAATACGTCACAAAAGAGCTTCAAAATACAAACTATCAAAGTTACTCTTTTGTGGCGCGTTTTACTTCCAATTTAGAAAGTAAGGAAAAATTTTGAAAATTCAACTATAATTTTATTTTCTATCAAAATGAAAATATATTTTTGCACCACGTAATATTCATATCAGCTTTTTTGTAGCTGGAATATTTTGTGCGCCACTCATTTTTACGGCGTTAATCGGTTTTTTATTCTTGTTATGTTTTTATCTGTAGGTAAATACTACAAGAAGTATTTGAAGATAAAAAGGCTACGAGTAAAGTAAAAATATTTTTAGTTTCAAAATCAAAAACTGAGTTTTTCAATAGGTACTTAGCTTTTCTTGTGCTATCCCTCATTTGTTTTTAGTTGACTTATTTTTACCTATTTAATAGATTATAGATTACTGTTTCTTTTACGAATTTTCTATTTATTTTTCCTCATTATGTACTAGTACTAGTGCTTGTTTTGCGTTCTTATCCATTTTTTATAATATATCACTTTGCATTACTTTTTTTAGGGTCTAGGACATTTCGGCGTCGCCGTTTCGGCGTGGCTATTTCGGCGTGGCCGTTTGGGCGTAGAGCCGTTTCGGCGTAGGCCGTTTCGGCGTCGGCCATTTCGGCGTCAGAGATTTTATTTTAGTTGACTAAATACCTACATTGGAGTCTATTAGTAAGACATTATTTTGAAAAAAATCTTTTAATATAGTTATTTAAATAGATACATTGGAGTCCATTGATCACAAAATTTTAATATTAATGGTAGATTTGTATATGTCAATTTTATACTTATGTGTGTGTGCTTGTTATTTAGCTCATAGTTAATGTAATATCTGTAATTGGCTTCTAGCTGTAGATATTATATATAAATAAATGAATAAACAAGATTTTGGAAAAATGAATATTTTATTTTAGTTATTATTTACATGTTATAATTAGATATGTGCTAGTCCAATTAAAAATCCTGAAACATTTATATTTACATACAAAACATTTATATTTAACCTACAAAACTTATTCACGAAATATTAATTAAAATAAAGTATTTACATGTTATAATTAGATATGTGCTAGTCCAATTAAAAATTCTGAAACATTTATACTTACATACAAGACATTTATATTTAACCTACAAAACTTATTCACGAAATATTAATTAAAATAAAGTACCTACTTACATATTATAATTATGTGCTAGTCCTCTTAAAAATTCTAAAACATCCCCGTTTGCATCAAAATTTCCCACAAGCCGTGAAATGCGATCATCTGCGTCTCTGTATTTTCTTAATTTCAATGGTGGGAGATTACCTGCCACAAGTTGCTCGAAATAGACATCTCGACCTTTCTGCACCTGACGCAGGCCATCTATAAATTTCCATATGGTTGGATGATCTGCTCCCAATTCCATCTTGAGTCTTCTATGGGCGGCCTCAGCGTGATTATTTGTCCGGTCTTCTCCATCCAGAGTTCTCTGGTAGAGGTTCCACATCCTTTGGGGAAATAAACTTGGTCTTCTGCCATTTCCTCTTCTGTTCATACGTCCAATATAGTAGTCTTCAAACCAGTCTACAAGTGGTTGGTGTTCAGCAGGTAGAGCTTCCGCTAGAACGGCAAAGGCATCATCTAAATGTTCGATAGGAACAAATGCTAATGCTGTCAACATTCTGCAATTTAAAGCGAATTGTGGATCAGCATTATACTCTCTCGTATATCCCATAGCAGCCACTTGTTTCTTCATATTTTGTGCCAAATGGAAAAAACATCCATTGATGTCGACGCCTGGAAAACAATCTTCCATTGCCTTAAATGCCGCCTGTTCGAAATCGCAATGGATTGCTCTGGGTTGCAAATTTGGTACAATTTGTCTGATCAATTCAAACATACGGGTATATGTGGATCTTGTTTTATTCGGCAGCATGGCATAAAATATTGGATGGACTCCATTATATTTTGTGGCCATAACTGTGTATACTTGTAAAAATAGAGATGGTGCTATAGCAAATGTACCGTCACCATACCACACATCTGAGGTCTGTAGATGTTGCAGCCACGATTCTCTCCCGAAAATCAAAATTCTTTGCAATCCTTCTCCATCATCTGCTAATAAAAAATTTTCTTCTACACCATCTTGTAACGTGTAAACACGATAAGACTCGGGAATTACTAACTCTTCAACAGTTGTCGGATTTGATGGGGCTGCATGAACTTCGTTACGTTTTCGTCTGATGAATTTTCTCATCGCGCCAGTGTTTGGGAGCCGACCATGACAAGCTTGACTTGTATTTCTCAGGCACTCATTGATTACCACTATTGTCCCTTCGTTTGTTTCTGTAGCAGGCTTTTTCATTTTTGTAACAACTTGTGCTACTTCCACGTCCATCGCCGAGGAGTCGTGAGTGTGAACATTTACTTTCTTGATGACTTCACCATCTCTTGTATGTATTCTTGCTTTGCACGTTTGTTTCCTCTCACACCTCCAAAATTTTAGGGATTCATCGCTTTTACTAACAGCGTCAAAAACATACATGAAACCATCAGTGGTAAATTTCTCTCTTCCTCTGGTCGATAAAATTTTTCGTTCCATAGCTTAAAAATTCTTCGTCTGTATATCGTATAAATACTACTATGAAATATTATAAGACACTACATAAACTCTTAAACTGATCTCTGTTTATATAGCTGTACCCTCAATAATCCAACCAATCAAATCAATAATAGGTAGGTACCTACTTAAAATTTCCCTTAAGATTAAAAATCAACAAATTACTTGCATCTCTCGTTAATGACATTATAATGTAATTTTTGAAATCAACAACTAATTTAGTTTTCGAATATTTAAAATCAACAAATAACTTGCATCTCTCGTTAATGACATTATAATGTAATTTTTGAAATCAACAACTAATTGATACATGATAATGTCATTTGGAATTAACAGGTAATTTAGTTTTCGAGGAAATGTTAATAACATTATTATGTGATTTATAGAATTTTGTATTTAAATTTTCGAAGAAACTGCAATAAATATAGGGATAACTATTATTATACTAACTAATGGTAAATATTTTAAAAGCAGATTCCTTTCAAGAAAATATTGTATAATTTAATTTTTTTTTAAAATATACATTCTGCAAATATTTTTGCTTAAAAAAGATATTTTAACAATATTAAAATTCTCCGTCTATATACCATATAATGTATGTCTAATTAAAGTTGAAAAATGTCAGTTATCATCTAATTAGCTCTGGGACAATTAAGAGAACAGCAATTATTATTAATATGCATTAATAAAAAATCCAATATAGGTATTTGCAGAATAAAATATAACAAAATGTTTATAAAAGAAATATATTTAGTTTATTTTTCTACTTGACCATTAATGTTAAAATTGTGTGACCAATGAACTCCAATGTATTTAAATAACTATATTAAAAGATTTTTTTCCAAAAAATTGCCTGACCAATAAACCTCAATGTAGGTATTTAGTCAACTAAAATAAAATTTCTGACGCCGAAATGGCCGACGCCGAAACGGCCTACGCCGAAACGGCCTACGCCGAAACGGCCTACGCCGAAACGGCCTACGCCGAAACGGCTCTACGCCCAAACGGCCACGCCGAAATGGCCACGCCGAAACGGCGACGCCGAAACGTCCCATTCCGCTTTTTTTATTAGGGGGCATCCATAAACTACGTCGTAAAAAATTTGACATTTTAATACCCTCCCCCCTCCGTCGTAATTCGTCGTTTACAAACGAACCCCCCCCCCCCCCCATGTCGACGTCGTCATTGCAGTTCACGACCCCCCTTTCAGTGATTTAAATAAATTCAATGTTATTTCTGGTTTTTTTAATCAACCTTGAAACTTTATTTGCGAATGTATCATAACAAGAACAATTAAGGGGGTAGGAGCAAAATCTTGGTCCAATGCTATTTAAATGCATTCTTTTTTCGAATCCTGAGAAAACTAATAAATATATTTGAAAAATATAAACGCAGAATGAAAGATTACATTATTACCGAGGGCTGAAAGTCCCTTAGAATAAACAAAAGGTTTCTTTTGAATGAAATTTTTGAACTTAAGAATCAGACTAAATATTCTCTTTTTTTATCCCTGTAACTTATTAAAATAAACATTATAGATGTTTTCAGAAACTTTTGGCCCTTGGTAATAATGTAATCTCTCAATCTGGGTTTAAATTTTTCAAAATTTTTTATTAGTTTTCTGAGTATTCGAAAAAAATGAATGCATTTAAATAGCATTGGACCAAGATTTTGCGTATAAATCTTCTCTAAGTATAAATACGACTTACTAACTAAATATAACATAATCTTTTATTTCCATTCATTCTTTCAGAACTATTTTTTCACACACAGTATGCAGCACATAAATGAACTAACAATTTAATATTGTTTGCTTCCAGACGTTGTTCTGTATGTATAGAACCATTTATTTAAACCCAAAGAACAATGTCTTATTGTTTGTTGTCCTGTACAAAAGTGCTACCTAATATTATTTTAAGGCTGTGACTGATAAAAACGAAATGTATGCGATAAAAGTATCTATAAGAGAATTCTTTTTAATTTTAACAAAGGTGTATTTATTCGTAAACGTTTTGTTTTATTTTCAATTTCATTTCAAAAACTATACGTTTTTATATGAATATCTAATACTTTAATGCTGGTAAAAGCTAGTAAAAAATTATATTTATAGAGGCAATAGCGACAAATTTAAATATACCAATATATTAAACGACGTCGAATGTGCACTCATACCCCCCACCCCCCTTGTCGTATTTCGTCGAAATAAGCAAGCCCCCCTCCCTTCCTCTTCTCAACGACGTAGTTTATGGATGTCCCCTTAAGACTATCAAGAATGTAGTTATTATATTTTTTCTTGTGGAGCTTATAAAACTTATTGGACAAACATATTTTTATTCTTCTGGTGTTTCGAATAGTGTACAATTTTGTATGACACCTTGTTTAAAAGTTCTAGCAATCTTTTGAAATCCATCTACAATGGCATTTCTTGTGTCGACAATATTTACACAACAACTATTCATTCAAAGACGTTCATTCAAAAACCTCTCAAAATTACAAAACTATTATAAAACCATAATAACATTTTAATGGGACACAACCGTTCCTACTCGTGCCTCTTTTGTACCTAATTATATTGAGTACCTAACTGTACCTATTGTGTCCTACCTTATTTCTCTATTGCAGAAGAAACTCAAGTCTCTCCCAACAAAACCGCAATTTTATTCAAAAATTGAATCAGAATAGTAAAAGTGACTAATCTTATTGAACTGCACAATGGGCTTTGTCCTTTTTTGTTGATCTTTTCGGGTACCTGCGGATACTATCTGCGTAAAAATTCTTTAGGCGAAGACAGGACTGGGCTAAGGGTATGTATGTCACATTTACTTGATTTCTCGCTTTTTAAATAGTACAGTCACATATAAACATTTTTATCCTAAAATTTTTGTATGACTTAATTGATATTGGCTCAATTGAATAGGTAATTTTAAGACTTCATTATTACCACTATATCGGTAAATATCGTATCGTGCTAGGTCTTCTTCTTAAAGTGCCTATCCATTGCGGATGTTGGCGATACTCATGGCTATTTTGACTTTGTTTGCCGCAGCGCGGAACAGTTCAGTGGTAGTTGTGTTATTTGGGACCGTTCAAGTATTACATAACGCAGGTTGGGAGGGGGGGACAAAAATCTTCAAAAATTGTGTTACGTAATAGTTAAACGTCCGTTACAGTGTGTTACGTAGGGGGGAGCAGGTCAAAAATCGCGTTACGTAATACTTGAACGCTCCCACCACTTTCGTAAACTTTGAAGCCAGGAAATGCGTCTTCTCCCGGGTACTCTTTTACGATTCACCTTTCCTTGAAGAATAGTTGGAGAAGGCCGTAACGTTCTTGATTTCTTATTACATGTCCTAGATATTCTAATTTTTTAGTTTTGATGGTCATGAGCATTTCACATTCTTTCCCCATTTTACGCAGGACTTCCACGTAAGATGCACCTATAACACCATGTTTCGAAAGCTTATAGCCGATTCATAGATGCAACAGTTAGTGTCCACGCTTCCATTTCGTAGAACAGAACTGTGAATAGGTAGCATTTCAACAGGCGATATTTTGTTTTTAATGATATATCTCGACTGTTGAAAATGGGTCTCATTCTAACGAATGCTGCTTTTGCTTTAATGTATTATTCTCTGTTTATTTTCTGTTGAGTGCTCCCATTGGCTATTTAAATTGGTGCCCAGATATGTATATTGCTCGACTCTTTCGATATTCTGTTGGTTGATTGTAAGTTGAGGTGATAGGTAACTGTTCTATTTACACGTAAGAAAACCTGTCTAATTGCTTCCTTTCTTCGTCTCTCAGATAGAAATATGGCATTCATTATTGCTTAAATTTGGATTTCGAGATAGTTTGGTTTGATGTAAGAATTGCTTCATAAAATATCTTTATTATATTTTCGTACTCTATTTAATTGACTAATTTTAGGTTTTAGTAGACATATTACCAGAGAACAGCAGTTCTCGCCAGTGGCGCACACCAACATCCCCCTACACGCGACACTATATACAGGGTGAGGCAGATAACTGGCCTATTAGAAATATCTCGAGAACTAAAGGCAACAGAATCATGAAAATTGGAATACAGGGGTTTTGAAGGATGATCTATTAAATGAAAATATTTTCATCTCTTTGCAACTTCCGGTTATACCGGAACTATATACTTCGTTTTTTTAAATGGGACACCCTGTATATTTTTACATTTTTGGATTGTATTCGATGTCTTCTTTCTTAAAATATGAGGATTTGTAATGTTATACAGGGTATTTTAAAAGATAATTACGTTTTTTTTATTAATTTCGTAGCAATATTCACACCCTGTAGAATTGTAGCAGATTGACAACTAAAACTCTACTTACGTTCAAATGATTTTTAATATAGTCTACTATTGTTAAGAATCATTAGTATAGCTAAATTTTTAATTTTAGTATACAGGGTTGGTCGAAACTCGGAATGAGTATTTTCTGAGTTTTCTTAAATGGAACACCCTGTATTTTAGTATTGTAATGAAATGATATTTTATGGTACTTTTTTATTTCTTAAGCATTCCCTATACCTAACTGCTTTAAATTGTGCTTAATTGTTAGTCGCACCAACAATCTTAACTATGTAGGTATTTTGATAGCTAAACCATTATTGGTAATTTTAAGGATCAATCTGGATTAATATGTATTTATGTCTGAAAAATTATTTGTAATTGAATATTTTCAAGGCCAACCTAATAAAATTTTACGTATTTTTTGTTGCAATTAATGTTTAGTTTGAATCACCAATAACTCACAAATTAAAGCAGTTAGGTATAGGGAATACTTATAAAATAAAAAAGTACTATGAAATATCATTTCATTACAATACTAAAATACAGGGTGTTCTATTTAAGAAAACTCAGAAAATATTCATTTTGAGTTTGGACCAACCCTGTATACTAAAATTTCAAAATTAGCTATACTAATAATTCTTAACAATAATAGACTATACTAAAAATCACTTGAACGTAAGCAGAGTTTTTTATGTCGAACTATTACAATTCTACAGGGTGTGAATGTTACTACGAAATTAATAAAAAAACGTAAATATCTTTTAAAATACCCTGTATAATATTACTAAATCTCATATTTTGAGAAAGAAGATATTGAGGAGAATCCAAAAATGTAAAAATATACAGGGTGTCCCATTTAAAAAAAATCAAGTTATAAGCAACTTCCGGTATAACCGGGAGTTGCAAAGAGATGAAAATATTTTCATTTAATAGATCATCCCTCAAAACCCCTTTATTCCAATTTTCATGATTCTGTTGCCTTTAGTTCTCGAGATATTTCTAATAGGCCAGTTATCTGCCTCACCCTCTATATACACGAAATTTTCGATTTTCTAAATCTGACAGATTTTAAAGATGGGCCAAGTCCCATCTTAAAGTTCAGGAAAAGACTCACCCATTCATATGTCAACCATCCACTTTGGTCCAAGAGTGTGGATTTTACGGCCCTTTCTATTTAGGGTCTGTTTTTCGTTCTCGTCCCCAAAACTCCCAAAAACTTCAAAAATTTAAGTCTGACCTTTGCGGCTTCTAATAGTACTGATCATTACCTTTCCAACGCATGTCTAATTTTGAAAATCGGTTATACCATTCAAAAGTTACCGAGCTCAGAAGTATGACTCAATTTTTATTTAAAAAAGGGAAAATGTTTGTGGATATGTATGTGTTTGAAAGTTAAACCGATTTGAATTTTTTTCTGTGTTTGAAGAGGGGGTCTGGGTCGATTCAGAACCGGTGTAGTTTGTGACTTTTGACCACCCATAAACCAGCTAGAGGACTTGGTAGGTACAAAACTGCATATTTTTTGGGGGTATCTATCTTCGGATCAAGAAGAGACAGGAGAACCGCAAATACACCAAATCAATAGTGTTGAGTTAAGCTTTCAAATGGTGTTTAAGCCATCAGGATCAGACATACACACGGCTCAGTATAGCCGAAAAACTGAAAAACTATGCTTTGAAAATTTTGATTTTTCGACAATTACTCAAAATTTCAACTTACGAATTGCGCCAATAACCGAGCGTTTGTAGAAGGACTCTAGACGAATCTAACGGTGTATACGTCATATCCGGAAAAATTCGAATTTTTAAGTTATAGGGCTTCATAAGTACATATGATCAAATCAGATACTACTGGTAAATACGTTTCAAACTCATGTTTACTGATCAAAATCGGTTAAGCCTTTTAGAAGTTATTAAGCTACAAAAGTATAATCCAATTAACGATTATTCCCGAAATGGTTTATGTAGTTGTAGTGATTACGACGCTAAATTTGATCTGACAACGGGCAATCCGACTTCATTTACCGGTCATCTCAATATTTTGTTTCAATCTATTTCGAATAGAAAAATATCTAGTGTACATTCGATGGACACTAGATCATTTGGGAGATAATGCAACAAAGGTGACCATTTATAAAGCTTAACGAGTAATAGAGGAACATTGCATTCAACTTCATACATTTAATTTATAAATAACTTTGAAAAACTCCTGATACAAGAATAAAAATCCGCTAAACGCCTTAAAAATAAGTGGCGCATACAATATTCCAGCTACAAAATATCTGATATGAATATTACGTGGCGCGAAAATGTATTTTCCTTTTGATGTAAAACAAAATTCTAGTTTTATTTTAAAAGATTTTTCTATAATATTTGCTAAATTTGAAGTAAACGCGCCACAAAAGAGTTTGAAAATTCAAACTGTATCAAAGTTACTCTTTTGTGGCGCGTTTACTTCAAATTTAGTAAATATTATGGAAAAATCTTTTAAAATAAAACTAGAATTTTGTTTTACATCAAAATGAAAATACATTTTCGCGCCACGTAATATTCATATCAGATCTTTTGTAGCTGGAATATTGTATGCGCCACTCATTTTTAAGGCGTTTAGCGGTTTTTTATTCTTGTATCAGTGGGACGTCAAATGGGATTAAAGCTAAATTATACAGGTGGAATAACAATCAGATATAATTAAATTACATAAAATTTTTGTTTCAGTAATTGATCAGTAAGTACTTGATCTATATAATAGGTAGGTACTATTTAATATTTATATGTAATGTTGGATCTTCTTTAATTATTCTTTGGTAGTTTTTCAAAAGTATCACCTTAATTATTTTGGATATGTTCTTTCTTCTTTTGTTCTTTTTTTTTCTTTCGATAATTACTTCAAATTTAAAAATTCGCTCCAGTGATGCCATACACTCGAGAGCTTTGAGAGTGTAAAACATTAAGCTTCCTTCGTTTTCTTCTTCCTGTTTTATAAATAGGCTCAATGCCTATTTTACTTCGGTTTTTAGCCTCAATTGTCTGACCATCTTTTCTTCAGTCGTTCCAATGATCTTCCATTTGGCGATTTGTCTCTTGCTATTAGTACTATTCTATTTACATACTGTCATTTTTTCTATGTGTTGATTCCATTGTATTTTTCTTCTTTTGATTCACATATTTATTTCTTCTATACCACATCTCGCTCGTATTTCCTCACTTCTTCCATCTTCCATCATTCGATCTGCCATCGATCGGCCATACTACGCATGGCCATCACAACGATGACGAAGTTTGTCGTACATCTTAAAAGAATAGACAGAAATAATGAGTTTTGCTATGTTGCCATCGAACGATGGTAGATCGTTACTACTACGTATGGCCATAAGAACGATGACAAAGTTTGTCGTACATCTTAAAAGAATAGACAGAAATAATGAGTTTTGCTACGTTGTGTGATTGATTTTTAACTCTAAGCATCTATTAAATTAATTATTGACTTAGTGGTTCAAAAATATATTCTTCTTCAAGTGACCTGTCCGTTGCGAACGTTGATCTTGCTTACGCCACTTCTGAATAGTTCGACCGATGTGAGCCCGGACCACTTCCGTAGCTTTTTGAGCCACGAGTGTCTTCTCCTGCCTGGCCCTCGTCTATTTTCCCCCGGATAATCAATTGCAGTAGACGGTACTTATCGTGTCTCAATATGTGTCCTAAATATTCAAGTTTTTCAAAAATATAGATATTCATAAAATAAGGTAATGTTTTTAATTTAAACTTAGTTAAATTAATACTTATTTGTTTTGAAGTTAATACTCACAGACGTCTTGTACGTTAATTTGCGATAACATACTAAGACACGCGTCCGATTAAATGGGCACATAATTGTTGGTTAGATCATCGATTAAACCGATTTATCATGTTGTCCTAACGTTTTCTATGCATCCACGCGGCTCCAAGAAACGGTATTAATACTATTGGACGTATTACTCATCCATCCGGCTTTCCTACCGGATAATTTGTTTTGAAAATAGTTAATTTATACTGATTAATTCAGTTTATAAATGATCTGATTAGAATACATTTGCAGTTATTGGACATATCGTGATGTGGGAAACAAGATGATGGCGCTGTATTTCTTCATTCTTTACATTGTTGTTATTGAAACGAAGAATTCGAGGTATCTGAGATTAGGTATACACCTATTGATTTTTGTAGTATTTACTGACTTTGGTTGCCGTATTGCCATCATCATGCTTTTAAAAAATAAAAAGATACAATGATAGTAAAGGTACATTGCTGTTGGCGTTTTATGCCGTATTTCGAAATTATTTGTTGCTGACGTTTCGTAAGGAACTAAGACAGACATTCCTTGATAGACAATCACCTTGTATTAGCTTTACATTTTGCAAGCACCAGAAACGACATTTTCATTTCTAAAAATGGTAACGAGCCGTCCTCGTGATTTGGACGGTACGTAAAACCGTCGGTCTAATGTGCATCTGGGCTAATGTGCATCAACCAATGAACTGTCAACACGGATGGAATGGGCAAGAAGTGAATTTAATGCGGCCAGGATGAGAGAGTCTAGTCAGGGAAGGATAGAAGATAATCGCCATCTTTCGTAAACAAAAAAATTGATAGTGGTAGTAAGGGTTGCCAGCTTGGGGTATTTTCCCATAATTTTGGAGTAATTTGAAAGCGTCTAGAGGAATTTTTCTAAGCAGAAATGGTTGGGGAAGGACAATTTATGAGACATTTTAAGGGGTCATGGTAAATTAAATTTGCGTATATACATAGAACTGTATATTATACTCTCATATAATCGAAGACGATAGGACCTATGAATTATTTCCAGGGTCTTCTGTTGATAAGTAGTATAATTTTGGTTTACTGTTCTCTACATTTAACTATTGATTTATTAAAATGCGGAAAAAATTTAAATTTAAGTTTGAGCTTCAATTTGAGGGAATTTCAGTTTCTAAGTGAGGGATTTATAAAATCACATCTGGCAACTCTGGTGGTATATTGTAGAAAATTTTCCCTGGCGTCTCTCTCTAGGACCTCTCACATGTATGTTGGCCGCAATCTCGCTTTACTGTTTGAATGGGACGGGGCCATTCCATCCAGTGCCGGATTTAAGGTATTTGCGGCCCTAGGCCAAATTACTCCGAGCGGCCCCCGATAACTTCACGATTATATAATTAAAGCATAAAGCACATAATATTATTAGAGAACGTTTATTTTAATTTTACTTTTTAAAATTGGTACAACATACAAAGCATAACGTAAATGAATAGAAATGTTGTAAGTATTCACTAATTAAATAATCTTGGTTTACAAATTTGGCTAAAACCCCAAAACAGCTCTAACAACAATTTCTATATTTATAGAAAATATATCATTCAAAAAGTTAGCAAACACCAGTTATTTATAAAATTATTAATATTGCTAAAATTATTATTATAAATTAGTATTGCAGTTAAGAGTATATGCGCAAAATGTCGCCTTTCAAAGTGTTCAATGTGTTTTAAATGTATTAATTTTTTTCGAATCCTGAGAAAACTAATAAGTATTTTTGAAAAATGTAAATGCAGAATGAAATATTGCATTATTACCGAGGGTCGAAAGTCCTTTAGAATAACCAAAAAGTTTCTTTTGAATGAGATATTTGAAATTAAAAGTCACACTAAATGTTAACTTGTAAAAATGTAATGTAAATGTTTGTAACTTGTTAAAATAAACATTATAGAAGTTTTTCAGGGACTTTCGGCCCTCGGTAATAATGTAATCTTTCATTCTGCGTTTAAATTTTTTAAAAATACTTATTAGTTTTCTCAGGATTCGAAAAAAATGAATACATTTAAAACATATTGAACATTTTGACAGGCGACATTTTGCGCCTATGCCCTTAATTGTTAAAATTAAATCGCATTTGTTTCATCCGGGGGGAAAGTATATACAGGTGACAACAGAAGACTAAAAAAAGCCGAGTTGAAAAGACATTAGGTATAAGTCAAAGAACAAGCAAAATATTATGAACTGTAACAGTAATAGGCTACTGTACTAAAAAATAAAAATATTAAGAATACCACAAATTAATAAACTTCTATTTGATCGTTAAATTGTCACATTATTCTCTTATACTGAAAAACGTCAATGTCATGTTCTTAATTTGGATAAAGTTGGATTAGTGATTAACATTGACACTCACTCCACTCCATACTCCTAATAAATCTCATATCTAAACTCTAAACACTCACTTTTCTAGCTTTTTTGGCTGCAAAATCTTTAATCAAATCGTTAAAGTCTAAGGCTGAAAAAGCTTAGCATTTGAAACAAAACTAACCAAACTAGACAATCTAGAATCTTCGTCAATTTTTGATTATTTTTAACACGTTGAATGATCTTTCTCCAGATGCATTAGATGTCATAATGGATCATGCATACTAGAGTGCAAAGCCGTGTCCATATTCGGACACGGCTTTTTTTACACATTTTTTTCACCGAAAAAGTTGTTTTACAAAACGCTGCGGCCCCATTTTGCGTTTAGGCCCTATTCCGCGGCCTAGTCGGCCTAGTGGTAAATCCGGCACTGATTCCATCCGTGTTGACATTTCATTGGCATCAACACTATTTACCTGAAACTGTACTGTACTTTGTGAAAGATGTAATTGTCTCTGGAATATGTCCGAAAGGATTTCCACGGCAAAACGTCCATATTTATAATATGATAGTATTACTACAATAAATCTACTACAAAGAAAAAATAATTATGAATACCTCGTTAGGCTTGGAATGTGAAATGCTGAATATTTGCAAATTTATACAATTTTAAAGAACATAATTTGTACATTTATAATATCTTGGTGGGCAATAAACACCGATGAGATCATCACATTGTTCAACATCATTTAATATTTTGAGCTTAACAGCAGGTGTTATAACGGCCGTCGAATAACGTTAAAGGTTTTATTTTCTGGAGTTGTTTGACCTTAATATTTATATAGTATGTAATGGATTAGATCTATCAAGAATAATCTTAATAGAATGGGCAATTTTTAATTCGTTCGCGTTCATATGTGCTATAGAAGTCAATGTAGGTAAGCACTTTATTACAAATATCAAAAAATCTACCAGCAGTAAAGATTTTTTAAATATTTTTTATACATAAATTCATTTTTACTAGATATGCTGTAACTAACTTACAAGGTTGGTCTTCACTGTATTCGACTTTTATAATGGTTATATGGACGGTTTTTAATGTTCTCCACCGTTTTTCGACTTCCAATTACCACTTCGTGCAATCGTTCCTCAGGTCCTCTTCGGGACCGTTGAAGTATTACGTAACGCAGGTTGGGGGGGGGGGGGTCAAGAATTTTCAAAAATTGCGTTACGCAATAGTTAAACTCCCATAATAGTGCGCTACGTAGGGGTGGGGGTTAAAAATCTTTAAAAATCGTGTTACGTAATACTTGAACGCTCCCTTCTGTGTTCCTTTCTCTCAGCTCTTTATCTATTCGTTCTCTCTAACTTAGTCTCGGTCTAGAAGTATTGTGATAGGTGAAAGAAACCAATTACTGCAACTTTTATAATGCAACGAGGGATCATGAAGAAGATCAGGAGGAAAAGCAAATAAATCTGAACCACTTAAAACCACTTCAAGAATGCTTTAAAGCGATTATTAATACTTTACATCATATCATTTAAGATCATATCATACCATATCATTATGCATAACATGTCATTTAAGATTATTTCCAGGCACTGAGCTGAAAATCGTGTTCTTTTCTATTTTGTTGATTTAATTGTCGGTCCGAGATACATTGGCGTACAGTTGCCATTAAACTATTTCACGAAATCTTAATCATATTACAAACTCATTTGTATTTGAGTCGTATCGTTAAATTTCAAGAGGTAAACATATTGAATAGCAAGTATAATAATTAAATGTACAATAGATTAACATTTATTACTTTCTACCTGTGTCGGAAACTTAACCACACCACTCAAATACAAATGACTTTGTAATAAGCTTAAGATTAAGGTTTTCCGCAATAACTTGATAGCAACTATACCTCGAATTTAAATGTACAATGGATAGATGAGTCGTCTGGATGGTGGACTAATTTTGTTGAAAGTCTAGGTCTAGTGGTTACTTTGGTTTGACCCACACGCTAGAAGAAAAATTTTTCGAACGCCATAATTATAAAAACCAACGTGCATCTACATGTAGATCTATTTTGGATTAAAGTAGGTCGATGGATGACCAGCAGGCAGAGTAAGAATTAGAGTTTCACGGTTTGGTGAAGTTCATTCGTTGATTTCCTCCTGAAGACGTAAAATGCTAGAAAAACCAGAGCTATAAGAAGTATCTGATGTAGAACTCTGAATTGTAGTATATTTGCTGTAGATAACTTCATTCCTTTTCAAGTACTTGAATAGGGCTAGAGATAAACCAGGACAAAACAAAATACTGTCCGACAAAATATATGGAACGTTTTCGTAGTCTGACGTTCCAAATTTTTAACCTGTTCCACAATTAAAACTTACCCTGTTCCAGTGTTTCCATATATCAAAGTTTGTCCGACTAGACACCGTTAAGCTATTAACAAATTTTCAGCTTGCTACTAATCAACTTTTTTTTGGTACGCGGGATACAGGCTTATGGTTTCTATAAATAATATAATACAGAGGTAACAATACATTATTTAGCAACTAGTTTTTATAACTTTTATTATTATTTCAAGTGAAAAATGAAAATATGTATATCAAACGAAGAACTAATGGTATATTACAAAAATATAACATTAGTTCTTCTATACCAATGATGAAAATTCTTTCCAGGTGTATTTCTACCATTTTATCATAAATATTCAATTTGTATTCGGCAACAGCCTTTTAGATCATCCGACGTGAGAAAATGTTCTCTTAGTATCTAATTAGGACGATACGAAAGGGTAGAGGCAGAAACCTCTGGTAAAAGTATCTAAGAAGGTATTAACTTTACATTTTTGTTTACTTCATTGGCCCCGGGGGTGATTTAAATAAAGGGTTCGATTTGCAATTCATGAACCGCCGGCCGATATTAACTCCAGGTGTTGCTAATTTTTTATCGTCGGGCAAAGACAGGGAGATTCCGGCTAACACAATGGATGGCGTAAAATATCTGTAATATTTTTATTACCTGAAATTTTTATTAATTCTAAAGATCACTTTTGTATAAGATTACAAATTAAAAAAAATACCCAAAAAGTACTACAAGTACATGTAACCAATTATACATTGTAGTTACTTAGATGAATCCCTGGAAAAGCCCTGAACCTGACATGCTTCCTATCGAATTAATAAAAATTATAGATGAGCAGAACATTGATGTTCTAATGATACTCTTGAACCAAATTTAAAGCTCAGGCGTATTACCCAAAGAATGGTTAATACGCCAACTCCTACTGGTTAACTCCCCAAAAGGAAAAACGCAAAAGAATGTGCCGATTACACCCTTGTGCTAAAGTTGTTACTGAAAGTCATCAATAACAGAATATATCATAAATAAACTAAATATAGACATTAATGATACACAATTGGGGTTTCGCAGCAAAGGCCTAGAAACGCGTGAAGCTCTTTTCTCAGTTAATATCCTAATATATACGTGCCTAGAAGTCAATCAAGATATATAGGTAGATATGTGTGTTTTATTGACTATAATAAAACTTTCGATAAATTACGACATGAACAATTAATGAATGTCCTCAAATTAAAGAAGATAGATTTCAATGACCTTAGGATCAGGATCATATATAATTTATATTATAAGCAGCGAGCAAAAGTACCTACATGTTAACAAAGAGCTGTCAGAGGAATTTGAAATTAAACGTGAGGTGAGACAGGGATGCGTATTATCATTATCGCCAGTTCTTTTTAATACCTACTCGGAAGAGATCCTAAGAACAGCTCTTGAGGGTGAAACAGCTGGAATAAAGATACACGAAGTTTCCATTAACAATATTATGTATGCGGATGACACTGTCATCTTAGCCGAAAATATTGAAGATCTTCAGAGACTGTTGAATAGTTGAATATAATAGCGATGTATAGCCAAAAACAATGAACATCAAGAGAACAAAGAAATAACGAGAATCTCCTCATGAAAGGAGCCTATGTCGAACGAATAGACGAATATGTATATCTTGGAACAATGATCAACTCCACAAATGATTACTTCTATTAGAAGATTAGAATTCTAGAAAGGCTAGAGCGAATTTTAACAAATTGGGAAAAGTGTTCTGTACAAGAGATCTGAAGTTAGAGCTAAGAGTAAGGTTGGCTAGGTGCTACGTTTTCTCGACTTTATTTTACGGAATGGAAGCTATGGTGTATAAAAGAATTCTGAAAATATCATGGACAGAACACGTCACAAACAAAGAGGTTCTGAGAAAGATGAATAAAGAAATGGAAATACATACAATCAAAACCAGAAAATTGGAATATCTCGAACATATTACACGTGGAGAGAGATACAACTTGCTCCAACTCATTATGCAGGAAAAGTTACAAGGAAAAAGAAACATAGGGAGACCTACAGGGTGGTCGGAAAGTCCCTTTACATTAATGAATTGCTGTTGTTGTACTAAAGAGGGAAAAAATAATAAGACAATTTTGTTTGTAAGTTATTTATTACCTATTTATTGATCTAAGACATCGGTGTGCATACCTCCATTGACGCAACACAACTTGATACGACGCCATGTTCATATGCCCATCTGTCTCAGCATGTCCGGAGTTACTGATGTAAAAGCTTGGCGAACTCCGTTTCGCAAGTCCTCATTTGAAACATATCTGCATTTTCTAATTTCCTCTTTAATGAAACCTCACAGTATATTGTCCGGCGTCGTCAGATCTGGACTATTTAGATGCCAAGGAATTGGACAATCGTCCAATCCATTGGTATGGTAAAATTTCATTCAGGCGTTTGCGAACGGCGAGAGAAAAATGGGCTAGGTCGCCATTTTGTTAAAAATAAACAAGACCTTCACTTCTAAATCCTTTCACATGTGATCTTGCATTGTTGACAGTGCAATACCAGACTCTGCAGAACGTTTCCGCATCGACTTCATCGGTGAACGTTCAATGGAATCCTCAATGCCACCGCACATGTTTTCTTCAACTTTTTGTGTGGCGAGAACGGTTCCCAATGAAAAAGCCTTCTTCTCCCTCGACAGTAAAGTTGGTCTGGATGGTGATAGTTTTTCAAAATGAACAACAAAATCATTCATAATGTCGGCCATTGCTTTAGTGTTATGACGACGTTCGTCTATCTACACTACAGCGACCAAACGCTCTTCAATTGTATACTCACTTCTGTCCGCCATTATATTTCGATCACACCTATTATTGTCTGTTTGCGTGACCAGACGGGTGCCCTTCAGGATCCCTTCTAGGTACCGTTATCTGATCCAACACTAATAAGAATACATAAGGAGTAAGCACTAAGCCCAGATGTACTTCTACGTTTATATGAAATTTTTCAGTCCCTCCCAGACCTATGACTAGTTGTTACTCCCTCATACATGTCTCTCACAATCTTGACATACTCATCGAGAACTTCTTTCTTATTGAGCTCCTATCAGAGAACCTCCAGAGGAATTCTGTCATGTTTTCTCAAGACCAATGAATATTTCTGAGCCTGTGTTTCTTTATTCGTAAATTTTTCAATCAACCGCTTTATGATGAAAATTGCATCTGTTCTTGATTTGCCTTACATAAATCCAAATTGATTATGGCATATCTTGGTTTCTTCATGTATGTTAATTACTAAGTACGGCAAAGTAATTTTATTTACTCTTATCATATTGAGTTTATTTACAGATGATATCACTGGTTATACCACCAGACTAGGAAGAGCCCTTGCGCTGAAACAACACAACACTGGTGTTATTGCTCAACGGTTGCTAACATTACACTTTTACCAAGGGCCCCAATTGTGGATACTTTTGAGCTACTTGTTTCAAACATTATCCCGTCCATCTTCGTATGAGCGTAAATAATGCACTATATCCTCAGTTGAAAGAACCATTTTAATGACGGTTTTAATAAAAGAGCATTGTTAATATAACAGTTAATGGCAAATAAGCCCCATCAAATAAATACGTATTTCATGCGCAATTTCACAGCCATCTAAATTTCGTTACTATTTATTTTAGTGAGTACCGTATAGTGTTATTTAAGGGTGTAATTATAACTTTTGTTTAATTTGCAATTATATTTACTTAGTTTCGTTTAATCGGTATCTACTTATATCCAATATCTAAGTATTTAATAATATAATATAATACAGTAATTTATATAACTTACTAATGAAACACAATTTGACAATTATTTTTAAAAGCAATTGTTTTTTATGAAATATTCATTTCATTGATTAATCATTTTCCGTGCGCCTTAACATTTAAATTTATAATTTCAAAATTGAGAGGCAAAGTTTAATAAAAAAAACACTTATCTATATATTGCATTCAAGGTTGACATGCGGAAATTTAGTGCTGTTATGAATGTAACTTAACAATTAAAATGAAACAAATTGCCCATTTGTTAATAGGTAATGTAAAAAATATACAAATAGGAACAAAAAACATAAAACTAAATGGTATAACTGTTATAAGTAAATATGCATGTATAATAATTTCCTTTTACTTTGTCGTCAAATGGTGGCCAGTGAAATTTGGTTTCGTTTGAAAATTGATCGAATATTGAAGTTTTGCACTAATTGTAACTTAAGAAATGTTATTAAACTTATTAATAAGTTATTAATAATAGACCGTCACTAACGGTCTATTAATAATAATCTGCGACTTTTTTACTTTGAAATCGCCTTCCACTTCAATTCAATAGTTATGTAATACTCCCTAATAAAAAAAACCGTTAGGTTTAACTGTAATATTGTAATAAACCTTTTCAAAAATACCTCTTGGATCATAATTTCATAATGTTATTCCATAATTAATTCCTTGTTAAAACTACCACCTAGTTGTTTTGACTAAAGTTGTCGGTGGCGGTGGCCATTGTTTGCAAATATAGTGGTAGAGGAGCCCAAGCGGGGATTTTTGCAGTTACTCGAGCGCGTCAGATTAGCATATGGGGAGAAACCTGGTACCCTGCAGATGTACCTCTACCATATATTGGCTCTTAACACAGGGGAGTTCGTTAAGGGGGACCCGAAAAAAAATCTATCCTTAAAAAACTCGAAATTGTCAGATTAAGATAAGGTGCATGCAAAAGAGTGTATATTTCAAAATGGTAGGGGAGCAAAGTATGCTAAATGTGCAGTCACTCGAGCGCTTTGAGGACCTATTGGGTTGTGAAGAGTAGGTCCTAAAACCAAAAAAAGTTAAGTAAAGTTTTCCATTTTAGTGGGCGCTTGTCATTTTTTAATTTAATTTTCCATTTTCAATAATCGTTTTTTCCGATTATAACGCCATCTATCCATAATTCGAAAAAATGTTTCGAATAAAAGTTACTTATTTTTACGTAAGGAATCCAAATTTGCAATAAAAAATGAGGGCTCCTATTTAAGATTTTAAAGTAACCCCCCACCCCACATCCACGAGGGGACGTGTTTGGTGCCATTCGATAGACTTTTCAAAAATATTGAATAAGTGTATTTTACAGTTTTTCGATCTGATGTTCATTTTGCGAAATATCGCGGGATTAGTATTTAAAATATTAAATTTACCCCCCACCCCTCTCCGTGGGAAGTCGTGTTTGGTATCATTCGATAGATTTTTAAAAAATATTGGGCACATATTTTTTAGTTTTTCGATCTGTCATTCATTTCGCGAAATATTCCCTTTTTTCTTGTGAAATTTTGGGACTCACCCATTTCCTTACGCCCGGCTCAAATCGTCAGATTTTTGAAATATACACTCTTTTGCAGGTACTTAACTTACCTTATCTTAATCTGACAATTTCGAGTTTTTTTAAGGATAAAATTTTTTTTTCGGGCCCCCCTTAACGAACTTCCCTGTGTTAAGAGCCAATATATGGTAGAGGTACATGTGCAGGGTACCAGGTTTCTCCCCATATGCTAATCTGACGCGCTCGAGTAACTGCAAAAATCCCCGCTTGGGCTCCCCTACCAAAAATCTGACTATCTGAACCGGCCGTAAGGAAATGGGTGAGTCTCAAAGTTTCACGAGAAAAAAGCGAATATTTCGCGAAATGAATGACAGACCGAAAAACTAAAAAATATGTGCTCAATATTTTTTAAAAATCTATCGAATGATACCAAACACTACTTCCCAAGGAGAGGGGTGGGGGGTAAATTAAATATATTTAATACGAATCCCGCGATATTTCGCGAAATGAACATCAGATCGAAAAACTGTAAAATACACTTATTCAATATTTTTGAAAAATCTATCGAATGGTACAAACACGACCCCCCACGGAGGTGGGGTGGGGTTACTTTAAAATCTTAAATAGGAGCCCTCATTTTTTATTGCAGATTTGGATTCCTTACGTAAAAATAAGTAACTTTTATTCGAAACATTTTTTCGAATTATGGATAGATGGCATTATAATCGGAAAAAACGATTGTTGGAAATGGAAAATTAAATAAAAAAATGGCAAGCGCCCACTAAAATGGAAAACTTTACTTAACTTTTTTTGGTTTTAGGACCTGCTCTTCACAACCCAATAGGTCCCCAAAGCGCTCGAGTGACTGCACATTTAACATACTTTGCTCCCCTACCATATTAACTAATCCCTTTTAGAAGGTCGGGCCGAAAGACTGTCCCGTTAGTTTGGTCCATTTCAGTTTCATCATGTTTTTGTTTGAACATGTTCCCAGAGAATGTTCAGACCACGCACCAAGGTAAATGTAAATTTTTCTCTATAAAAAGGAATATTTTTCGATCTAAATTAATTTGCTTTTGAGCCAGTAGGGTAGTGAAGTTCGATACAGTGGCGGCTCGTGGCCTTGGAGACAGGGTCGGCAAGGTTTTTTTGTCTCCTCTTATAGGTATACCATCAAACTAAAAGGCTTAATTCATCATAGGAGATTTTGTTGTTTTTTGCTTTTTTTTTATTTGATGTACTTGACATTCTCTCTTGTTTCATGGTGTTTCGACAATACGTGTTGATTCTTTTGAGACAAGGTAAATCCCGTTTTTTTTAGGCAGAAATTGGTGGTAATAAGAAAATTGATAAACAGTTTGTTGTAATGAATTGCAGTACTTACTACATAGAATTATACATACATATTGTGCACACACCATAAAATTGTGTGTTTCTTATCAAAAATTATTGTCAAACTTATTAAAAAATATATGATTATAGCATCGTGCTGCTGCAGTTAAGTAATTGAATATATTATTATTTTGTTTTGTTGGCCATTCAACAACACTCTTATCCTTATTCGACTTAAAGTAAGCTTCTCTATTCTCTATATGCTTCGTGCATACAGTGCTATAATTATCAAAATAACTGTTATGCATTAAAATTTAGAACTATAACTTGGAGAATACTAGTTGCATTTTGTATTGTTTCCGACGAACTTTCAGATCTTAGCGTGCGAACCAGAAAGTCATAGTAGTACCTTCCGTAAACATCGTGTTTTCATAAAACGGTGCAATAGTTAATAAGCACCACGAAGTAAGGTATAATTAGAAGTAGTGTGTTATCCATTAATGTCGTGCAATATATCAAGTAACATTCAGTTCGAAAATTAACCTAGTTACTTAAAAGAAATATTTTTAGTTGCGATAGTGCTACGAGGACCGTCCGAGGAATACCTGACCTAACAAAGAAAACACAAAGAAATTGGGTTAAACTCATTAATTCTATAAGTCAGTTGTAATCAATTGTTTTGATTCTTTTTTTTTTCACCAATAGTTTATAAGTCTATGTTTGTCAAAGCTATCAATGAATGCAAAAATTCCATATTTTATTCTGTCAAACATCTCGAAACGATCACTGGAGATATTCTGAAGACCTGACGATGTTGTTTTTGATCCATTGGAAAATTCTTGGCCACAATGTTGTCCAAATTTTTACTCAATATGCATGTACAGTTCTTTTAAGTGCCTACCATTTGTATTTTGCAAATTTTTATAACAATATTTTCAAAATTGTATCCCGTGATACGGGATATGGTGATATGGTGATAAAATTGTTCTATATTCAGACATTTTCTGATGGTATTCTGTATTCTAGTCCCTCTTGTTAGCTCAAAATAAATAATCAATAAAGGATAAAATATTAGATCATACCCATATAACTTTGAAAGATGGACAGGCCATTCCATAAATTCCCTAATAACCGCCTTGTCAAACAAATCTGGGAGGAAGTCCCGACAGAAAGAAGGCACTTAGGACGACATCGAATGCGATGGAGAGATAACAAATGGTCAGATTTAAGAAAAAGGGGGAAATTCACTGACCTAACCCAACTATCATGGACAACCATTTGAGATGGAAACAAATTCTGCAGCCAGCCAAGACGGGGTTGTAGTGCTACTTCTTCTTCTTTATGTACCATGTCCTTTCAGAACGTTGGTTACCATCATAGCTATCCTAATTTTATTCACTGCCACCCTAAATAGCATGCTTGTATCAACACCATACCAATCTCGCAAGTTCTTCAACCATGAGGTTCTTCTTCGTCCTGGACCGCGTTTGCCTGCTATTTTTCCTTGCATAATATTTTGTAGCAACCTATATTTGGGACCTCTCATTACATGTCCGAAGTACTCCAGCTTTCTCTGCTTGATGCTTTTTATGATTTCAGTAATCTTGCTGAAACGTTCTAGTATTGTGGAGTTTCGAATCTTCTCCACCCAGGAAACTTTTAAAATTCTTCTATAGCACCACATTTCGAAAGCCTCAAGGCGATTTAGATCGATTTTGTTCACAGTCCAGGACTCGACACCATAAAGTAAGACCGAGAACACGTAGCAGCGAAGTAGGCGGATCCTCAATGCCAATTTTAGGTCTCTGTTACATAACACCTTGGACATCCTTCTAAAAGCGGCTCTAGCCTGCTCTATCCTAGATCTAATTTCGCCGTGACTTTCTGCGTTACAATTTAGTTGCTGTCCAAGGTAAACGATTTTATCAACTTGCTCAAGTTTGGTATTGTTTACATATATAGACGGTTTTATATGCTGCTGTTTACTTATTACGAGTATTTTGGTTTTCCGTATGTTCAGATCCAGACCTGCCTCCCTACAACTCTCAAAGACACTATCAAGTAGTGTTTGCAGATCTTCTTGACTAGAAGCTAGGAGTACTGTATCGTCCGCATATCGCAAATTATTGATGACTTCACCGTTCACAAGTATTCCTTCTTGTTTTTCAGAAAGAGCTTTTATGAAAATTCTTTCGGAGTAAACGTTGAAAAGCAGTGGTGACAAGAGGCATCCCTGCCGTACTCCTCTTTTAATATTAAGAGCCTGTGATTCCACACCATCTACTAAAACTGATGTTGTTTGATTCTGGAAGTCAATGTAGTGCTACGATAAGAACAATATAGTGTTTTCATGATTCCATTCAAACCATATTAGGTAACTGGAGGTAGTAATCTTCGTCAAATGACTACTTTTTATCGGCGAGGTCGAGAACTGTAGGATTACCCTCGTATTTACTAAACCAATGCATTGCTCAACTTCTCGTCGGACGGCGTAAATCGTTCTAATGGTAAAATTAAAATTAATTGGATTTTACTCTTCTGACACGACATTCGCCGAAGTAATTAACCCACTACATATTTATTAGGTTATTATCTTCCAAAATAAAGACCGACACAGTCTTCATAATTTATTGGAACTGTGAACTTCCCTTTCCTTCCGAGGTTTAGGGATTGGTTATAGCTTATATTAGTTGGTTTAGCTCATTGTTATTAACTAGTTACACTCTCGCCTCTTCCGTTGAAAATATTTGCACGTACTGCTTAACTGCTTGATGCTTTCAGTAATTGGGTTTAAATTTTCATCTTCTTCTTTACGTGCCATCTCCGCGACGAAGGTTGGCAATCATCATTGCTATTCTCACTTTCGACACTGCAGCCCGAAAGAGTTCAGTTGAGCTGCATCCAAACCATTCTCTGAGATTTCTCAGCCAGGACATTTTTTTCTCCTACCTATGCTGCGCCTTCCTTGAATCTTTCCCTGCATAATTAATTTTAGGAGTTCATATCTGTCACCACGTGTTATATGACCCAAGTATTGAAGTTTTCTTATTTTGATGGAATCCAGTATCTCCCTGCTGTTCTGTATTCTCCTTAGTACTTCCTAATTGGTTATTCTGTCTGTCCAGGAGATTCTCAGCATTCTTCGATACGTCCACATCTCAAATGCTTCCAATCTATTGAGGCATTGTTTATTGAGAGTCCATGTCTCCACACCATACAAAAGAACAGAAAATACATAACATTTTAGTACTCGCTTTCTAAGATCTAGACTGAGGTCTCTTCTTCTTCTTCTTCTTGTAGTGCCTATCCGTTTCGGATGTTGGCGACCATCATGGCAATCTGTACTTTGCACACTGCTGCTCTGAAAAGCTTTGTAGTGGTTGTGTTGAACCACGTACGTAGATTTTTCAGCCACGAAATCCTTCGCCTTCCTGGTCCTCGCTTTCCCTCTACTTTTCCTTGTAAGACCAGTTGCAGCAGTCCATATCTTTCACTGTTCCTCATGATGTGACCGAGGTATTCGATTTTGGCTGTTTTTATTTTGATTAAGGTCTCTACTACACAATATTTGTTTCATATTAGTGAATGCACTTCTAGCCTTTTCTATTCTAATTCGGATTTCTTTGGTATAATCGTTTGTTTCACTAATGTTCCTCCCTAAATAGTTATAATTCTGAACTCGTTCTATCGTCTTATTATTTACGTGTAGATTGATGTTTCTAATATTTTTCTTTGATATAACCATGAATTTCGTTTTCTTTATGTTTAGTGACAGACCAAATTCTTCACTTGTTGCAACAAGTAAATTTTCATACACTTACTTAAATGTTACGATTCTTAAATGCCTTCATGATTATTGTCATTTTATCATCTGCGTCTTTTAATCTTCTTCATCATCATCATGGTATCTACATCTACACTCATATTGCCGCCCTCTTTGGGAACTCTTCTGATTTATTTGCCACGAGGAGTCAGTCCGCATTACCATTTTGGTTTTACAATTGGGTGTATCATTTGGCATCTTCTATATTTTTCGCCATTCCTTCCTGTTTCGACTTATGGGTAACCATTCTTTAACTCCCATCTTCTTCCTCGACTATCTGGTTCTCTCATCTGGTTTTGTGGTTTTAGGTCTTCCTCGGGGTCTGCCTGATACAAGTCTTCATTTGATAATTTTCTTGATAAGTGCTTTTGGATTATTTCTCCTTTCTATATGTCCCTTCTTTTCTTTTAATCTTATTGTCTTCTTGTGCTTGTTGCAATTAATCTGTTTTTTAGGTTTTATAAAGTCGATATGTGTTCATTCAAATAAGAGCACAAAATATGGGATCACTACAAGGATACCTATAAAAGTTCATAATGTTTAAGTAATAATCTTCTTCTTCTTCTTTCAGTAGGTACTCTGTCCGATTTTCGAACGTTTCAAAGGTGGAGAATATGTTGCAGCGTATTAATCTGATTTTTTTAAGATTTAATGTAATATCTCCATTGTATTATGAGATAAATGCAGACCTAGGAATGTACAATTATTTGAGATGTGAGCTAAATGAAGCCATTTTGAAGATACTGCGACAAGCTTATAAAAAATATTTTTCAAACTTTAAACTTTTTTTATGTAATTAAAATCTTTCTTTCAACGTTATGTATTTTTTAAACTGCTAATACCCCGTTATGTCAATGCCTCAATTCTGAACTCAATATTACCGGGTAAATTATTTTTGTAACATGAACATTATCCAGAACCAACAAAAAAACCAACTGCTCGAGGTAAAATATCCCTGTCACATTCTTACTTTAATGAATGACATAAGGATTTATAGTAGTAGCGATATAACATCAGCTATCCATATCTGCCAGGAAACATTATGCAGATGTGTTAAAAATGCAATTTTGTACAGGACCGGTGTTAATATTAAATGTAAACTTAATTTTTGGTTGTATTTTTCCCAGAAATAGAAGTCGTAGTAACAAATACGTCTAAAATACGTCTTTCATAAACGTCTCTTCTTGTCATAGGTTTAGTTGGATCTGCATACAAAGCACATATTGGCAGGTTTATTATAGTAAATGACAGAAAAAAGCATCCAGTACCTAATTACAACCATTTTTTGTATACATGTCTCTTGGGATTAAAGTACGTCATTGTTGAAAATTGCAGAAAAATCTAACTGTTAAAAAAATGCAAAAAATTAATATTATGTTGTACCCCACGATATCTTCTGTGCTCAAAAATAAGTCTGAGCATATTCCTAATGAGATGATCGCTTTATTCTTGAGGTATTTCATCCCAAGCCAGTTGCAGCTCGTTCCCAAGTGCCGTTAGAGTCTGTGGAAGGTGAAATATACGGAGAATTATTTTTCACACAGCGTCACAATTAGTCACAAACGTCGTCAATTGGTGAAAAATCTAGGAATTTATGTGGGACAGGGCAAAAAATCGACATAATTGTCTTCAAAATGGGCCAACTTATTTCTGACTATATGCGGTGGCGCATTATTTTATTGGAAAAGTAGATTGTGGAGCATCTGTATATAAAACAAAACAAGTGGATCCACCACCTTCTGTATTTAACGCAAGGTAATCATGGTGCGTCTGATGAACACCACAGGTCGCCTGATTACATAGGTCAATAGCCCTATATACCATAATTTCAACAGTGTAATGCACAAGTCTTTCAATTGGAAATTTAGGATATCGTCTTTCACTACGTCTCCTTCACAAGACAGACGATCACTTCGGTACCTATGAGTAAGCATCAGGGCAAACTGAGGACGGTAATAGGTTTGTTCTAGCATCAGTTTCAAACGGTTTGAAACCATCAGCGAATAGTCGACCAGCGCGAGTAGAGGGGATAGCACTGGTGACTGTATTATGTTCTCTCACTGACCAACTATTTGCTGACGGTTTCTGACTAGTTTGACTGTTTGCTAGAACAAACCTATTATGAAGCAAGTCCAAAACTTCTGATTCGACAATAAACAGTTCGCATTGTAATATGCCTTCTATGAACTTCAAACTACCAGCCTGCAATCACTGACCTTGTTGACGTAAATCTGCGCCTTACAGACAAAAGTATAATGCGACCAACTTCGTATGTCGCCGTTTTTGGAAGCGTACGGTGCCTCTAGCTCCTTGTGTACGGCCTTTCTGATGACACACCTGACAAGAAACTCACTAAGTTGTTGAAATTTGCTGGTCTTCTTATTCTAGCCATAATAAACGGATTAAAGCAACTCTTCGCAATGTATTGTACGATGATCAAATGCCAGTTGTAGCTGCAAAAGACAACTATCCAGTCGTATGGAACACTCTATGGAAATAGTTGAAAAACTGATCGTTTTTTAGGCCTAACTTAAACAAACATATTAATTCAGTATTACTAAGTAGGCGTGTTTTTTTCTGTCACTTAATATATATTTCAGTATTGTCTCACTAAATTAGCATAATATATCTAGTTATAATCTTGTAATACGTAAGCTTAATATTAATTCGTATTAATATTTGCCCCTAATCTTTAATGTTTTCATTGCATGTTTAAACACAAAACATTATTGACGATAGTAAAATATAATATCGACACGTTTGTAATATAAATACTATAATATGTAATATTATAATACATCCTTATTTCTTAGTGATGATACTCATGAAAACGTTGTTCCAATATGCATTTAGCCGGGCCTGCGTTACACTATCAGCATTGGCGTTCCGCTACATCTAGATAAGGGTTTTTATTCCCTGGTTAACTCGGGCTCTTTACCTTTTTCGTCGTTCTGAAATACTATTTTGCATATTGCACATCATGCAAAACTAGGGACAAAAAAGATTTTGTTTCCTAACGATGGATGCCATTGCTTGTTATGCGCAGACAATAAGCGAAGAGAGAAAATTTTACCGAACCTCTCGCTGTGAACTATGACTCGTATGCAAATGATTTTTATTTTAAAGGGAGTTTTTTGTGTTACAGTGGGAAAGGGGAAGAAAGGGATAAGCCACGTTCAGTGTGATCCTTCTGAACGCGAGTTAAAAATGTGTACAACAGATTAACCCCTGGTTTATTCTCAAATAAGAAAACATTTATAATTAACAAAAAGTTGAATTAGACGAAATAATAACAACAAATGAAATAAATTTGACTATTGCGGTCTTAAAAAATAGATGTAATATTTTAATGTGAGTGGAAAGGAATCAAGAGTGAGGGGCTCTAATTGGATATAGATTGTACAAATAAAGTATATTCATTAAAAATGCCCTAAAAATTAAATATTCACATTAAGTGGGTGGGCGCACAATCTTGGTCCAATGCTATTTAAATGCATTAATTTTTTTCGAATCATGAGAAAATTAATAAATATTTTTGAAAAATTTAAACGCTGATTGAAATATTACATTATTACCTAGGGCCGAAAGTCTCTTAGAATAAACAAACAGTTTTTTTTTAATGAAATATTTGAAATTAAATATCACACTAAATTTTCCCTTTTCTTTCACCCCTCTAACTTATTAAAATAAACATTATAGAAGTTTTCAGGGACTTTCGGCCCTCGGTAATAATGTAATATTTTATTCTGTGTTTAATTTTTTCAAATACTAGTTTTCTCAGGATTCGGAAAAAAATAAAGCATTTAAATACAATAGGACCGATATGCGCCTACCCCCTTTATAGATTTGTAAGAAATACTGCTGCAAATTGGCTTACTGTACATCATTTACTCTTGTGACCTTCTGGCTCATGTTGGTTTAAGTGTTAACGACTACGTACGTAGTCGGGATCAACAGCTTTACGGTGAAGCACGGTGGCGACTCAGAAATTGTAAAATGTCTCCTGTCTGTTTCTAATTTGCTATCTTTCTGTATAGAAAGAGTTTTCATATACAGAAATACCTGATGTACTCGTGGGAGATTCAATAAAGCGCAAACTATGAAATGGGACCATGATGTACTCGTGGGAGATTCAATAAAGCGCAAACTATGAAATGGGACCATAGGAGATTTATTTATTAGTAGATCAGTTCTGGATAATATAAAAAAAATATTTCAGAAAATAAAATCGAAACTGTACCAAGATGCTATACACGTACCTGAGAAACCTTGTTGTTATCTGTCTCATTGTGGGAAAAAGCATGATAGACCAGGGTAATAAGCTAGAAATAGACCATGTTCGGGACACTCAAAGATCCAGGTAGCTGACTACTTTTTTAGTTATTGTATACCTATAGGATGAAGACCTACCTGTTTCCTGCCTAGAGTTCGCGTCCGTTTTTTAATTATTAACAATTTAGTGCAAAAATCGCGATTTTTTCGATTTTTTGCACCCCTTTCAAAAGCTAAATAGTTGACATAAAATTACAAAATTTAATTTTTTAGAACATTAAAAAACCTTCAAAATGCCGATTTTTGAAAGTTAAAAAGTTAATTTGTGGCTACGCAAACTGCAAAATAAGTGAAAATCGTTATTTGTTAATAACTTTTACTAAAACTACCTTAAAACTTTAGTGTTTCACCCAAAGTTGGGTATTGGGGTACCAATAAATAGTAGTTGGGTAAATTTGAGACCCATCCATTAATTAGTTTAAGAGTTATTCTAATTGTTTTCCCAGAGACCTTTATTTTGTAATAACATAAGACAGAAAATAATGAAGATAGGGCAATTATGAGTATGCCAAATGAAATTAGAAAACTGATACTATCAAAATGTACTAAAAAACGATAAAAAGATTATCTAATATAGGCAAAAATCCTAATGCCAAATTTGTGAATTTTGTAGTTTAAAACATTTAGAATAACTTTAAAAATATTGTCTGTAAAAAAAGTCATTTTACATATTACAAAAGCTGGTATTTTACACGAATTTTTAAAAATGTAGTTTAACTGGTGACTAGTCGTGGTAAGTGAAGGGGGAGCTGGGAGCCGACAAATGCACGAGTTCAAAAACTAAAAAAAACAACTTAAAACTACTATCATTTTCTGTATCTCGGGATCTACTGAATATATTTTGATCGTTCTTTTTTAATTCGTATGTAATTTTTCCGTACATTACAAATATGTAATTTGTCTAGACATTTATTAATTAATAAACAGTCTAATTTGTTTAAACAATTTTTGAAAAAATAATTTTTTCCCAAAAATCCATGATTTTAATCATACTATCCCTATTAATCATAGAAAAAGTTAAGGTATACTTTAATAAATAAATTATCTTCAATAAATAATTATCCAATAAAAATCATTTAATTATTAAAGTGCACTTACTTTTTCTGTGATTATTAATGATACTATCATTAAAAAAATAGATTTTTGTAAAAAAATATTTTTTCAAGAATTGTTTAAACAAATTAGACTGTTTGTTAATTAATATAAACAAACTGCATATTTGTAATGTACGTAAAAATTACATACCGATTAAAAAAAGAAAGATCAAAATCCATTGAGTTGTTCTGGAGATACAGCAAATTATATTCGTTTGAAATTGCTTTTTCCGTATTTTAACTCGCTGGATTTGTAGGTCCCCCCTAGTAATCGTTTGTACTACATTTTTGAAAATTCGTAGAGGGTGCTGTGAAGGTATAATGTTTGTGCAAATTTTTTAAGAAAAAATACAAATCCCCTCCTTTAAAATGGCATTAATGAGATTCCTTAATTATTATAAACAAATTAACTGTAAATTAAAAAAAAACATATGGCTAACTTTGTCCCAAATGAGCCCAGGCTAAATTTTTTTATTTAAAAATTCGTATTAACATATTATCTTTTCGAATATATAAAAAGATTGTTTCTACGGACAACATTTTTAAAGTTATTCTAAATGTTTATAAACTACAAAATTTTAAAAATTTGGCATTAGGATTTTTGACTATGTTAATCATTTTTTTATCTTTTTTTAATATATTTTGATACTATCACTCTTCTGCTTTCATTTGGCAGACTCAGAATTGCTCTATCTTCATTATTTTCTGTCTTATCTTATTGCAAAAATAAAGGTCTCAAAACAAATAGAATAACTCTAAAACTAATTAATGGATCATTCTCAAATTTCGAAGGTTTGTAAGTACCCCAATATCCAACTTTGGGCGAAACACTAAAGTTCTGAGGTAGTTTTAGTAAAAGTTATTAACAATTAACGATTTTCATTTATTTTGCAGTTTGCGTAGCAACAAATTAACTTTTTAACTTTCAAAAATCGGCATTTTGAAGGTTTTTCAATGTTCTAAAAAACTTAATTTTGTAATTTTATGTCAACTATTGAGTTTTTGAATGGGGTGCAAAAAATCGAAAAAATCGCGATTTTTGCACTAAATTGTTAATAATTAAAAAACGGACGCGAACTCTAGGCAGGAAACAGGTAGGTTTTATTCCTATAGGCCTATATATATATATATATATATATATATATATATATATATATATATATATATATATATATATATATATATTATATATCGGTTTTAAAACGTTCTCCTACGTCTTCCGATGCCTAGTCGCCATTCACTTCGGTCCATCCAAAGGTCTTCATCCAATTCTCTTTCTCTCATTTCTCGATTTATGCCTTCTCTCCAACTAAGGCGGGGTCTTCCTCTTTTTCGTCTACCATGAGGGGTCCACGTTAGGATTTGTTTGGGAGTCGTTCTTCGGACATTCTTTGTACGTGTCCATACCATCTAAGCTGTTTGGTACTAATGTCATCTACTGTTGTGTGTTTCACATTCATTATTTCCCTAATTCTGTTGTTGGTTACCCTTTCTAATCTTGATTTTCCTGCTGAGCGCCTCCAGAAATCCATTTCTGTTGCTTCAAGTTTTCTCTTGTATCTTTCTTTTATTTGCCATACTTCACTGCTGTAAGTGATTATACTCTTAACAATTGTATTGTATATTCTATGTTTGTTGTTGTTTGATATTGACTGGTCCCACAGGATGCTATTGAGAAGGGTAATTGCTTTTCTTCCCTGGTTGTTTCTTTCTTCTATCGTCCGGTCTACATTTCCTTCTTGTGTGAAGGTCATACCCAGGTATTTATATGCGTCGCAATGTTTAATAATTTCGCCATTCCCCAGTGTAAGGTCCTGCTGTGTCCCACCGATACACATATATTCGGTCTTCTTTATGTTTATTTCCAAACCACCTTTTTTGTACTCCTCTATTAATTTCCTTGTCATATATTCTATATCATCGTAGTCTTGCGCTAGTACAAGTTGGTCGTCTGCAAATGACAAAGTGTATATTGTATTGTTGTTGATCGGTAATCCCATGTTTTTGCATTTGCGTTTCCAAAGTTTTAGAGTTTGCTCGAGGTAGATCTTAAATAATGTCGGTGAAAGGCAGCACCCTTGTTTTAGTCCTTTGCTAATTTGGAATCCTCTCGATAGCCTGCTTCCAACTTTCACCCTTGCTGCAGTTTTGGTATACAATTGTTTCGTCGCTGTTATTAAATTTGCGCTTATATTGGTTTTCTCTAATGCTTCCCATAGTTTGTTTTGTGGGATGCTGTCATACGCTTTTCTTAAGTCCACATATAACAGATGCACCTCCTGGTTGACGGCCAGTTTCTTCTCAATAATCTGTGTAATACAAAACAGATGGTCAACCGTTGATCTCCCTGCCCTGAATCCTGCCTGTTCTTCAGCTTCTATATCTTTATATTCGTTTTCGATTTTATTTTTAATCAGTTTTCCGTATATTCGGCTGGTCGAGTTCGTTACAGCGATGCCTCTGTAGTTGTCACATTGATCCCGTCTGCCTTTTTTATGTATGGTGGATATCCATGATGTCTTCCATTCTTCTGGGATTTCCGCTCCGTTGATGCATCTTTGAAAGAGTTTAGCCAGGTTTTCATATAATTTTGTTTGCCATATTTTATTAGTTCAGCTGGTATGTTCCCTGGTCCTGGTGCTTTGTTATTTTTTAAAGACTTACATACTTCTTCTACTTCTTTTGTTGTTACTCGTAATGGTGAGGCTAAGATATTTACATTGCTGGTATCACTGTTATTTAAAAATTCCGCTCTGTCCTCATTTAGGAGTTTTTCAAAATATTCGTCCCATTGATCCGGTGTGATTGCTGATATTATATCTCTTTTCTTTTCCTGTCGTAGCGATTTTAATACTTTCCAACTTTCTGTACTTCTCCGTCCTCCTAAATGTGTGTTAATCATGTTACACTTTTGCTCCCAAGCCTCATTCTTCTTTTGGCATATCATTTTTCGCACTTTAGTTTGGACCCTCTTGTATTCTACCTTCTCGGCGTCGGTCCTTGTGTTCAGAAATTTTTTATACTTTTCTCTTTTATTTTTAATCTCTTGTTCTATTTCTTCGTCCCACCAATACGGAGTTTTTCTGTGGTTTTTTATTTGGAGTCCGAGGGCCTCTGTTGCTGCTTCCTGAAGACATGTTTTTATATAATGATAATGCTCTTCATTGCTGGTAAATTGCATGGTTTCTAACTTTTTATCTAGTCTACTCCTGTATAAATCCCTCACGCTTTCTTGTTCTAAGCTGTTTAGGTTGTATTTCTTTTCTGTTAATTTTTCTATTTCCGCTGCAGCTTCTTTTAAATCTCTTGCTCTATCTATTCCTATTGTGAGCTTTGTTTTTAATAGATGGTGGTCACTGCCGCAAGTGGCTCCTCTATATACCCGCACATCCTGTACAATCAATTTAGTCTTTTGTCTTATGATTGTATAGTCTATGATTGATTTCAGCCCTCGGGTATTTTGTGTCCATATCTCGGTGTTGGAAGAATCCATTTGTGATTTTCATATCATTTTTTTCGCATAAGGCTATTAGTCTAGTACCATTGTCATTTATAGCTTCTTCACCATATTGACCTATGACTTTGTTGTGCTGTTTCTTGCCTGTTCTACTGTTTAGGTCCCCCAAGATTATAATTTCTCGTGATCTGCCGATATTTGCAATTTCTGAATGTAGCTTTTCAAAAAAGTCGTCTTTAATATTCACCAGTGCATCATCGTTTACTGCATATACTCCAATAATCGTAATCTTTTTTCCTTTGATAGTTAGATTCCTATAGGCCTACAAGAACTAAAAAAGTAGTCAGCTACAGCTACATGGATCTTTGAGTGTCCCGAGAAAATCCTTATTACCTTGGACTATGATACTTATAATAAGCATTTATTTCATGTGTTGGTGAGCTTACGTTCCTTTTTAGATTATTTTTCGAACCAATCATCTTTGATTACCTTTCTAGTCTCATTTAAAATATTTCGAATACCGTAGTTTTATTAGATATTTATGTTTTTTTTTGGAATGAACATGTAACTAACTCTTCGGAAGTCCCAGGGTCAGCCTAATAATATTTTAAGAAGTGGGTTCCGCATTTTTCGTTTTATTGTGCCATAAAGTTTACGTTACAAGAAAGTCTCCATAAAACTTTTTTATTAGACTTGTCTTTGACATAAATAAAATGATCATATTGTTAATTATTTAGTGGGAAATAAGCCACAATTAAATTGAAAAAATAATTTTATTAACGTTTCGAAGCCCAAATCGGGTTTCGTTGTCAAAATACAAAATACTACTAAAATAAACAAAAATGTTGTTGCTAAGTAAAAAAAATTCTTCTAATAATTTATTTAATCTGACTCATTTATATTCACAATTCAGACGTATATTATACATTTTAAAGTAGAAGACTTTAAAATGATATCGCCAATATTTATGAGTTGCGTTCCTGGGACTACTTTACTAAAAGATAGTTCATTCTATTACATGAAATCAATCCCAACTCAAGAATATCCGTCACAAAAAAATCATAGCATGTGATCTGTCTTTAAGAAGACAAACAAATGCAACGATGACAGTAAAATTCTCGCGTTAGAGATTCCATAGTAAATCACGAGGGAAAACCAGGAAAACCTCGTGATACTATCCCGACATCGTAAGTATTTGGTCTTACATTTAATTTACTTTCAAAAAACTAATACCAAATTCTGACTTTAATATGTTTAAATTATAAATAATATTAATAATACATAGATATACAATAAGTAATACTAAAATATAAAATTTGTACTAACTCGATATGTTATTGACTTACTAATCGTGGTATTTTCTTTCTATTGACTTCCTCTTTCAGTATGGGTAACCACATCTTACTGCATTCTACCGAGGAATTTGCGACACAGTTGGTTTCATTTAGCATAATTAGAGCCGCTTCTTTGATTTTTCTCTTTTTACTATCTAATTCTTTCAGGACTATACTTGAATCTTTCCACTGAACTCTATGTTCATTATCCCATGCGTGTTGACATATTTGAGATCTATCAAATTCTCTATTTTTAATATAAGACTGATGTTCACTTATTCTAACGTTTAATGGTCTTGATGTTTCACCTAAATAAAATTGTTCGCATTCACAAGGTATTTTATAAATGCAATTCTTTGTTCATTCTTGTTCATTGTTAGGTTTAGTTTTAGATAGAATAGATCTCAATTGAGATTATTTCCCACTAAATAGTTAATCATAAAAATGCCACAAGGAAATAGCTTCAGAACAACATGATCATATTGTAGAAATATGCTTTCGTAATAATAAAAAAATAAAAAAATAGAACAAAAAATATGTTTATTGAATAATACTCAACTAAGACTAAATGGAGGAATCAGTGATTACAGATACATTCGAAGGCACAAGAAAATTCTACGAGGTTTAAGATTTGCTATTCTCCATTTTTACTAAACTTTTTTGTCCAGTAAACTTCCTTCAATTTAAAAGCAATAGGAAATGCAAAGAACCTGAGAACTGAAGATTTCTTACGCTAGAAAACGAATTCTGGTTACAACCTAAATTCGAGCCTTCTATAATTTACAGACCAAACGGGGATAAATTGATAAACTTGGGGAATCTACAATATGCATTCCACGACACGTCAATTTATCTAGGTAAAATTCCAAAGAATTTGTGAGTTAACGAAGGTAGTGAAAGACAGTTTAAGATTTAGATTCGTTTTAGGGACTACCACCATCCGGTTATATACGTTTCGTTCTCTTGAACTTCTCAGAACAACCCGTGGTGTGCTCAGAGCACACCATGGGCTGTAGGCTATCAAGCTTAACTTGAGGTTATGATGACATTTAGACTTCTTAGTTTTTTTGGATAAGGTGCCTAAAGTTTACTTTAACCTAATAAATTTTAAAAAAGAATAGAAAAAACCGAAGTATAAAAAGTGTTTCGCACAAATTAAAATATTGTTATATTCCTAATTGATATAAGAAATAAAAGTTTATAATTATAAATTAAAGTCAAATTAAAATAAAGGTTTTCATTTTTCTCGACCACGGGCATGTAAATTTGGAACACCCTGTATAAAACAAATTATGTATAGGTAGCTTTTAAGAGAGTAATTCGGAGAAGTGTTTACGAACCGCGGGAACAATACGACTCAAGTAAACAATTAGAGTGATGTGTACAAAGAAAGTGTTCGCGGAAGGATTTGTCATTAACCACCGCTAACTAATACTCTAGTGAATAAGATAATAGGTCATTAAATTTGTAAATGTTGTATTAATGTAGAAAGTAAAATTGAAATGGGGAATATTATTTTTTCTTGAAATCCATTAAGATATTTAGAAAAAGGAAAGTTGTGTTGATAAATACGGATAATTGAAAGTTGCTTGGGATTGGTTGATTTTTGAATGCTGGAAGGGGTAATTTGGAAGTAGGAGAATGGATGAGAGATATGTGGCAGAATGTTTTGAGCGATCGTAAGGCGAAGTCCAGTGTTCGAGAAGAGTGTACAAAAAAAAGTGAAACGCCGGTATAGTTAGTTTGTTGTTGAAATTTAAAAAGTAAGATATCGTGGAACGAGTGTTAGGCCGAGCCGAGATAAGATATAACTCCTTGAGTCTAGAGTATCCCGGTTTTTGTTGAAGTGTTTGAAAAAGGTAGAACACGGCATCAGGAGAAGGCAGGAACGAGGGCGGTACGAGGCGTAGTTTTCAGAAAGGAGCAGAGGCTTTACTGGGAAGCTGGTACGAGTCGTTTGATCGCAACCCAAGATAGGAGGAAACGTGTTTTTTTGTGAAGACATTGTCAAATCATCAGTAAAGGTCAGTCTATTTTGTTATGACATGAATGTATGGTTTATGTATTAAATACCACATTGAAAATTGAGGCACACAATCATTATTAAAAATTTTTCATCAAACCTAAATCAATTTGTCACTGATAAATCATAATAGTTCATTTTAAATAAAATAACTTTGGAGACAAAAAGAAATAAGATTCCCATGTTTGTAAATGTTGTATTAAATAAAGATAGAAAGATAAGATATAAGAAATATTAAGCATTGAGTGCCATTTAGATAAAATAAACGATTTTGTAATTTCTAATTGAAATTCATATGTGTGTATTATTTTACTCTCTTTTATCTATCCCGATTAGTAATACACTGAGAAATATTTTGAAGCCACGAAAGTAAGTCATTGATATTATAATTTAGCCCTGAGATTGACACTGTATTGGTATTTGATCTGTTTGATTAATGAGATAATTATTTATTAATTAATTAAAATAAATTACATCTGAGAACAGCATCAGATTTCAAAAATAAGATCACAACAATATATATTAAAAAAAAACACAGTAAAATAATAAAAAAAAAACAACACAATATACCATGTATCTATAAAAATAATATTATAGCCACGAAAGTAAGTCATTGATATTATAATTTAGCCCTGAGATTGACACTATATTGGTATTTGATCTGTTTGATTAATGAGATAATTATTTATTAATTAATTAAAATAAATTACATCTGAGAACAGCATCAGATTTCAAAAATAAGATCACAACAATATATATTAAAAAAAAACACAGTAAAATAATTTAAAAAAAAACAAAATAAAAAAAAACAACACAATATACCATGTATCTATAAAAATAATATTGTAGTATGTATGTACTTATGTTATGAAATAAGAAATTTATGACTATGAATCTGCAATCAATCACAAACAAGTCTGGCTAATTGGCCCTGCCAAAGCCATTTTTCAAAAAAAAACCCATTTTTAAGGGTATTTTCCCAAATCAGTAGATAATTTTAAATATATCTGTCTAATATGCTTGTGGAGGTGTGAATCCTCCATCCGATACTGTGTATCCCAAAAAGGTAATCTCGTTTTTGCCGAATTGACACTTTGCTGGGTTTATCACAACGCCGAACTGCTTGAGCCTTTTAAAAATTTCTTCCAAATGCGACATATGCTGCTCTTCGGATTCTGATGCAATGAGAATGTCGTCGATGTTGGCGTAGGCGAAGTCTAGACCACGTAAAATCTCATCTATGAAACGCTGGAAGGTCTGTCCTGCGTTTCGTAAACCAAAAGGCATATAAATACTCGTACAGCCCAAACGGTGTGGTAACGGCGGTCTTTGGTATGTCTTCGGTGGCTACTGGTATCTGGTTGTATGCTCTAACTAAATCTATTGTAGAGAAGATTGTCTTACCAGCTAGCGACTGACCGAAATCCTCGATGTGCGGAATTCGATATCGATCTGGAACTGTTCTTTGGTTTAGACGTCGATAATCTCCAGGGTCTCCATTCCTCACTTTTCTTCGGGACCATATGCAGTGGAGTAGACCAGTTACTTTTTGATGGTCTTATGATGCCTAGCCGTAGAAGATTTTCAAAGTCTTTTTTAGCCCATTGCAGTTTGTCAGGTGCAAATCGTCGAGGCTTCGAAAATACGGGTGGACCTGGTGTTGTATCTATGTAGTGCTTAGTTTGATGCTGAATGTCTTTCACGATACCGGCGGGTCGCGTGATTTCCGGAAATCATAGCATCAGTTCATGGTAACGCGACACTTCCGCGATAGTCTTTACGCTGCCATCGAAACACTCTTTAACGAGTCCCTTTGTTCGAAGAGTCGTCGTACTGTCTACTAAGCACTGGTTGGCAATGTCCACTAGGAGAGCGAAATGGGAAAAAAAATCAGCTCCAATGATAGGCTTTCAAATGTCCGCCACTACGAATCGCCACGTAAAATCACGCCGTAGTCTGGTGTTTAAAGTCAAATTCACATAACCGTATGTCGCGATTTTAGTGTTATTGGCGGCGTATAGTTCGTATGAAGTCTTTTCGCGTGCACCCCGTACATATTTCCGCGGAAAAACGCACAGATCGGCACCGGTGTCGATTAAAAATTGTTTTTTAGTATCATAGTCTGTTATGTAAAGGCGGCGAGACTTTGGGCTTGGATCGGATGCCGCACTTACCGACTGCCCGCGATGTTTCCCTGATGCTTGCACGGAGGAGAGCACTTTTGAGCCTGGTCACCAAAACGGTAGTGATACCAACAAATGTCACTATTACGTTCCCTGCTGTAGCTTCTGTCTCTAGGATAAGGTCTGCCTCTTGAGTTGCTGCGGGTACGACGGTATGTGTTAGTTTGTGCTTGAGCCTGCGACAAACTAGCTAGCTGAATTTTTATTTCAGCTAATTCGGCTGTCAATTTATCGATGGTACTTTCACGCGCGTTGGAAACTTCTGACATATTGACGCTACATAGGAGATATAGCTTCGGAGATTGTGTCAGCTAGCTCGGCAACTGCATCCAAACTAGCTTTAGCTTGCGTAGCTAGAATAGCCTGTGTAGACGATGGCAGTCTACCTAACCACAGAGACCTTACAATATTATCTGGTACTGTTGTGCCTGCTAAAGACTGTAAATGTCGTAAGAATTGAGAAGGTCGTCGATCGCCCAGTTCTTCATGCTCAAGTAGTCTTCTATTTTTTTTTTGTTGAGATGCACTAAGTCTCTTAATTAACTCTGACTTTAATTTTATGTACCTCTCTGTAGCTGGTGGTGACACAATGATGTCCCTAACTTCTGATATGTACACTGTTTCGAGATTAGCAACTATGTAGTTAATTTTGTTGCGTCATTTGTTTGTTATGTTTGCAAGTGTAAATTGGTTTTCCACTTGCAGGAACCAAATTTTAGGATCGTTGGGCCAAAACGGTGGGATTTTAACTGAAATCCAATCAACTGAAGCACTGAAGCACTGTTGATGGCACTGGTACTGCCCGTCATTTTCGATGCTCACTGTATTTAAAAACCGGCAAAAGTATATTATTAGCACTAATTTGTTAAATTTTCGCGGCGTTTTAAATGTTCTCTGGGTCACCAAAATTCCGGTAGGTGTGAGTTGACGGAATTAATTAAAAAATAATAAAAATAAGTTAACGACGAACAGTAAAATATTTATTTATTTTGCTAACAAAAAGGTGTTTTGCTTAGGTCTCGGAGTGGGTCGATTGTTCGCGAAAGTGCGGCTTGTTCGCATGCTGTGAAGAGACTGAAAAAAAGCCACAGACGCTAATCTGTTTGTGTTTCTACCCTCTGACCAGATGGGCAATAAATTATTTAGATCTGGCATATAAAAACAGAAACACTTCTGCAGTTTTAAAACGATTGCATGTCCAAAGTGAGTTGTTGACATAATTGTCTGATATGATAATTCATTTATGGGGAATTCAGTTTGTTACACTGAACACACCAAAAACATATGGTTAGGGATGCATTTCGTTTTGTAAAACCATGTCTTTCTTAGCATCTGGTTTGTATATTAACTGTGACTTTTATATGGCCTATATTATTTCGTTTTGAGAAAAATTATTAAAATTAAAATTAGCAAAAATAGTAATTAAAGCGTATCGCTATATGCTTAATAGACTTTGTTAACAGTGACCACTTTTATGTCTTAAGTGCCCATATCACTCTGTGTTGAACACAAGATACGGATTGCATTAAATTTTATTATTTAAAGTTTCTAGAATTTGTTATATTTTTAAACCATATAAATCAAATAAACGTTTACTCAGAAATAAAAAAAAAACCTTCAACAATTAAACTATTATTGTTTCACACGTTCATTGTTTTTGCACCTTCCGTTTATATACGAAATACATTATTTAAAATATTTTTATTTGTTTCAGATGCTTAAAACAAATTGCACCACGGATCACTGACTGTCGTAAGTACCCATTTTACATCAATATCTTCTTACTGCTTGTATATCGAGTTTTCTTTTCCATATTCCAACCAGTTTTTAATCATCCTAATTTATTTCACTCGACTGGAAAATAAGTTAAAATCGAACAATTTATAGTTGCTCCCGGGAATACTTAATAAAGCAACTTAATAAAGTAACAGGTTGTCGTACACTTCATGAGCGGACTGGTAAAAAATAGTTGGTTACAAGTAGAAATAAATTATTAAAAGTTCTAATTTAATAATTAAAAAAGACATGGCAAGATTTCTGTAATTTTTTACGTATGGATATTGTATTTTACGTCAGTAGAGAAATCTGACTAAGTATACATGCATTACGAGGGTGGATTGACATAAAACTAGCCTTTTACTGTCTCCTTAAGACATATCTCACATTTTTCGATGTGTAATGAAGCTGGGGACCATTAGATAGTATCACAGCATAAATGAGCGTTCAGTGGACGCCTATTAAAGTATTTATCTTCGTTTACCCAGCATCAGTTTAACTTAACCTTTTCTGAGGCCTGAAGATGAACAACAAATTTTAGTGTTCCATTCTGGTCGTCCAAGGTTCAATAAAATAAATTGTGAGTACAGTAGAACCCCGCAAATCCGAACCCCGCTAATCCGAACGTTGGGCAAATCCGAACCAATGGAAAGTGTAAAAAGTTAAAAAATACAAGACAAAAACTTAAAAACATGTTTTTTATACAGAGTAAACCCAGAAAATGGAACAACGTAGGATTAATAGGACTTTGACATTTAAAATTTCTTAAAAGTAAATACGTACTTTAATATGTAGTGCTTATAAAGGTTAAACATAAACTTACTTCGGTTCTTTCGTAGTCAACGCGTGTGCGTGTGTCCAAAAATATTGTCCACACTCTTGCGAGAAAGTTTGGCGACTCAAAATCAACGACAATGAAAGCTTTGAATTACTAGTTAGGCTAACTTTCGGATAATCCGAACTTTTCGGAATCCGAACAGGTTGTCCCCCCAATTAGTTCGGATTTTCGGGGTTCTACTGTAAGTCTACTTTTTATTTCTACAACCCTGTTGAAATGGACACACATGTGCAACCCATTCATCATTTTAATGTAATAATAATATCTATTTTATATTATTTTCGCACACTCTATATTTATTGATATCCCATCTTCTCTGACCGTCTACTAAATTACTGCATATTATTTTAATTTATATTGACAATAGCATCTCTACTCGTTGCAGGAAGTTGCATCAAGAGTACATACAATTTGCATGCATTCATTAATGTTGCTCTCATTAGTGGTTCTGTTACTTACTTGAAATAACTGACTGCTAGATGTCGGCTATTAAGATTGCGATAAGTTGTAAATGCTTGAAAAGTTTTGTTTGGTCTTTACAACCAGTCCATTTTTATATAGACCAGGCAATCTGCCAAGGAATGCCTAATATTCTGCTAACTGTCTTAGAACTGCAAACATAAACATTTTAACATATTTACCGTCAACTTGGGTCATAAAAATCCAGTGTAGAATTCAAGTAATAGGACAGGTTGGGATGATATACACATTTCAAGTCTTTATGTTGTGTAAACGACACTAGAACTTACTGACCAAGCCACTTTGATGACAACATCACGTATTTTTCTTATTATTTACACCTGGTGTCTATCCAATTACATTTTAGGATTTGTAAATACACACGTACACATTCACACAACCAGCTTTTTAGACTATTTAAAGCTGAAGTTTCTCTTAAATTGTGTTCTCTGCTTCTAATAATTGCATAAATTTAAGCAATGAACTAATCAATTTTAAATGTTGAATATATTGTGTTTGCAGGCTTTCTATACATTAATAAAATAAACAAACATACATACATACATAATCTTTATTTCTTTTACCGGCTGACGCCAGTGTCGACAGTCAAATTTTACATTTTTTCTGAAATAAATATAAACTCCTATTACAGTATAATTAAAATCTAAAAAAATTGTAACTTTTTATCGTCTTTTATCATGGGGCTGCAGTATAAGTTCTTCTCCATTATCATCGGGTGTTTGTCAAACTTTTCGCTTGCCTAAAGTCTATATTTCTTTTTGTTAAAGCCTTCTCTATGGTGTTGTTCCATGTTAGCTGAGGCCTACCTCTTTATCTTTTGCCTTTCGCCTTACACTCCCAGACTATTTCGGGAAGTCTCTCATTTGGCATTCGATTGAGGTGGCCAAACCATCGCAGCTGATTTTCTTCAACTTTATCCAGAACTGCTTTTGTTGACAAGCGCTTTCTGATTTCCTCGTTTCTGATACGATCTCTCCTGGAGACTACAAGTACTCTCATAACGTATATCATCTCTACAGCCTGTATTCTCGAAGCATTTCGTTGGTTTATTATTCATGATTCACTGCTATAGGTTAGTGTCGGCACGTAGATGGAATTAAAGACCTTCAACTTCGTCTGTCTGGTGATTTCCTTTTTATTGAGCAGGGCCTTCCCTAAAGCATGAAATGTCTTTCGGTGTTTCTTATTCTGCTGTCTACTTCGGTTTCAATATTTCCATTTTCGTTCAAGAACACCCCTAAGTATATGAACCATGACACTTGTTTAATTGTTTCATCGTCTAGTCTGATTGGGAAATCTTGTTGATGCGGTATACTCATCACTTGTCTTTTCCTGGCATTTATTATTAGTCCTCTATCTCTGAATGCTTTAATCCATATAGCCAAATTTCCTTGCAGTTTACAAGCCATTTATTAAGAAGAAGAAGGGCATTCTAGGACATTAATGTGTATATAATAATACATAGTATATATTATTTTCTTGTAGTTAATCTGCGTAGGTATATATTTCTTGTAGTTAATCCGCATTAATCTTCTTAGCTTAGGTACTCTTTTAATGTAATTTTAATGTGATTTAATGTAATGTCTGTTGAAAAAGTTTTATGATTGCTAAGTACTTACTTTTAAGTTCTTATAGTTTTTTAAGCATTCTACCAACATTTTTATGTCCTCTCTCTGTCTATAACATTTTTAAATGCAATGAAAATCCAAACTGTTACTGTTTACCCAAAAGCAGTACGTTAAATAAATCGTTGCACCTGTCCAAACTTCCTCGTTTTTAAAGGCTTGCTTGCTCGGTCTATTCCGCTTATTTGTATTCAAGAATGTAATGAACTCAAGACTACTTTAAGATTCCTAGAAACCATTCTTAGACATTCAAGATAGGCATGTTATTTTCAACAAACAAGATTATCCAATTTTCTAAATTTCTAAATTCCTTTTGTGATATAAGTATGTGCCGATTGTACGTATTTGCAATTTAACTAGTTTTCTTACTTAACATAAATTGTTGAAGAGGAAACAGAGAGTGAAATCATGCGTGTGCTACAAAAATAAATAGTTTTTTAAATTTTAAATTGAAGAGATGAGAGATAATGGTTTTATCATTGAAAAAAACAAGTGAAATGTTTTGTTTCTTCCCAATTTCTGAACTTTCGGTTTCGAAAATTAATTTGGTTCTCTGTGTGCTTGCCAACAAATTATTTGATAAAACCGTATCTTAATCCTGTAAGTCATTTGTATAATATGAGTAGTATCGTTAAATTTCGAGTTGTAAAGATACTGAATAGTTAGGTATAATTAAAAGTGCAATAGATTACTTACTACCTGTACCAGAAACTTAACTGTACTACCTGTACCAGATCGTGATGGGAATTATGCCACTGTATATTGACGTATACATGTTTGTCCCAGGTGTACCAATAAGAATGGCATCTCGGCCATATGTCAGGAACTGTTTATAGTATAGCTTTAAGAAAAAATATTTATAACAAAAGTTGGCTCGGAAAAAGCCTGGAAATTGTTTTCATAATTGTAAGTCCACCGCTAGAGGGCGTAATTGAATATCAAAAATTAAAAAATCAAAATTTTACAAAATTTACCTAATGAAATGGCACTGGAAATCCAATCATCGTATTCTTCATAAAATTCTGCGCATATTTGATTTCACAAGTTTAAGTCTACCTTTGCAAATAAGAGGTGGGGTGAGTGGGAACCTTCGTATAATAAATGGCTGTAAGTCCGGTTCTGCTAAATCGAATTTTGCATACTTGGTCTTGTTAAAAACAGCTCTTTTTCGTCAATGTAATTGTCTTATTTTCGAAATAGCCTAATAAGTAATATGCGAGCTATAGGAGGCGTTATTTAATTATTTTCAGTAATCTAGTTGTCTTTGGAAAATATCGAATACAAGTATGCATTTTTAATCTTGTTTACAAAATTAGACCAAATTAGCAACATAATACCAAAAACCGCATGTCGATACCTTTTTTCTATCTCGAGATATCTTAAGAAATGTGTAAATTTTAACCATAACTGTTACTGTCACCGGTAAACGGGGTTAAGGAAAAGTAGTGTGCTATGGAAAAAAAGAATTAAACATTTTCCAGATGTAAACGTATATAATTAATTAAAACAACAATAAGACAAACAACACTATAAAATATAAAATAGAAATAAAAGAAACTACTTACTTAGTCTTAGTGACTGCCTAAATGTTCAAATTGTTGTCCATCATTTTCGATGCAAGCATTTACTCTTTCAAGAGTAGATTGAATAGCAACAGATTTAACTGTTTTAGTTTTTTATTTACGGGGACGGATTAAAGACCTTGTTTTTGCCGCCAGGCCCACTACTCGAGAAAACATGATCTAGAATCTAAAGAATACGAAACGTCATTCAAAGCATTGCGAAAGCAGAAATGGAGACTGCTGTTCAATCTACTCTTGAAAGAGTAAATGCTTGCATCGAAAATGATGAGCATCAATTTGAACATTTAGTTCGTCGCTAAGTAAGTAGTTGCTTTTATTTCTTTGATATTTTTTATAGTGTTGTTTGTCTTAGTGTTGTTTTAATTAATTATATACGTTTACATCTGGAAAATGTTTCTTTGTTTTTCCATAGTACACTACTTTTCCTTAACTTCGTTTACCGGTGACATTAACAGTTGTTTAAAATTTACATCTTTCTTAAGATAGTTTGAGATAGAAAAAAGGTAGCGACATGCGGTTTTCGGTATTATGTTGCTAATTTGGTCTAATTTTGTAATACAAGATTAAAAATGCATACTTGTATTTAATATTCTCCAAAGAAAACTAGATTTCAGAAAATATAAATATTTCCGAAAGCTGGCATATTACTTATTAGGCTATTTCGAAAATAAGACTCTTACATCGACGAAAAAGAGCTGTTTTCAACAAGACACCCACTCACCCCCACCTCTTATTTGCAAAGGTAAACTTAAACTTGTGAAATCAAATATGCGCAGAATTTTATAAAGAATACGATGATTGCATTCCAGTGCCCTTTCATTAGGTAAATTTTGTAAAATTTTTATTTTTTAATTTTTGGTATTCAATTACGCCCTCTAGCGTTTACAGTGGACCGTTTAGTGGGCGTTTACGTCTAAGTGGACCTACAATTATGAAAATAATTTCCAGACTTTTCCCGAGGCAACTTTTGTTATAAATATTTTTTCTCAAAGCTGTACTATAAACGGTTCCTGAGATATGGCCGAGAGCTATTCTTATTGGGACACCCGGTACATTGGTTGATTCGGATTCCGGTTGGCTACTAATATTTTCGTTTTTGTGATGTTGATGTTGATTTTTAGGCCTAATAGCCTTCAACTACTATCTCGTCAGTCAGACGCCGTATTCCTTCAGAACTCTCTGTAAATATAACTTTGTCATCAACTATAATTTAAGTTATTTACTTATGCATACTAAGTATTTACTTTTATTCCATCTTATAAGTCTCCAACTGCATTTTGAAATACAATCTTCTACAATAAATGTACAATCTGAAATAGTTAGTTTGTGCTCCACATATTCTCCGTATTTGTCATCTTCAGTTCTCATTTCTTGCGCTGTTTTGTTAAACAATTTGCAATTTTATTTTAGTTTCACGGGCTACACATTCTTGAACTTTTTCTAAATTGAAAACTGCTTCCTTACTCTCTCCTTCACGCTGCATAATTTTAGTTTCTTATTTGACAGTTAAGAACAAATTGCATACCTATGTATTTCACACCGTATTAACAACACTAAACTACTTCTTGTACCTACCTATGTCTAGCTGGAAAGTAGATAATATGTATATTGCATTTCTTTTAAAATTACTTTTTATTATTCATTACTTTTATATGTGACACCTTTCATGCTTCCACTATCTGTGTTATTCTTTAAATTCGTATATAATATTTCATGGCAAATTAAGTTTTCAGATCACATCAATATACATGTTAATTGGTCCCGTTCACAACTATGATGTTAATAAGGACCGGTCATTCAAAACTAAATATTGGGTGTATATTTCTAATTGCTCATTAAAAATGTAGCTGTAGGGCATACAAAGCATTTTAATGAACAGAATTTTCGGTAATTCTTTGAATCCCATTTGGAATGTCTGATATAGCTTGCTTCTTCTGTTAGTTAAGTAAGTTTATGTGCTAGGAATTTGACATGCAGCTTTTAAATAAATAATTAATTTCGTAATATAGCATAAGTCACCTTGGTATGTTCGGTATTCCAATTAAAAAAGTTCGTTCTGTAAAATATTGTTCTTATAAAAAATTTATTTGACAGTAGTTTTCCTTGGTATTTATTGTTTTTGATTTCTCTATTGATTTGTAAGCCGAAGAAAATAGATATTATATACAATTTTCAAAGTGAGTTTTCCTCCATAGTTAATTTAAAGAAGCTGTTTTTGTTGAAATGGCCAAACAAGGCTCATCCTCATCAATGCCATTCGATGGACCGGAACCCTTCTGCGGCGTTGCAAAGGCAGTAACAAGAATGGCTACAGTAATGTGGATAGCTCACAAATCTTTGGAATGGTGGAGGAATTCACCAGAACAAAGACAGGCTAAACAGTTCATTACATAACATTCACCAAATGGGAGACCTAATAAGCGATGACAGGAAAACAGTCAAAGCCATAGTAGGTCTGCTAAAAGGACACTGTAAGCTGAATAGGAACTTAAAGTTGATGGGATTGTCAGATGATCATCTGTGTAGATTCTGACACCTGGAAGAAGAAACAGCAGAGCACATTCTATGTCAGTTTGATAGTTTGGCAAAAAAATCCACCGGCAAATAGCTACATGGAAGGTTCAGTCTCGAACTATTAGACTTTTAAAAAAGGGTCAGGCTAGTGAATGTTATCTAGGACTAGATGATCAAAATAGATCTAAAAAGGTCGCAGTGAAATAACCCAGAAGGCCACCTCTTTAAATCTATCTATCCATCTATAATAACAAGTTACAAATGTTTAACTAATTTATTAAGTGACGAATTTTTATCTTATAAAACTATGCAGATCTTTCTATCATATTAATGTTTCCTGTAGAGCAAATATGCACTTCCCTGTACATTGCTAAGCCCTGTATATTCACAGATAAAAATGCAGATAGATAATCAAACTGCAGGCAGGCCTCGAACCTTTCTAATTTCATGACTAACCTTTATCAACACCATTCACCATACCTACTCATGAACTGCCAATCACCATTTTTTTCAGAAGGTGCCCATGAATTTATATCATTTTGCCTGTGATTTTATTGTCAACTGGTACTTTCTCTTGCGTAATTTGCTTACTTGCCAATTATATTATTTTTATGTAGAAATACTGTAGGTAGCTATAAAATAATCGATAAGCCGTTGGTTTTATTTGAGGCATGTTAAATAATATAATATAAGAACGTGATATTTCAGATTATACAGGGTGTCACAAAAATACAGGTCATAACTTAAATCACATATTCTGGGACCAAAAATAGTTCGAATGAACCTAACTTATATACCTTAGTACAAATATGCACATAAAAAAAGTTATAGCCCTTTGAACTTACAAAATGAAAATCGATTTTTTCGAATATATCGAAAATGATTAGAGATTTTTTATTGAAAATGGATATGCGGCATTCTTATGGCAGGAGCATCTTAAAGAAAAATTATAGTGAAATTTGTGCTCCCCATAAAAATTTTATGGGGGTTTTGTTCCCTTAAACCACCCCAAACTTTTCTGTACGTTCCAATTAAATTATTATTGTGGTACCATTAGTTAAATTCAATATTTGTAAAACTTTTTTGGCTCTCAGTATTTTTTCGATAAGGCAGTTTTTATCGAGTTGCGGCTTCTTTTTTAATATGTTTACATAAAAATTGTATGGGGCTTTTGTTCCTTTAAACCCCCCAAATGTTTGTTTACGCTCCAATTAAACTATTACTGCGATACCATTAGTTAAACAAAATGTTTTAAAAGTTTTTTGCTTCTTTGTATTTTTTCGAGAAGGCAACTTTTATCGAGATATGGCTTCTTTTTTAATACGGTTCAAAATATACCTAAAAATGTAAATCACACATAAATTTTCATATTATATCGTACTTAACCATATACAAATATGTGGTGGATTTGACAAATATTCAAAATATCTCGATAAAAACTGACTTTTCGAAAAAGTACTAAGAGTCAAAAAAGTTTGAAAAATATTGTGTTTAAGTAATGGTACTACAATAATAATTTAATTGGAACGTACACAAAAGTTTGGGGGGGTTTAAAGGAACTAAACCCCCATAAAATTTTTATAGGGTGTCCAAATTTCACTATAATTCTTTCTTAAGATGCTACTGTCATACGAATGCCATATGTCCATTTCCAATAAAAAATCTTTAATAGTTTTCGATACATTGGAAAAAATCGATTTTCATTTTGTAACTTCAAAGGGTTGTAACTTTTTTTATATGCACATTTGTACTAAGGTAAGTTAGGTTCAATCAAACTATTTTTGGTCCCCGAATATGTGATTAAATTTATGACCTGTATTTTCGTTACACCCTGTATTATAAGCCTGTTAGTATTTTCAATGAATACCTACTTTAGCCTGATGTTTTCCACACGAATGATTCAGCTAGTTTTTAAATTTTTGCTATATTTAATGATGGTTTTTACAATTATTATATTGATGTGTAAACAATAGCTAAATTGTAGGAAAGAATTTTAATGCAAGTCATTTATGGCAAACAAATGAAAAAAGCCTCATACTGTATTTTAAACAGTGTTCCATTGCGCTTACTTTTTGCCTAATAACTTCTGTATGACTCAGGTGACTCTTTATTGATTTTGATATGCCTTAATTTCATCCCAGTTTTTGTTTTATTCTTTATATTTTTGTTAATTTGTAGTTGAAAGACTGATAAATTTTGTACACACTTCAATGAATGAAGGAAGTGAAAAAAAAAAGGATATTAAAGTGTGTAAATATATTTAATTTCAGTTAAATTTATTTATTTATGATTTAATTAATTTTTCATCATCCGTAGTTGCACAGCAGACAAAAAGGCATAGTCGGTAAAGATGATGAAAAATGCCCCCAACTCGATTCGAATTCCATATAGGTCACCGTTTAGCACATATAGAGGAACTCCCTTTCTGAAATTTTTAGCCCCCTAGGTGGTCACGTGACCCACCTAGAGCCTAATTAGGCTTTTTATGTTTTTATTTTTTTATCTCAGCCGCATCGAGAGCTAGAGAAAAACTTTAAATAAAAAAGTTGTAAGTTTCAAAAAATTCTGTCCGAAATTTTTTTTTTAATTGTTGGCGGGAAAGTTAAATTTTAGGACAATTTTAAAATTTTAAATGAGTATAAAAAAATAACTAAGACAATCGTTTTCACGAAAAAAAAAAATAACGTGTATTTTTGCATAACATTTCACCCTAAATTTTTTCAGATTTTTTAAATTGGTGAAACGTACTTTTAAAAATAAAAAACCGCATTTTTTTAGATTTTTTTTTTCGCTTTTTGATACAATTTTATAAATGGTATTTAAAAAAAGGTAACACCGTCACTAGGATAGATGAAAAACTTAAAAACAATTGGGATTTGCTTAATAAAAAAAATGTGTAATGCCATCCATTTTCAAGATACAAGGCGTTGAAGAAAACAACATTTTGCACATTTTTTACGATTTTGCCAAAACTACTGGCAACATTGTAATAAAATTTGGCAGGTTCCAAGAGGTAGTTATTGTGCATTTTTTGACATACAATTAAGAATTTTATATTCATCATTGACGCGCATACGGGTAATTCCTCTTTCCATTTGTGACCAAAAATCTATCTACCCATTTTTTCATACGACGCGCCATTTTTGTGCAAGAAATAAAACATCTTAACCCTTACAAAGTATTCGAACTACATACTATGTTAAGTTTCTATACATCTACATTAAAATATTTACTCGTACATAAAAACTTCACATAAAATTCCAATACTTTGGAAGTAGGAACTATTAAGAAATTTTATTTTTTTTGCATGAAAACGGCGCGTTGTATGAAAAAAAGGGAAGATAGATTTTTTGTCACAAATGTAACGAAGAATTCAAAAATGATTGTCAATTTGAAATATGTCAGTGGTGTACCATCTTTTTTTCTTTAAAAAGTTCAGACCATTACCCGTATGCACGCCAATGATGAATATAAAATTCTTAGTTGTATGTCAAAAAATGCACAATAACTACCTCTTGAAACCTGCCAAATTTTATTACAATGCTGGTAGTTTTGGCAAAATCGTAAAAAATGTGTAAAATTTAGTTTTTTTCAACGCCCTGTATCTTGAAAATGGATGGCATTACAAAATTTTTTTATTAAGCAAATCCCAATTGTTTTTTAGTTTTTTATCTATCCTAGTGACGGTGTTACCTTTTTTAAAGACCATGTATAAAATTGTATCAAAAAGCGAAAAAAAAAAACAAAAAAATGCGGTTTTTTATTTTTAAAAGTACGTTTCACCAATTTTAAAAATCTGAAAAAATTCAGGGTAAAACATTGTGCAAAAATACACGTTATAAATTTTTTTCGTGAAAACTAATGTCTTAGTTATTTTTTTATACTCATTTAAAATTTTATAATCGTCCTAAAATTTAAATTTTTCGCCAAAAATTAAAAATAAAATTTTTTTTCGGACAGAACTTTTTTAAACTTACAACTTTTTTATTTAAAGTTTTTCACTAGCTCTCGATGCGGCTGAGATAAAAAATAAAAACATTAAAAGCCTAATTAGGATCTAGGTGGGTCACGTGACCACCTAGGGGGCCAAAAATTTCAGAAAGTGAGCTTCTCTATATGTGCTAACTAAACGGTGACCTATATGGAATTCGAATCGAGTTGGGGGCATTTTTCATCATCTTACCCGGCTAGGCCCTTTCTAAATATGATGCACACACACAACTCCAACTAGTGGTACTTTTTTATACTTTGACGTAGGTTAAAAAACTTTGTACTTAGACATATTTTTGCTCATTAGTTTAATTTTTTATTGTAGCATTAGCTCTGAAGATGACATTTTTGTCGAAAGCGCTTATCTAAGGATATTAAATATATTTACACACTTTAATATACTTTTTTTTCACTTCCTTCATTGTTAATTTGTGTTTTCTATGATCCGCCTGTTCAAACTTTTCGAGCGGTTCTAAACAGTTCTAAGGATGTTTTACCTGTCCACTGTCTCAGATTTTTCAGCCAAGAGTTTCGTCGTCTACCTGGCCTCTGCTTCCTTTTAATTTACTATGGAAAGACTCTGAAAAATGGCGAAACTGTTATGATCCTAAAATCGAAAAAATCTTTTAATAAAGAATTATGCTATAGAGACCAATATAATCAATACTACCGGCTATGTCAAAATTGTTTGAAAAACTTAGAAAGGAGCCTTCTAAAATTGAGCTTAGAATAATAAAAAATGTTCTTAGAGTAACCGATATGATAGAAAAAGCTGCAGAAAAAAAGAATCATCGCTCTTCTATCTTTTTAGCAATTTTTTTTTATTAATGTTGTAATATTTACAATCTGTCCTCAACTAAGAACAATAGGTAAATTATTTGACAAAAATTGAAAATTTGACCTGTAGAGGGAGATCCAGTAATCACCCTCTTTACATAAATTAGATTAAAACAAATTAAAATAAGTTTAGTTATCACAGATTATTCGAATTTTAGCAAATTAGGTACATACTGTAGAATAAACCAAGAAGAAGAGAACAAGGAGACATAATTGGTTAGTCCTGTGCACACTATAGTGAATAGTGCACTTCATAGTAGTAGTGCAGTATATGCATTTCATAGTACTAGTAAGTAAAAACTACTGTCGATGGACACATTAGTGAAATAGCAGCTGTCAAGTTACAGGCATCAAGGAATATCTTAGATATTCCTTGGTATAGATAGGTATACGTAACTGTGATCTCCATGTGAACGAGACTTTGGAGTCTAGATAAAATAATCAAGAAAACAGCAGCAATTCATTGGTAAAGATTTTACAGTCACGTGACTTCAAAGGAAATCCAGAACATTTATATCACTGGAATAAAACAGCATCAAAAGGATAAAACCCTTCGAGCCGGTTGAAGTATTCAATATGAAAGCAGTGAAATGAATAGTGGTGAACAAGGGTTTTAAAGAATAGATACATAACATTATGTAGGTATATTGAAGAACAATTTAAAGTCAGTTGACATATTATAATATTATATAGTCAGAGATACAAAGACAAATTCTCATTAAACTCAAGCCAAAATCTGTTAATGCCTTTCATATTTTCTTAGTCACATTTTATTTACCTACCACTCAGCAGAAAATTTTAAAACGTCTTTAATGTTTTTTTTAATTTGTAACCCTCATTAACTTTTATATGTTTGTTTTATCTAAAAAGTTTGTTGTTATGTAAGTAACAGGAGAAATGCTTTACTCTTATCTGTTTACCCTTATTCTCTAGGTAGAAAGAATTCTCCAACCATAATTTTTAAGCACAGGTTTAATATTACGATACAGGTACACTGATCACGTCTGAGATATCTTTAAAACAAAAGCCTTTTATCAGATTCTATACCTACCTGTAAACATTCAACCAATTTGTAGGATGATTTAACTTGTATAACCAGCCAGTCGGTCGTCGCACCACATTAGAAAATCTCGTCTAGCGACCCGCATATCCAGGTAACAAATGAATAACCCCGCACAAAATTACTAAAAAACCGTCTGTAGAAGATTTGGCCTTAAGATGGGGTGCATTAAGGCCCAGACCCAGCAGTTCCGCGTTATTCTGCAGGTAAAATTCTTCGCCTTCACCGACA